>NC_143422.1:1003125-1337500 GCF_059467195.1 Physcomitrium patens | reverse complement strand
GATTATCAAGACTTGACACAAATCGTGTCTTGACGCGTAAATTCATTGTGAGGCCCTAATGTTCTGCGAAAAATGCATCTAACCAGCTTCTGAAGTGCGTCTTGTTGAATCGACAATTTAGATCTGTTGTCTTTGCCTGCAAAAGAAAACGGCGCGTCAGACATTTTTAACACTAATTAACAGTTCAGGAATATTCTGAGCGTTGATAGACAAGTATTTCATTATGAAGTCAACTGCAAAGTTCACTCGCATCTACTGTTCTTTGATGCTATTGGTAAAAAGTCAATAGTACGTTAAATTTCTTACTCTCAAAGCATGCTTCTTCAATTAATGTCTTGAACTGCTGATAATCATCACAAATTTTTTGAAGAACCGCTGTTTCTGCTTCCCACAATTTCTCCAAGTTACCTAATCTTCTCTCCAGCTCATCAGAGACGTTGCCTGATGCGAATAATTTCAATACGGAATGCAAGAATCACCACAACACATGAGGGGAGATGTCATGTGCACGAATAAACAGTGAGAAGGGGAAATGATAAACTTTGTTAAGCACGTAATTGAAATTTGACTGTACAGAACATACATTGTGGCCACGGACGAGGTGTGTTGTTTTGAGGTCCAACTACGCATAATGCAGCACTGGTGGAAGTCGAACTTGCAGGCGCACTTTGACTTCCTCCAACATTCCCCGGTGAGTTGCGGCGATTGAGACTCGTCGTCAATCCAGAAAAATAAGGAGGAGGCTTTTGCGACTGACCGAGCGCTATCTCTTTGCCAGTTTTCCACTACGTTAACGACAATGACATAGTTGAACTAAAATTAGGTAAGTGCTCTGGAACTTTTAATGAATGCACTGTAAATCACTAATTTAGAAGGAGCTTCAGACTTAAATGTTTCACAAAACTCAGTAAATGAACGCTTAAAATCCAGGAAAGCGCAACACAAATATTGCTGCAGTTATGCGTGACTCACTTGATCGCAACCGTAGTCCTCAGGTTGCGAATTCTGAGATAGCCGTAGTGTATTTTGAGATTGCGTAAGACATCCTTGCGAAAGGGATCGCTGACTCTGCGAAGAGTATGGATTGCACGATCGCGAAAGAAAAGGATGTTTAGACTGTGACTCTTGCTGTAAGCCACAATCGGCGTAATGTGGATTGGCAGGTCTTTCGACCGGCTTCGGCGCAGTATCATATCTTTACAAAACAAGAAAGACAGAAGATCGTCAAAATCTGGTCAACACAATGATGTTACGAGCAAACGATGGCATACAGTGAACTGCGTCCGAACAGTCGTTTGAAAAGAAAAAAATCAATGGGACTCTGCTACATCTTATTTTAATTTGTAAAGTGGCATGCAGATGTAGCGCTAAAATCAAGCAGACTCGGAGAGCTCGTTCATTAACAGTCACCGTAACCTTGAGCAAGTAGTGAGTGGGAGGGGTCACCAACCCTGGAAAACCGTGGAGAGGAAATGGTGAGGGAGCTGTGTGGCTGAGCAGACTTGATCCACCACCCAAGCTCAGGTTCCGCTTCGTCATTTTCTAGTTCAAGCTACTGTGCAGGTTGATCGGCTTTATTGAGCTTTACTTAGTCTGTTTACAACGGAGAAGATCAACACTGAACTAAGACGACTACGCTACCATCACAAGCTCGCTAGTTCTCAGACTAGAGTTCCCCGTTCCATAAGGTTCGAGAACTCTCGAAGTGCGATCCAGGCAGGTTGACTACGTGTCCTCAGACGACAGCACGACCCAGTATTCTAAGAGATTGATTCTAGCAAGCAGTGGTGTGCATCGTATTTACTGCGACTTTTGCGTGTTTCTCCAGGTGCCATGCTACATTTCATACAACGAACACATATTTTCGAGAATTTGAAAGAATTGATCAAATTAGATATTTCTCCTCATCCAACCAGGTTGCTGATGTTTCACATGTAGGCAACATTTTAATATTAAGATATCTATATGCTCATTCGCAGTATGCCGCTAGTCTACAAGGAGGCAGGTTGCCTCATGGTCTAAGATTGGGGCTGTCTACAAAATTCAGAGGTGAAATGAATTGTCCTACCCTTTAGTGTTACATATGTTTGTACGTGCCCAGCAGGGCATTGGACTTCTACCGACAAACTCTGTAAGGTTAAAAAAAAGAGCTTAAGACGCCGATGTAGAGATTATATGGGAAGTCTCAATTTTCTCAAAACATAACTTCGCCTGTCGAGTTGGTTTTTTCGCAGCATCTACACACATGACAAGCGGGTTCATTACCATTGCAGAAGTAACACTACACACTTCGCATTAAGATAGAATACGTGGACAAGAACGTGGATGACTAAACAGTTGAGAGAAAATCGTTTCGAAAAGTGACTTAACAAACGGACAGAGGAAGAGACATGTTACACACCTGCAGCAGAATTCTTGAGCGCTTCCCTGGCAGCAGAAATGGAAGCCTTCCACTCTTGATATGCTTTACTATTGATGGCTTTCCTAGACCTCTTGGCAGCAGGAATTACTAAGTCGTCTTCATTGTCTATGGACTCAGCATCACTTTCCGACGCCTCATCAGTATCACGAGACCTTTTGCCGGAGACGTTTACAGTAAGTAAATCTGCAAGGTGCAGTCATACGTTAGACATCCAATTGCAGTGAAAAACATGTAATCAACGCTCAGATTTACAATACAGGGGAAAGAATTGAAGCTACAAGCCCAAGAGATCCCCTGTGTATGTCGTACCTTCATTACTTTTGATGGTTTTGGGATCCCGTTTCTCTTTTTCCATACCGACCAAGTCAAAACAGAGGTCATTCATTGATGCAATAATCTGTGAAAACATCGAATATTGAGTGTCAGATATATACCTAATTCAATATATGTTTTATTTTCCACTTTAAACAATAACCAGACGCAAAGTAGATCACAGAGCTTGAATTTAATGGTACCACCAGCTGGACTGCCATGAAAAGGATATTAACACTTACATTTGAAAACTCAGGATCCGAAGCACCACAGATTTCCATGAGGCGTATCTTGTCTACCTTCAACTGAAAACAAGCACAAGTAGGGATTTGAGATTCTAAAGCCTGTGATGATGTTCGAGTATGCTGCTGACTGCAGCAACAGAATTACGAGAAATTTTTGCAAAAAGCTAATTTGAAGGGATCAACAGCTAACCTTGTTTTTCCTGGAACATAGAAAGAAAGCAGCGGCAGTAAATGCAGGTCGGCTAAAGTCGGCGCTAGTTCTCCTTGATTCTGGCAGGGCAGCCACGAATCTTTGCTTGTAACTGAAAATTTCAGGCTCGATATTAAGTATGGTGTATTCGTGAGAACATTAATCCCGTGAAGTGGTCGAGAATTCAAATTCACGCAGATCTATTGTAAGAAGAAAAATAGCATATAGTTTACCAGAAAGAGGAAAAGGTTTGTGAAACTTACAGGGATAGAACCCGTTGGACAGCGCCAATGAGTCTTATACATCCAAATTGAATTGCAAGCTCCCTTACATCAACCTTCGGCCTGCACAAATTTACGGAGCGCATCTATTAAGGTCTGACACAGTGTTCAACAAACAACATGAATTCCTACAACCATGTTTTTCAGAAAGGGTAGGAAGTTATCTTCCGAAAATAGAACAATCGCCATACTCAATTTATAAACACTGAGGTTACTTCCAAAATATGCTTGATGTAGAACTAAGACCAGTGATCGTTCTTAAGCCTATATCTCGGTGATAAAGTCAAATAGAGCGGATAGAAGGCTTCTGCGAGAGATATACATTCGATGTAAGTGAAATTAGGGATTGGACACAGGAAAAAAACTCACCTCAGCCCCAGGGCATTCTGCAAGGCGGTTAGAGACCTAACATAGGCCTTCTCCGACATGCCGCTGACACGAACAGCTTTCTGCCTATCGAGAGAGAGTTGCAACCTGGAACAATGAGGGTTTAGATTAGATTCACGATTCCGTTGAGGGCAGTGCAAAGTATTTTGGGTAGTACAAGATTCTGTTCATGCCAGGATGATAAGCATTGATGCACACTCCCCAGTGAATCACTTCACTATGTTCAAGTCCTTTCTGAAGATGCAGCACTCCGTGTTATGAAAAGAAAATTACTGATGTGAGAGGAGAAGGTGCTCACTCTCCGCAGGCAAGCTCGAAGCAAATAACAGATTTACAAATCTCACCCTGCAAGTAAGGATTCAACACACATGTGAGAAGATGCGGAAGGAATCCATTTCGACACCAGACTTGCAGCTTGACAAACGCATGTGTAAACGATTGGACAAAACGGGGAACAAACAACAGATCGTGTTGACATGAGCTCAGCAGCCGCTGTCCCAACTCAGAGACACCAATATTTATAGCCTAAAGTTCAGTCGCCCGAGGATGGTGCGAGCTACGGGACTAAGATAAGCACGGTCGAACGGATTGACAAAACATCAGGACGACAGAAGGAGGAGTAGGATCGAAAGAGACACACCACACCCATAGATGACGAATTGAAGTGCAATCTGCATAGTCGGAGAAGCTCCTGGGCCTTCCTCACCACTTTGGGCTGGTCAATCAACCCCAATTTCAATTGAAGCGATTTCATATCCATTACTACTAAGAAGAAGGAAAGAAACAAAGAACTCCTACCCCGAACCCTGAAACGACTTCAGATCCCCTGTGCAGCGACTGCCGCAGTAGCAAGACACTCCCCAGAGATGCAGAGCTACGATATTCGATAACAGCACAAAAATTCGCAATGAGAAATGCGACGTTTAAAAGCAAAGTCGAGAAATGGAGGGTGTTGAGCAAGAGAGCCGATGAGCTCGGCAGAGAAGATGAGCAACTAATGGTTGCGAGCGGGAAGGGGAATGGCGGGAGAAGGAAGTCATTCAACGATTCAACGACGACAGGTGAATGAGAGTAGCGCGGAACAAGAAGGAAGTGGCCGGGACTGTGATGAATGAGACGGGCAGCGCGGGAGAGCAAGGCTGGCGGGCTAATTTTCAAATTCTCACCTGCCACGCCGGTAGCGACTCCCGCGCAAACCTAGTCGTCTTTAAATTAGGTTTATAGGGCGAGACGTTGGGAGATCGAGTATTTTCTTTGCATCCGATGAGGCTATCACCGGCCCTACAACGGTTTCCCCTCTGTGACATCGTCACGTGAAAATACTCTCAGCAACGCAATTTCAGGTTTGGCATTTATGCCAAACCTATGTTTTCCTACAAAAATGTGTATATACATACATACATACATGATTAATATGAGAGAAAAAAATTTAATGCAATAATTGAAACCACTAGAATTGGTTGAATTGGGAATTATTATTTTATAGTTTACAAGAATACATATCATGCACAAGAGATTATTTTTAAATTAATATAAAATGGTTCATAAAATTTATAATGTAATGGTAATTATGCATGTGAGAATATTAAAACAAGTAAATTTCATATGATGCATCTTAAAATTTTAAAAAATAGTATTATGTATTTATTCACTATATATATATATATATATATATATATATATGATAAGGCGATCCAAATAAAGTGACCCACTCTTATAGCAATCATCCACACCCTCTTTGTTCTCAACCTTGCTCTTTTTATTCTTAACTCTCATTCCAACCTTGTTATCTTTGATCTCAACCTCCACCTTGATCCCCTTATTCTTTGTTATCTTCGACAGCAAATGACAATCCATAATTGGTATAAGTTATTCTTTTGGCAAAAAAAAAAAAAAAAAAAAAAAAAATTCTAAAGAAGGCATGTTGTCTACAAGCTTATCCAAATTTGTAGTATTATATAATATTCTTGTCTTCTTATGGAAATTAGTGATTCCTACAAGATGTATGCCAATAGAACTATTAGCTTCTACCATCTTTAATTGTAAGTACCTTTGTATAAAAGGTGATTCTTTGATCACTAAAAAAATAGAAGCACTATATATTCTTTAGTAGTAATTGACATAGGTAATTGTAGACTTGACAAAATTTGGGGCATAATTATTTAGTGGTATTCTCTTACATTTATAAGTTTGGAGAATAATCCTTCATCAGTTGTCACCTATTATTTGTATGATTATTAAAAATAAGACCATCTAAAACTAAATGATGCTTTAAAATTCCTATTAAGGATATTAATCTTCAAAAAAGAAATCCTTAATACACTCTCGTGTCACTTAAAGAACTAGAAAGTCACTCAAAGATGATATGATATTAAACTAGAATGTCTATTGTCAAAGCCAAGAAGACTAGAAAGTCTTGAAACAAGAATGAAGATTAGAAAGATAGTATAAGAGTGAAGAAGCCTTCATTCTTGCTTCCATACATACTCTTAACTAAGAACTATGTGGTGATGTCGTATAGGACCTCCAAAATGTGTTGAAATTGTACGACACATATCTTAACTTCCAAGGCAAGTTTTCTATATGTATGCCACATAATTAGCTTGTTTTGCAAGCTACGAATATGTGATTAACTTATTGACTAAGTTTCTAACCTATTAATCAATTACAAATACATGTAAAGTCAAAACAACATCTATGAAGATTCTAAAAATTTTTTCTAAAAAATATTATGAAATAAATTTATTTTTACCTACTTCTATTTAATCATATAGATAAATATTAGAATAAATATATATATCCATGACAGTTCTACAAGAAATTTAAGAAGAAATGAAAAATTTGTGGCATTCCAAAAAACAAGTATGAAGAACATTACAATGGCTCAAATATATATATATATATATATATATTCTTACTTGCAATAGATAGAAGAAAAAAAACTATATTTTTATGGAAATTTACACACAACAGTTAGAAGCTATATTATTGCACAAGCAATATGAAATCTTATTCCAAAAAGAAATATCACCTCAAATCCAAAGTTATGTCATGCCAATGACATGTCTTAGACCAAGCAATTCAAAGCCATATGTAAGACAAGCTACATTATAATTTCTCAATGCTTAATTATTGTATAATCAAACCTTAAAACTATACACGAACACTATTAATAAATTTATTAATATAAATCTTGTCTTTTATATATTTTTCCACCCACTCATTTGAGTACTATATTGGTATACAAAATTCATTTCTCTAAGCACCATACTTCAATTAACAAAGATTTTGAATGCCCTATATTCAAAAGGATTGCAAGAACTCTAATTTTTATTAATTCAGCTCTAATGATAGTCATAGTATATTGTATACAATTGCATGTTAAAACACCACATCCAAATCCATCTCAAAAAGTGAATAACACTCCAGAAGATGAAATGCATGTTATTTTGGTGAATTTACAATATTAGTCATAACTTTAGTAAAATATTCTTAAAAGACACTTCAATATTAAAAATACAATTCACTATACTATCTTTTGTATCATTACCAATACTTCATCTGGAGTCCCAAACTTTACCTTTTTATTCTTCTTTTGCCAAAAAAATGACTCACATTGACTGTGGATTGTCATCTGCTGTTGGAGGCAATAAAGAATAAAAGAGTTAGAATAGAAGTGAAGAACAAAGGAAGTCGAGTTAGGAATAAGCGAGGTTGAAATAAAAGCTATAAATAAAGAGAGAAAGGCTAAAAATAATAAAAGTATAGATGATTACAATGATAGTTATTATAAAGGTACATTGCTTTATTTAAAAATTGGGTTGCTTTATCATTTCCATATATATAATGACATACATATTAAACATAAAGAAAATAATTTCATTGTTATTAAGACATATGAGTAATATATATGAACTCAATTGAATTTAATTGAAGTTAAGAATTATAATAATAATAATAATAAATATTTAAAAAAAACAAAAAATAATAAATTAAAAAATACAATGTCAATTCAGGTTTATAAAAAAGTAAAAAACAATTTGTGATGAGTTTTAAATTATTTAACCAAGTTGAATTCTTTGTCAAATGTATTAGTTAAATAATATAATTTTAGCATACATCATTTATATATATGCATTTATATATATATATATATATATATATATATAAATATTTATCTTTTTCAAATACCTTATGTAGGCACATCTTTTAATTATCATTTTTTAATTTAATAAAAAAATATTCATAAAAATATAATAATTATTTAAAACTAAAATCTTAATATGTGACATTGTTTATTTTTTAAATATAAAAGCTAAGTTTTCTATATTTAAAAAATTTAAATATAAGTATATAAAAAAAGATATTTGTAAGTATTTAAATTTTATTTTAATATAAAAATATATATATATGATTTTCAACCATTAAAATAGAAAACTGATGATAAAAATTATATATATATATATTTATTATATAAATATTTATTAATACAAAACTTAAAATAAATAAAAAATTATATTAGCTAAAATTCATAATATTCAAAAGTCTTAAGATTTGAAGCAATTTTATTAATTATCCAAGTAAAAGAAGTTTAGAAACCTTTGGAAAAGAAAAATTATAAAGTCTTTTAAAATTCCATGTTTACTTAGAATATCTTTGATAGAATATCATAAATATTAATTTATATTTATCTTATGAATAAAATATCATATATATATATATATATGTATTTTTAAATTTATTTAATATGATTAATTTTTAAAATAAAAATTAGGTTTAATTATATTTTAATTTAGTATTTCAAAATTAACTAAATAGGATCAAATAATAGCTATAAAAAGAATTTTTTACAAACAAATAAGAATCAAATAAAGAATTTATAAAAGTCTTAAAAATTAATATAATTAAATATTTATTTATTTATTTATTTAAATTTTTATATCAAAAATAAAAGAAAAAATATTAATGTTAATATTTTATTTTTATTTATTTATTTGATTAATAATCAAAACTATTAATGTATGATTTATCTATTTTTAACTAAATTGATTCAATAATTATTTTATCTAAAGCGTGATCTATTTTTTAAAATTTAATTTTTTAATATTTTATATTACTAAAAAAATTGAATCATAAGATTGTATTATAAATATCAAATAATATGCTAATTATATTACAATCTTTTATATTATTTTAAATCCTTTAATATTTTTATAATAAAATTTTAACTTATTTATTTTATTTATATATATATATATATATATATATATATATAGCAAAGATGAAAACTTGATAAAAGCAAATAAGTAAGTAAGACTATTTCAAAGGAATATGAAAAAATACAAATAGAGAAGTATGCATATTAAAAACGAAACTGGAATGGCTATTGCTAAAAGATAGAGAAACTAGAGACTCTTAAAACTAAAATAGAAGCAAGAAAGAAGTTGAAAAGAGTGAAGAAGACTTCACTCTTGCTTCTATATATACTATCTACTTAAGATGTATGTGGCAATGTTTTTTATGACCTCCAAATGCATGTTGATTTTGCATGAAACATATCTGAACTTATAAGGCAAGTTTTTTACATAGATACCACATAGTTAGCTTGTTTTGTAAGCTACCAACACATATAGCATGTGATTAGTTTGTTGACCAAGTTTCTAATCTATCAATTAATTATAAATACATGCAAAATCAAACCAACGTCTAAAAAGCTTCTAAAAAGTTTTTTTTAGAAGATATTATAAAATTGATTTATTTTTATCTACTTCTATCTATTTATATTACTTAGATAATAATTACAATATATATATATATATATATATATATATATATATATATATATATATAACATTATTCTTTCTTCTAGGAACAAGTTCCTTGAAGAGTGATGATCACATATTGATATAGTCTAAGATATGGCAAATTGTATTTGCCACATACTCTGATCTTTGTATCTTTTGAAGGTAGTTGATAGGTCCTTTCAACCATTGATAATGTCTCATTTTAAGGTGACAATACCACCGTATTATTTGATCATTGTTAAAACCTTTCTAACTTCCTTCAAACAAAATATTTATAATATTATTAGAAGTTGTTTATACCTCCAATAAAATCACCAAATATTGAGAGTCTCTTCTCAAGTCATGATACCAAATGCATTATAACTTGCCATTTATTCAAAGAAAAACATGTTGTTCTTGAAGGTCTTCATTTCTATCGCGTCATCTTAAAGGCTATGATACTTACAATATCTCATTCAATAAATTAGTAAATAATGGCTCTTGAGTTGAATCTATTGGATGTTGATTCTCCATCTTCTTAATGCTACAATTATACAAAAACTACAAACAAGGATAGAAGATTAAATGTAATCTTTTCTAAATTATGTTTATTTTATAACAAAGGTTTGTTATCATTCTTCTTGATTTTGATAGATATGTTTGATGAAAAGCTTTGAATTTCTTTATTGTATTTGTAAGATTTTTTACTGGCTCTTATATTCATTTGCTAATATTGTATCTATGCAAATGAATAAGATATTCTAACCTATGTCTACCCCACCTTGAGTCTAAGACTTCTTCTACCTCAAATTTTTGATTATTACTGACTTCTACAGGAAGTAGTGGTATTTGTCTTCTTCCTAGGATATCCATTGTCTTATATGGCTTTAAAAGAGATACATGAAATATGAGATGGATTTTCATAAACTTTGATAAATATAATTGATAAGCAATTAAATTAACTTATTTAAAAATAGAAAATGATCTAAGTCTATCATAATCCAACTTATCACAAAGGTGAATAATTTTAATATTATAATAAAGTAACCATATCTTATCACCAACATGGAAATAAGGTTATTCTTTTTGATAAGCATCCATATTATTCTTTTGTTGCTCTTAAGTTTCTTTTAGTTATGCCTTTATTATTGTACATAGTTCATATAAATGATTTCTTAAATCTTTTGCTGTAGGATTATTAACTTTTGAAAAGTCAAAAGCATCAAGTTGTGGATGATAACTATAATCAGCAAAAAAAGGTATTTATTACATAAAAAAATTTATCATGTTATTATAAAAAAAAAAACTTTATTAATGGTAAAAGAGTTGTCCAATCATCTTAATGGTAGTTGATGGTGCACCTCAAATACTGCTCTAAAATTTAATGTATATGCTCTGTTTCTCCATCAGTTTGATGATAGAAAGTTGAAAATAGTTTTATATCTACTTTTAGAATCTTGAAAAGTATTTTTCAAAATCTTGATACAAACTGAGTTCCCCTATTCAATATAATATCCTTAAGTAATTTATGATAGCAATAGATGTTATCATGGAAAATTTTGGCTATTTCTTTACTTGTGATAGCTTTTGTATATGATATAAAATATGCCATCTTGGTGAAATGATCTACTATCACAAATATAAAATCATAAAATTTTGAGATTGAAAGATTTGAGATAAAATCTATAGAAATAGAAGACCATATTTGTTTTAGAATGGATAATAGTTGGAAAAGTCTATAGGATGGATGACAAGGAATTTTTGACCTTCAACAAACATCATTTGATTGAACAAATTCTTTCACTACCTTTTATATTTGTAGCTACCAAAAATCTTTGGATATAAATTCTAAAGTCTTATTATATCCAAAATATTTAGCCATTAGAAAGTCATGACATGCTTGAAGAATACATAAATATGCTTCTTCTTCTGGAATATATAGGTATCATTCAAAATAGAATAGGCTATTTTTGAACTTAAACTTAGAAGTATCATGAGACTTAAAAAAAAGATTTTTGATACTATGAACAAGAAGATTAGAGAACATTCTTGATTGTTTTTTTTTGACAAAGATTGAATTAATAGTCAGTATTGATTTTATTACTCAAAATTAAAAATGCTTTAGCTTCAAGAAAATCCTTCTTTGTTGATCAAAAGATACATCTCCTTCTTTTGGTGCAAGATAAAAATATCTAAAAACAATGACTAATAAACCTTATTATTATTCTAATTGATAAGTGATCTTAAAATCAAATCTTTACAAAGATATGCTCCAACAAGCTTAGCAACAATTCAAAACATGTGTTGACATAAAGTATTCAAGTTTCTTATGGTCTAATGCATTTGTTTTCATATAAAATGGTTTAGAAAAGACAATGCAGTACAAGAATGGCACAAAAATAAAGATTATTTTTAAAGCTTCAAATGGTGTTTCTGCTTCTTGATTCCATTGAAGTTTGTCTTTATAAGTCAAACACATAAGTGGAGCTATAATTTTAGAGAAGTTTTTCATGAAGATTTGATAGTAACTAGCAAATTCCAAAAAATATTTGACATCTCTTAACATTTTTGGAATCTTTTAATCCATAATAGTTTTAACTTTCTTAAGATGCACCATAATTCTATCATTTGAAATGATATATCTTGAGAAGCCAACCTGAGTAGTATGGAATATATACTTTTCTATCTTGATATAAAGTCCTACATCTTTTAATTTTTGTATTACATGACGAACATGAAGTTCATGTTCTTTTATGTTCTTAGAATATATTAAGATATATTCTAGGTAACAAATAAAAAGTCATTTAAAAACTCTTGAAAAATATTATTTATTAGATGTTGGAAAGCTGTAAGTGCATTTGAAAGTCCAAAAGGCATGACATTGTATTCAAAATATCCATACCATGTTTGAAATGCAATCTTTTATTCATCTCCTTCATTAATGCGTACTAGATTGTATGCTCTTCATAGATCTATTTTTATATAAGTCTTAGCTTGATTGAACTGATCAAGAAGTTCAGATATTAAAATAATAGGTACTTATTTTTTATGGTGATTTTGTTGAGTTCTTGATAATTGACACACATTTGCAATAATTCATTCTTTTTTTTACAAATAAAATTGTAGTTCTTATTAGAGATTTGAAATAGCATATAAATTCTTGGTCAGATTTATTTTAATATACTTTTTAAGTTTAGCATACTCATTTTGTGATAAATTATAAATTGGTCCAAATGATAGTTGAATTCCTTCTTGAAGGTCAATTGAGCAATCATAAGGATAATGTTTTGATAGAATATGTCTATTTTTCTTCTCAAATATATCTTTAAAATCTTAATATTGGTTTGGAATGCTACTTGAAGTCTTTCTGCCATTAGAAACAAGTGCATAATAAATGACATAAGATAATAATTCTTTTCTAACATGCAAGAAAGCTCTTACATCTACAAATACAAGTTTAATTGCATTAAATTTATGACTTTCTACTTGATCAACTATACTCTTAGTTATACCTTTGAAAAAAATTAAGACTATAAAAAATCTAATCTATTTTTAGATTATATTTTTTTAACCATGATAAATCTAAAATAATTGAATTAAAAAGAAATTTAATGATATTAAATATTACAAAGCTATTATAATCAATAATTACTACTTTTATAGGAAAAATTTCATGAATAACATTTGTTGAAGACAATAGATGATCATCTATGACTTCTATGTGAAACACATTTGTTTTCTTCAGTAAAAGTATGTTATACCTTTTAGCAAATTTTTCATCTAAGAAACACACTGAGACTTTAGAATCTAAGAAGGTAGAGGCTTTATAATGTTTAGGTCTTAAAATAACATTTATTTTAAAACAAGAAAAGGATTTTGAAGAGAGAATAGGACCTTCACTAGGTGTTGTATAAGATTCTAGTGGCATGGTCCTTATTATACCTCAACAAACTTATTTTTTGACATACTATCTTCTTTGATGATCATACTCCTCGTTTTGTGGTTGTATTGCTACTTTGGACAATATTGAATAGTGTGCTTAGGTTTTCTACAATATAAGTACAGTCCTTCTTGATACTGATGAGTCTTTTCTTACTCAATAAGAGGTTTGAAATGTATAGCATCAATTTGTATATCCTCTATTTTTAAATATATGTGTAAAAAAGATGTTGGCATCATCATTGAATTATAGTAATGTTGTCATATTGTAGTTGCTTATAGTATGTAAAAATTAATTAAAACATATATTATGTTTGTAAGTCTTGATGTAAATTAGAATGGTTAGTAAGTAAATTTAAAGAAAGTTGATATAAGGAAATTTATTTGGAGGTTTTTCTATTTTGATTATAGTGTTTATATTATGTAGGATTTAGATATTTAGTATAAAACTTAGGAAAAATTTGGAGTCTAAAGATGAAATTCTAAACTATTAAAAAGCTTATTAAGAAGGATGAAAGCAAGGTATGATTGGATGAAGGCAAGGAGTGAAGATCTTCATTCCTATTGGTCAAATGTCATACCCAATGGACTTCAAGGAGGCTACTCAAGGTCTTATTAGGAATTAGGATTTTTTTTTTTAAGGTCATTCGAGCTTTAAAGACTAAGACTAATAATTTTAGGTTTTTGGATATAATTTGGGTGTAAATTTTGTATGATTTGGAGTTTTTATAAAGAAATTATAGGTACTCAAAGTTAAGGTATGAATTTCATATCTACTATCACTCTTTGAGGCATAACATATATTTACGAAAAGCAACAAATGATCAGCAATTAGGATTAAAGAGAGCACTTTCTCAGCTAAACTTTTTATGTATGGTTTGATAAATTCTAAGTCTAGATAAAGGAGTTATAAGGTGTTAAAGACAATACATATAATTTGAAGATAGTAAGTGAGTTGTTTTGTTGATAATAATAGTTGGAGCCATATCTTAAGTTTCTAGATGAATTTTTTACTCAAAATTTCTACAAATGAGTGTTATTAAGTTAAAAAGCTATGGATTGAATTTTCATGGTATTTGAGTACTTATTTTGTGATATATGAAGAAAATTTCTCACAGGTGTATGTAAGCAAGGATTTAAAGCTACTGTAAGGATTCTGACAATATCTCAAGATTTGTAATGAATTTAGAGTTGAAATTTGCTTTGGTAGTTGTTGAAAGTATATGAATACTTCATGTAATATTTTAGTTTGTTTGGATGATCCAATTATAAAATATGAACTGTTGAAGTTTAAGAAAAAAATTCCATAAGGATATATAAGGTTTTAAGATATTTTATCATATATTTGGATAATTTTTTTTATACTTAGGCTTATGTATTGATGTAATTGTATTAAAAGAAAAAAATATTATATATATAAACTTGGAACTTTAATATCTTAGACTTGATTGAACATTTAGTGGCAACTAGAAGCCTAACACTTTCTTGAGGTAAACTCTCTCTATCATGATAATAATAAATCTTCAAAATTTGAATCTTCTGCCATCAAACTTCTCGAGAAGTGCAATCTTTGGTTTTGTAATACTAGAAGGATGTTCCATTATAGGAAAATAGACATGATTTAGTGCAGATATTGAAGTAGTTCCAATCATCTCTATATCTTTCTTCCTTGTCATTTTTGTTGTTTCTTGTGGTGGTAAATTGAGTTGATGCATTGCAAGCATTGATTCCTTCAATTTTTCTTGTATTTATGCTATTTCATTTTTTATTTCAAGAAGCTCTACTATGATCATTTTTAAAGAAGAGAAGATATCTAATATTGCTCAAGATAAATAAAAGATAAGACTTAAAAATAAAATAAAAATATTAAAGATAATATTAATTTAGAAGAGAGTAATTTACAATTCCTAATATATTAATTCTTATAAAAATAATAAAAAAAAAGAAATAATTCACTCTTAACGTGTCCATGTTTAATTACTTTTGGTGCTAGGAGTCACATTTTTGCATTGTCTGCTAAGGCTAGCGTGGCGTGGGGGAAGGATGTAAGAAAGTGGACTAATGAGTGAGTTCATGCGATGCCGGTGAGCGTTGGAGCATTCCTGTCATGGTGGTGGTTAGGTCGGGAGGTCACTTTGGGGTGATTGGTTGACATGCGAGGACGCTTACGGGCTTTGGTGGGGGCACAGAGCGACAGAGTAAGGACAAGAAGGGTCTGAAGATTGTGTGCCAGTGTGGGAGAGGTGACTTTTCCACTTGAGCAATACTTGTTATATTGGAGGTTACAAACTGTTCCACTTCTCCACTCTTCTACCTAAAAAAAAGACCCCACAAAACCACATCTTTGATTCATACTATCAAAACATTATATGCTATATTTGAATCAACAAAGGTTTATTTAAGATCTCTCAAGGCAAAGAGGTGAGTTGCTTATGCTTAGTCTTTGTAAACTTGAATTTGGCATCTGACAATATGTTTCTTTATATCCATATTTTATTTAGCAACTCTAGCTTCAATAGTTTTATTTGAAAAGTAAAAGCTTGTTATTATGTTTTAACATTCTTGTAAGCAAATCTAATTTTGTTGATATTTATCTAAAAAATAATAGTTGTGACAAACATAGTAGACATTAATAATTATTTAGATAAGAGGAGTTAGATAGAAAAAAAGAAAAATATGTAAATTGTATAATACCTTACAAACAAGCTTTTTAGAAATTTTATAGATGGAGATTTGGCTTTATTTATATTTATGGATGATTATTAGCTTAAAAACTTGGCCAATAAATTGGATATGTTTTGCACATAAAGAAAACTTGTTTTGTAAGTTAAACACGTGTTAGAGGTCCTATAGAACATTGCCAAATAGTTCATAATTAGATAGTATACATAGAGACAAAAGTAAGACTTTTCTTACTCTTGTTAACTCCTTTCTTGCTTCTAATCTAGTTTCAAGAATCTATAGCTTCTTAGTCTTTGATAATAGCCATTTAAGTTTCTTCTTATATATATTTATACATATATTTTTATCTTTTTTTGAATTTCATATGTTTATTTTCATTCTTCAAGTTTTTTTTGTTTAAAGATTTATAAGAATATATTTATAATATTAAAGCTTTATCTTTTTTTTGATTTAAAGTAGATTATTTATTTTTCTTAATAAGACATAAGCATATTAAAAATTGTGGATTATCTACTTTTAAAATAATATTATTTTAAAAATCTTCTTAATTCTTGAATTTTTTCTTATATTTGTCTAAAGTAATATTAGATATATGCTTTTTATTGAGTTATTACAGCAAAATTTACAAAAATAAAAAGTATAATGGCACAAATATAAGAACAAATGAGGGATTTAATGCTTGAATTTCATCAACTCAATTTACTACTACAAGAAATAATAATATTTGTCAAAAGAAACGATATAGAAATAATTGAGACTGCTTCAATATCTATACTAAATCATATTACTTCTTCTATAATTGAACATTGTTCAAATATTAAAGAATCAATAATTTCTTTATTTAAGAATTTGATGGTATAAGATCAAAATTTTAAGGATTTATAATTTAAGGATTCATTAATCAAATATAATTAGTGATTGAACTTCAATCTTAAAATTATTCAACTCTAAGCTCACAAGTTAGGTTTATATAAATACTACTTTCAAATTTTGCTTTACTATAATTTTTATCTTTTTTTAAATAATATAATTTAATATTAAATAATTTAAAAGTTTTATTTTAGTAAAATTTTAATTTATATATAAAAAATATGATATAATTTGTATTAAAACTAATAATATTTTTATTTTACATCAAAATAATCAGTCATTAATATTACATGTTTCAAAATTCTAACAACTTGCAATTGATAATAAATGAGATGATATTGCACTTATCAGCCAATTCATCTATAGATTATAATATGATATAAAGAAATTCATGCTAAACTTATTTAATCCTTGAAGGTTGAATCAAATAATTAATTTTGTTATAAAGTGTGATAATTAGTATTTTAATTTCAATCTAAAAGTCATATAAGTGAATCTCAATGTGGTTGTATTATGTTAAGTCTTATTTGAGAATACATTGGATACTAGGATGTGGAAGGTAAATTAGAAATTACAAAAATAAGGTCTTAACAATTCTAATAGAATTCTAAATTAGTCCTAATTAAATCCTAACAATCATAATTTAAACTTAATCAAATCCAAAAAAAGCCTTAAATAAATTGTAAAAGAAACATAAAAAAATCATAAATATATTTTAATAAAATATTTAAAAAATAATCCTAAAAAAATAATAAAAATAATTTTGAAATATTAAAAATAAAAATACTAAAAAAATAATAATAAAATAAAAAAATATCATATATAAATATTGAATAAATATTAAATAAGCCCTAATTAAATCCTAATTTAAATCTAAAAAAATTAAATAAATCTTAATAAGATCCTATATAAATTTCATAAAATCCTAAATCTTAAATCAAATTTTAATAAAATCCTAAATTATAAGCCAAATCCTACAATAAATTAAAACTTCAACAATCAATAATTTAATTATAAATTTTAATTCAAAATTTTGTTACTTTTTAGTTAATGAGTAGAAAAAAAGTGTAAATAATTTGAAGAATATTGAAAATACCAAATAAAAGATAAATTTCATAAATTGCTTGGATATCAACTACTCTCTATCTCCAACCTTGATACAAATCTTCTAGTCCTAATATGTCTTGATTTTATTGTCTAATTACTTTCAAATATTATATAATTATTAAAAATTAAGTCTAATATTAGTATATAAAATTTTATATTAATCTAATTGGTAGATTGTTGCAAAAATCTTAGAAATCCTCACAATTCTTCTAAACTCAATTTTTTTGGCCTCAATACTTTTAAATTTTAATAACCCTCAAATGAATCATTTGATCAAGTTCAAATTGACAACACACATTTACCACAACTATAATTACATAATCACAAAATTTTATCTATAAATCATCTTTCAATCTCATAATATTCTCTTAAGTATAAATTCTTTTATATACCATTCAAAATCTCCAAGAAAAGCTCTTATCTTATTTGTGAAGAAAAAAGATGGATTACTATAGATGTGTATAGATAATCAATGACTCAATAAAGTTTTTATTAAAAATAGGAACCCTCTATCTTTGATATTTTATTTTTTTTATCAATTTAATGAAGCTAAGATCTATGAAAAGCATAAAATTTAATAAGTATTAAAAAAATAAAAAAATAAATAGAAGATTGTATTTTAAACCTTATACGGATATTTTGAATACAATGCTATGATGTTTAGACTCACAAATATGCCAATTATTTTTTAACATCTAATAAATGATATTTTTAGAGATTTTTTAGATGATTTGATTATTTATTATTTAAATAATATTTTAATATATTCTAAGAATATAAACAATTATAAATTTTATATTTGTCATATATTAAAAAAACTTAGAGATGCAAGATTATACGCTAAGATGAAAAGGTGTATATTTCACACAATTTAAGTTTATTCCTTAGGATATATCATTCAAATGATGGTCTTTTGATGGATACTAAGAAAGTTCAAACTTTCATGGATTTGAAGATTCTAAAAATAATAAGAGATGTCTAATGATTTTTTAAAATTTTCTAATTACTATCAAATTATTATTAATTTTTAAAAAAAATTTAAATTACAATTATATATTTTAATTTTAAAAATAAACTTGAGTAGAATAAAAAAATTAAAATATTACATGAAACTTTAAAATCAATTTTTACTTTGCACCAATCTTATATCATGATTATTATTTTTTAGGTATTTTTTATAAAAAAAATATATTAAACTTTGCTTTGAATTTTGTATTTTTATAAATTAGAACAAATAACGAACTTCACCATGTGACTTTTTATTTAAGAGAAAATTCAGAAATTAAAATCAATTATAAGATCCATAACAAAAAAAATTCTTGAAATTGTAGATTATTTTCAAGAATGGTTCCATTATTTAGAAAACATTTCTAATCTAGTGACTATTTGTATAGATCTTAAAACTTAGAGTATTGTTTTTCAAGATGTATTTTGAATTGTTGCCAAACACATTAAAGTATATGCTTATTAAGATTTATATTTGAAATTACTTATTAGCTAATAAAATAACACAATTTATTAGATATTATTTTTAGATATTCTTATCTTAAACCAAAAAAAAAATGATACTTTTAATCAATAATAAACTATTCATTTGAAGTTACATCAATTTTATCTTTGAAAAATAAAATCAACATTAATTTTTGATTCAACATTTTTTTAATTAAGTCCAATCAAGTATATCTTCAAATTCTATTGTTTATAATATTAAAAATAAATAAATATTCTAAATCTCATAATACTTTAAAGTTTATATTTAATAATAATCTACTCCATTTTAAATATCCTTATATGTTCCAAAAGATAAAGCACAATTATAAGCTCTAGAAGTTTGTAATAATTTTTCTACATACAAGATATAGTAGATATAAGATCTTATAATTAATCTTTAGAGGTTTTTTGATGGCCTTTAATAAAGAAGATAATTATATATATATATATATATATATATATATATATAATCAGGTGATATTTATTTAAAATCAAAGATATTATTTCTTTATTATATACAAAATCTATTATAAGTGAAGAAACAACTAATTTTTTTCTTAACAATATTTATTGCTATCATTGATTACTAAAAGACACTATAGCAAATAGAAGAATTCAATTTCTATTCAGATTTAGATTTTAGATTTTAGATTTTTTAAAATATTGAAGGTGAATATAAAATTTTCTTTGATTTTCCATCATCAAATTGATTGATAAATAAAACAGATTGATCAAGTATTAGAGCAATATGTGAGATGCATCATTAAATATCAATAATATAATTAGAATTTTTTCCATTAGAAAAGTTTGCCAATAATAATACAATATATTTTATTATATAATAATCATTATTTTATATTAATTATGGTTTCATCACCAATTTGAAATTTTTTATTTTTCAAAAGTTGATGTTCATGTTGCAAAATATATAGCAAATTATCTATTAGAGCTACATACAACAATGAAGGCATAATTAAAAGAAGCTTAGAAATAATAAAAAAAACAATATAAATGCCTATCACATGAAACAACTTGAATTACATATTAGCAAGAAAACATAATTATTTTTTTGTAATATTAAGATTGTTTGTCCTTGTAATAAGTAAGATTACCTTAGACTTAGGCCATTACATATTTGTGAATATATCAATCCAATTACTTGTTAATTATACCTATTAGAATCAATAAAGATCAATCCCATGTTTTATGTATTTTTTTAAGCCATATAAGACAATAAATATACTAGTATCATTTTGTAACATATCTACTAGATAAAAGAGAAAAAAAATTATATATAGAAGAATTTAATTGAAAATATTGTAGCAAATGATTGTGAACTAGGTTTTGAAATCAGATCTTGAAATAAAAAATCACTTATCTACGGCAATTCTGAGATTTTTTGGTTGACTAAAGAAAGAATTTTGAGATTCAACTTTAAAAATATTCTTTAAGCATTAGTTTTGAGTGATTTGAGTTTGTAATGACTTTGTAAAGGCTTTGCAAAGTTAAGGTTGTTTTTGAAGTGACTTTATTTATTTGATTAATATGAAGAATTTATACTTTGGAGAATTTTTTAAAAATTATAGTAGATCTATGGAAAAAATTTGTGGTTGTATAATAATAATTGTATTAAATATGTGTTATAAGTTTAAGCTTGATTGAAGTATTTATTTGAAGGTTATTGAAATTAAAGTGTATTGAAGTCTTTAAAATTGAAATTTGGAGGATCAATGAGGATTTCTAAGATTTGCAATAATCAATTAGTTAGATTAAAATAAATTTTTGTGTAAAAGTAGAAAATTTAATTTTCTAAAATTTTTAAATTTTTAAAAATAATTAAACAATGTAATCAAGAGATATTGACACTAAGAAACTGAAATTAAAATTGGAGAAAGAAGCTAACCAATATTCAAGAAAATTATAAAGATTATTTTACGTTTGATATATTTGAATTTTTTAAAAAAATTTAAAATTTTAAAATTAATATATTAAAAGATAAAAAAAATTTGATTTAAAATAAATAATAAAATTATTAATTATTTATGTTTTATTTTATTTTAGAATTTGATGAAGATTTGATTAGGATTTTTTCAGGATTTAATAAGAATTTTATTAGAATTTTATTAAGATTTAAGATTTGATTAGAATTTAGAATTTAAGATTTAATTATGATTTTTTAAATATTTATTAGAATTTATTTAGGATTTTTCATTTATTTAAAATTTTATTAAAATTTATTTCATGTTTATTTAATATTTATTTAATTTTTATTTAATATTTATTTAATATTTATTTAATATTTATTTAGTGTTTTTATTCTTTATTATTTCTTTAAATTTTTTATTTTTATTATTTTAAAAATATTTTATGTAAATTTATTTATTTTTCTTTTATAATTTATTAATAATTTATTTTGATTTTATTAAGATTTGATTAAAATTTTTAAGATTTAATTAGAATATATTTAAAATTCTATTATATTTATTAGAATATTGTTGCAATTTCTAATTGATTTTTGACAACTAAGTGCCTGGTACATTTTCAAGCAAAAATTCATATAATACAATATTAGGATGAAGATAAATACCACCTCTTTTATAAAAATAAACAATAATAATGAATTTGAAGTGGAAGACGTCTTAGATTTAAGACAAAACCAAAATAAATTGAAATATCTTGTATATTGGAGTAGATATAATATTAGAAAATATACATAAGAGCCATCAAAAAATCTTGCAAATACAATAAGGAAGGTCAATTCTTTTTATTAATAAAATTCATCAAAATCAAGATAAAGCATCAAATTAATTTTATTATAAAGTAAGTATATTTAATAAAGATTGCATTCTATCTTCTATCCTTGTTTATGGTTTTTTTTTGTATTTGTAACAGTTGAGAAATGGAGAATTAATTATCAATGGTTTTGATTCAAAACTATCATTTGTTGAATTATCAAAAAATGTATTGAGATTGTAACAAGCTTAAAGATAATATAATAATGGAGAAGATTTCTAAAAATAGCATACTCTTTTTAAAATAAATTACAAGATATAATAAATTTGATATAATGATCTTAAAAAATATTTTTTTATATTTTGTGGTTTTATTGGAAGTAGAAAATACTCTTGATAGTATTCCAAATATTTTACTTGAAGAAAGTTATGAAGCCCTTAACAACAATTAAATAATACGATAGTCTTTTTGCTTTGGTATGGAATATTATGAATGGTTGAAAGGACCTATTAACTACCTTCAAAGAAAACAAAGATCAAAGTATGTGGCAAATATAATTTATTTCATTTTGAACTTCTTCAATATAATTTCACTTTTCTTTGTAGACTTTATCCTCAAAAACAAGACTAATGTCGCTAACAAAATCAAGACTAGTAATCATTTAGATAAGAAGAATCAGGTAGAAATAAATAAAAGTATATAAATTATAGAATATCTTGTAGATAAGCTTCTCAAAAGTTTTTTAAATATAAATTTGACTCTATACATATTTGTAGGTGATTGATAGGTTAAAAAAAACTTGTATGTATATGTATATGTATATTTGAAAAACATTTGAATGAATACAAGACATGTCTAAGCTTAAAATTGTAAGAGGCTTTATGATTTATTTTTATAATAATCATGTTATTCATTGTAAACTGAAATAAAAAGAAAATCAGAAAAAAAAGAAATAAAATTTTCAAGTAGAATAACTTAATTATATCTTAATTTATAAATTATGTTATTAAAAATTAATTAATTAATTAAAATTAAAATCCAATAAATTAGGTATTTTCATAATATGTCTATAAATATAAAATAAAAAATTAAATAAATATACATACAAAGATAATATCTATTAAAAATATCTCATGGTCTAATAATTATTTAAAATCCTATTACATGATAGAAGTTGATTTTTTTTTAGTATCTTATAAGTTGAATTTATAAGTAATTTCTTACTAAATTAATAGAATTTTATTATACATCATTAAAGATATAAGTTAAGTTTTTGGTTTAAAATTATTATTATTAAAATTAATTTTAAAAAAGTGATTTTTTATAATATAAAATAATAAATAAAAAAATTTAAAGATATTCTAAAAATCTAAAATAGAGAATGAATTTTAGACTTTGTAATATTCTACTTTTTCAAATCTTTATATTTAATTCTTTTAGTGAAAGGATCTCCAAATTTGAAATTTATAAAATCAAATTATTGAGCATTGTTTTTATATTTTTTGATATCTTAAAAAAATAGATTAAAAATATTATATATGTATTATACCTTTCATACATATTAATTAAGATTAGATGAATTTATGTCATTATCACGGAAAATAGGACTCAAATGAAGCATTTTTTGAGCCAAAGAATATTTTTCAAATACAAATGTAATACAATACAAATAAAAAGAAATAAAATATATAATGGAGCTTTTACCTACAAAGTAGGATAGATAAATCCATGCCGTTGTCATAGGTAATATGAAAAAAAAAGTAGTTAATTTTGTTCAAGGAACTACTTATGAAAATATATTAAATTTTTTTAATTATATCAAAAAATCATAAAAGTATCTTAAGACATTCTAAGATGTACTAAAGTCACTAAATAAATAAGTTAAAATATAAAATATATAAAAAACTACTAATATTTATCTAATTAAAACTTTTAAAAAATAATATTCAACGTCAAATTTAAACTTTCATTTTTAGGAAGAAGAATCTTAATAATATGGGAAGAAGTGCATTGAGAGAGTACTACATAAAATTGACCATGAAAAAAAAAAAGGTTGTGGATTCAAACCTATGTGCTTCATTAATTGTCATTGGAATTTGTTTATTCTTATTGCAAAAGGAAGACAAATTGGAAATTGCTTTCTCTTTAAAATGAATAGAAATACTTTCGTTATAGAAATTAATGTAATTTGTAAAATAAAGATCAAATTTCTTGCAAATTCTTTTTAAGAATTCAATCCATTAGTTATCTAATTACTAATTGAATTCCATTGCAAAGTCTTTGGCAAAGAGCAATATTTCTTAGTAGCACCATTGGAGTCTCAATCTTAAGATAAAGCCTTGATAGGCCATTCTAGATAGATTAAGAAATTTCATGAATTTGACTGAATAAATATTATTATTGCTGATACCATCATTGACAACAATTTCATTGGTGCTTAGATTTTCTTATTCTTCTCTAGGAAATATGGCCAAAATATTTTCATTAATATCCTCTACATCATCATTTTGTGCAAATAAAATGATTCTATCTCTTAAAAAGATGTTATTTGCTATGCCATCTTCTGTGAGCTTTAAATAAATAACATCAACTAAAGATATTAATTATTGATCAAAAATCATGTGATTGGAAAATATAGCTATATTATTGGACAATAAATTTATATTATTTTTAATTTAAAAAGTGGCAAATAAAAAAATATGTTAATAATAATGCAACCATATAGAATTCAAATACACCACCATTAATATATACAATGTGCATGTATATTCTATACCTGAAGAAGTCAATTAACAAATTCAATATCTACTTAAAATGCTTCTAAATTCAATCTCATAATTATTTTTTTTAATATATGGATTTTTATTTGAGGCTAAAGTATTGAACGTCAAAAAGATACTGTTATAACTTCTTCTTGAATTTCTTTCACAATTATTAGCAATAATTCATAAAAATCTCTATCAAAAATTATTGTAGGTCTTTCAAATGGAAAATCAATATTCCAAATGTCTCTAAAAGAATGATCAACTCTCTTAGGATAATAACAATGTTGCATTGGAAGTTCATTCCAAATAATAGTGAAGTTTGGCAAATAAACTGAGTATGGTAAAAATTCTTAGTAATTGAAAAAAAAAAAAGATTTTATTATAATCTTATAGAATCTTGAATGTAAATTGGGCGGTTCTTCCTTTCTTAAGTAGCAATGTAGCAATTCTTGATGATGTAATACATATGACAATCTTATATATTAATTAAACTTTAGTTGTCAAAGTATTGTAAATAAATGTCTTATCCATTTTTGTAGATCCATTTAGAAAAAACATGCACACATGTTCTTCCATTATACAGGCCACAATATTATCATTTTTATTTTATTTTTTTGTTGAAACATGCTACTCCAAATTTGCTTCTAATTGTGAAATATACTGCTCCCAATTTACTTCTGATTATTAAATGCCCCATGCTCTTTCTTCAGCAACAAATCAATTTCCATTAATTGTTGCATTTCAATTTTTTTTTGTAATAACATTGGAAAAAAGTCTTTAAGTCTTTTGTTAGAATCTTAGAAAATCTTATCTTGTAAAAAAAGTCCAAAATATTTGATCTATTCCTCTATTAAATTGCTAATTTGATGTTTTCTTTACAAACAAGCATTGAGATCATTCGAAATGCTTTTCCAAAATCTTTCCCATAAATTTAATGGATTTAAAAAAAAATTGTATGATAGCAAAGTAACAAAAAATTTCCTCAATTGAAATCTAGTTTGTATTCTTGATGCCTCTTTCAAATATTGTTACTACTCTCTATAATCTTCAAATAATCTTAAAGCCATATAAATATTTTTAAATGTTGGATGGAAAATTCCATGGATAATCTTTAAGTATTCATATGATTGTGGAGTTTTAATGTGAATTGACAAAAGCCTCAAATAATATTTTTCTTTCATTGCCAAATTTATAAAATATAATCTTTCAATAACAAATCTATATTTTCTTAGTGTCCACATCCTTTTTGTCTTATGCCAAATAAGATGTCGTCGAAATTGTTGGTGTATATATTGTCTTACTGCTGCTATTGCTGCATATGTCTCAAAAAATAAAATTAATGTTGTCTTTTGTCTTTCAACATGTTTCAAATTATAGCTACTTTGTCATTTGGATCATATATTACTTAATGCATTCTTAGAAGATGAACGGCCAAACAAAAAATACTTAGTATTTCTTCATGGATCCGCATGCCAAAAAATCTCCAAAATGCTTCTAAAGCTTTAATGTATCTTGCATCTAAACATTGTTTGATCTTGTCTTATTGGTTTTTAAATTACATTGTAATGCAATCATGGTCCTTGTAGATGTACTTGTGGATATACTTGATGGCATAAATAGATGTACATACTTGAATATTAATATGATAATTATACTTCCAAGATAGTTTTAAACAAAATAGAACAATATTCATGTTATTAACAACCATTTATTGAACTTTAATGTTCTTCTATCATTTCTTTGTTAATATTAAAGATATCCATTGATATCTATTTTTGTTTCTTCTATAATCACCTTTAGATACCTTTTTGTAAAATGACCATCTTTTATGTAAGGTGCTTGAAGATTTTGCATTCTACATAGACTATATACCATGTATTATAGAATAACTTCAAATAGCTTTCAATTATTGTCTTCATCAAGAAATTCTATAGAAACCATATGATCCATATGTTGAACACATCTAATCTTACTTTTTTTATGCAAAAAAATCAAGATGTGGATATAAAATAGATCTCTCTTTTGAAACAAAATAATATAATTATATGTAGTAACATGACCAAAGACAACTTCCTTCTTAATATCTTCCATAATTGCATATTTTTTGAGCTCAAATACTCATGCAAACAAATCTGACGAGTTATTTGTTTGTTATCCTTGAAACAATTCATTTTGGATTTTGGACCATCTTGGATTTGTTTTCATTATCATAAAAATATCAAGATACTGATAAAACTTTATAATTGCCATAGAATTTTGAAATATTTCTATTATATATCTTACATTTTCAATATGTGATGATAGAAGTAAGATTATGTATCCTAAATTATTAAATTCATATTCTCCTTCTTCAAGCCCAATACTTTGATGAGTTACAATAGCATCAACCAATCCTTGGTACAAATCAATACATAGATTACCTTAATTATATTATAGATATTAGAAATATGATTGCTTAATTGCTACCTATCTATCAACTATAAATTCTTATAATAGCTTTTTTTTCATAAAAAATTATGAAATATTTGGTAGGCCTTAAAAAAAGTTGATAAGAAAAATAATCCATTTGTATTAAACTATTGCATCTTTCAATCCTCTTATCCAGCACCTTCTCTTTCTTCAATAATATCCATCACTATATTTTGCACCCTCAAGTTAAGATGCCATATAGAAAAAAGAGAATATAATGGAAGAACAAATAAATAGGATGAACTTCATGAATCTTTTCTAATGGCCCATTACTACATAGGCAAATAATAATATCACAATGTGCATTATGCTCTAATCCATTTCTAGGCAATATAATAGCAATTTCTTCAAAAGTAATAAAAAGATTATATTGAAATCTATTGCTCTTATTCATGAAGTGCAAAGAAAGAACAAGATCAATTTCCACTACTCCTTTATTTTGTGCCTAAGATAGTATTTTATATGCATGTCTATATAATTCAATAAACGGATTATTTTTCTTCAAAAAATTTCCAATTTTCTACATAGGTTAATTCAATAAATCATAATTATGTCTCATTCTTGTATCTTATGCAAATAATATATTGTGGATATAGAATTGTGCATAAATTGGATTGATACTTTCTTTTAGTAACAATGATCTTGCTAAATAGTACAACTCTCTATTTATTCTAAAACTATATGGAGTATTTTTTTGAAGTACTGATTAATCAATATTTGTACCTAAAGATGTAAATACATATGTAGCATTGTATTGACCAATATTTTTTTTGAACTCCCTTGTTCTTGTATCCTAGTCCTTGAATAAGTATCTCAAAAGCAAAGGCAGAGAAAGTAGAGATGGTAGAGAAATTTTTCCTTGATAATAATATTGTCCAAATAATGGCAACTTCTTTGGCAATTGGACTAAATGTTCATTAAACTAATGTAATATATTACAATGAAGATACAAAACATTCATCTTCCTTAGATTATGTAATTATTATTCAAAACTTATAATTATTTTAGCTTTTCTTTGTGCTTTCTTACGTTCCTTATGTTGTTATTGAGCGATTGCTTTTTGATTTATTATTGAAGCTCGACCATTCACAATGCCATAGGTTTTACCAAACAATTGAAATAAGATTATAAGTGTCAAAGTTGTACCTCCATAAAATTCCAATAAAACCTTGTTATTTAAGTATTTTAGCAAAATTACATAGTACCTATAAAATAAAAATGAGCATATACATCTTAATTAATTAAATTATAATACCATAGTAGTTTAACAAAAATATTTTACATCGATTCATTCCTATTGATCTTGATTATATATAATTTTACAACAACTTGCTACAAAAAAAAGCTTCATTTTTCTAAAATTTTATATTTTATAAACCAAAATAAATAAAATTAATTTTATTTTATTCAAAAAATATTTATTAAAAAATATAATCTATATATATATATATATATATGTGTGTGTGTATTATGGATAAAAATTAATATATATATATATATATATATATATATACATATGAAGTTGAATATAAAAAATTTCATATAAAAGTAAGAAATAAAATTTCTACAATTAAGTTTTTGTATAACAATTCTTATTATATTTGACAATACTTCTAAAACTCCAATAAAACTTTGTTGCTTAAGAATTTTGTTTAAAATGAAGATATAATATGAAATATAATATAATAAATATAATATAAAAATTATAAATATAATAAATATAATATAAAAATTATAAATATTATAAATATAATTATAAAAATAAAAATATTAATACAAAAATATAAAATAATAAAATAAATTTATTTCTTATAAAATACCTATATAAATCCGTATTTAATAATGATATCTTAGCTTCTATTATAAAAGAGAGAAAGATAATTGTCGTAGGATGTGAAATGCGTGCAATGTAGAATCAAAAAAGTCAAGTACAAAATTCTTCTATTTATGGTTTTTTTATAGAAGGCTTGAAAAAAGTTATCATTCTCCCTTTTCAATCTTCATGCTTATATTCTAGAGTTCTAAAAAATAACAATTGCTCAAATTTCTCTTCGAATCAGATAGTAATTTAATTAACATTTCTATTACCAACAACTTATAGTTTGTAAGTTTAATTTTGATATGAATAAAAATAAATTTGATATGGTATAAAAATATCGCAAATGAATTTATTTGCTTATTTTGGTGCAAGATAGCCTAAAATATCCAATCCACAATAAAACTTAATATCAATCATAATAAAGACAATCAAATTTTAAGCTTAGTTTTTACCTATGAAATTTTTGCTAGCATAATCTTCACTCATGGTAGAATCACCGCCTTCAAACACCAATGTTCAAAGAAAAAAAAAGAAAAAAAAAGAAAAAAAAGCATTAAGTAGAAAATTTGATGAACTTTGGTATTTTCCAACTCTAAAATGGAAAACAATTGTGCTTAAGTCAAGAAGACTCACAATGTGATTGCAAGTCTACCTCTGAAATTCTAAAATATAAAACACAATGATAATTCATAATTTTTTACCATTATGTATAGAATAAATTTGACAAACTATATAATGTTTGAAGAAAGGAAAAGAATAAGAAATAAAAAGAAAATTTGATAAACTTTGATGCTATCTACAGCATTGTAATTTATGTATAGCGCAAATTCAAACAACTTACTAAACCTTTTCCGATGTATTTTCCTTTCATGTACCTATATAGTAATAAATTGATACAATATGATTACAGTATGAAGTGGATAAATCCAAAGAGGAGAAAATCAGTAAATTTAAATAAATACACTCTCAACATACTCTAGCAAAGAGTAGAGCTTGCAGAATAAAATGTCAATAGCTATGTTAATTATAACAATTGTTGAACTCTTGATAGATCTACTATACTTATATAGGCTAGATGCAAATGAAGCACACTAATTGACTCAATCATATTGTTCTTATCTAAAACATAAATCTTAAAGACATTATGAATCCACTTTGCTTTATTCACCGCAACTCAAACTTTGGTGATGTCTATAAGATTGTAATTCATGTATAGCATAAATTTGACAAACTTCAATGTTGTCCAACCAGCTATTGCTTTACCAATTTCTCTTCCACATTATCTACAAATAAGAGACTTAAAAAATTTGATAAATGCAACTATGTTTATCTAGTTGCAACCAAATTTGGATGTTGTGGTTTGGAAACATAAGTTCTAAATAATATCTACTTTAGAGCGTTCTTAAGTAAGTTTTGAACCTATTCTCTATAATAGATAGAAGCAACCATCACACATGCACCTCAATGTCTACAATATTTAATTGCTGAAATAGAATCATGGAATTGTTTTCCTTTCATAGATATCCAATAATCAATCTCAAAGTGCATTGAGATAGAGTTTGGCCACTGTTTTACTCACAATTATGACCACTCAAGTGGTGGCTACTTGCAATTTGCAAGAAGGTGGGAGCAATTGGAGAATAAAAAGAGTCCCAAAACACAATGAAAGAAAAACAAAAGAAGATCAAAATACAAGCATTTTTTTGATACAATGTAAGATGCCAAACTTTATCAATTTGATTCCATTTAAATTTAAATGCTTTAAATCTCATTGTTCATTTTGAACTTAAAAGCTTGATTGTTTATGAAGATCTAAAAAATGATTCATATATTAGGTCAAGCACACTAATTGACTCATTGATAAGGAATACACAAATGGTGAGGACTGCACATATAAGTGCTAGAGTATGATGAAAAGCTTATTTTCGATATCATTCTTGTTGTCAACCATCATGAACTTACAATTGGTGCTGGTTTTTGCTCAAAGAAATATGGATTAAGCTTTATGGTATTGCAATGATGCTGCTGAATAAATCACCATGTCCTAGAACAATTGGTCGAGTTGCCCACTCCATTTCTTTTGCTATATACAAAGCATCCAAAGCATATAAAAACCATCAAAAATTGTACTATGAGAAATATTTTATATAACCCTGAAATTGAACAAAAAAAAAAAAAAAAAAAAAAAAAAAAAAAACTTGTAAAATTGAAATAGTTGAGATGTAATCTAGAAGAAGCAAAGAAGTCAAAAGGACTCGTTTCTTTCATTACTTCGAGAGTCCAAACTTGCAAATGATGCAAAAAATCAAGAATTATTTCAATATTTAACTTTGATTCTTTTTGGTCAAGATTTTGCTTCTTTTCAATAATCTCTAGGATTCCCTACAAATTCATGCACAATAATGTCACACTACCATTAATTGTTGAATCAAGAATCTAGTGCTAATTATAAAAAAGATGCGAAGAGAAAAAGTTTCTTATCAAAAGATTTCTATTATAATTTTGTCAAACAACATTGCACATAATAGTAGGTAGATTTCTACTTACAATACATTTTTGAACAAAAACCATGATTTTATTAAGGGCATGTGAACTCTAAATAATATTAAGTTTTTTGATAAAAACTAAAAAAAGTGTATGTGGTGAATGAGAGCCACCACTTGTCTCCTTAAGCGATTTTAATATATAGATGATAGAATTATAAAAGTATAAGGGATTTTTAAAAAAATAATTAAAGTATAATTTTGTGTTCTATCTTTATATTAAATGACGTAGAAAACATCACACATATTTCTATATATATTATATGGTCTATTTATATTTATATTTTAAAATTAATATTCAAATTCATATTCTTTATTTTTATTTATTTGTTATAAAAAGGCCAAATCTTGTATAAGATTCCATAAGACATAGTTGTGATTTTGTAATTGAAATTTAAATTATAAAGAATTTTTTATATTATTTTGTGTGTTTTGGTTTAATTCTTGAATATAGAATAATGATAGTTTGTGAGGACAAATTTAACATCCTATTTTGTAGAATTTATGGTATGTCTTCTTTTTTAATGCTTCCAATATCAAACAAGTTTAAAATTCATATTATTTAAAGTTGGGCCAAAAAATAATATTTTAATATTTCAATTTTTTGGTGTACTATCTTATTGTAATAAAAATGGTATATCAAAAACATCATTGAAATATTTTTAAAAATGTGATGATTGTACATCATTTGTCAAATTTTTGCAAAAACATTGCATCCATGTATTCTTACACATCATCATAATTACAACATAAAACATTTATACAAGAAAAATATGTAAAAAAAAAAAAAAAAAAAAAAAAGAAGAAGAAGAAGATGAATCTGCATGTACTTTCCACAATGTTAATAAATATTTTTTTGATAAATTAATTATTTTTTATGTAGAGTTCTGCAATTTCACTAAAAAAATTTAAAAAACTGCACAATTTGGTGGAGATATTTCACAAACTTGAACAACTCAATTACCTTATTTTGATAACTCATGTGGCATAAATTGAAAAGCTTTGCAGACAGTCAATTTGGTAATTACAACAAGTCTCTCACTAAGCCCATTCTCATGTTCTTTTTTATGTAAATCCATCTTTTCCATGCCACCCTCGTACAAATAATTGATGAAAAATCAAATGAATTCCATTTCCTGCAAGATTAACAACAACGGAGGATTGTCTGCAGGTTTGGATGCCGACACAGTAAAGGACGCATGAAGTCGCTGGTACACATGTCGGTATACGAATTCTTCCCATGTGCTAAGACCCCTTGACCTCCACTGCAGGATGACTTCAATCGCTGATTGTATAAGGGCTGCCACTGAGTACAAGATGTCCGGCAAAACCCGTTCCAGAATTGACCGTGGATGCAACATTACCAGTGTTGTGACGATCTAGCGTGGCGTTTGCTCAATCTCGAAGTGGCTTGACCTTCTCTTTGAAACCTTGCAGGAGAGAGTCTCGATCTGCATCTTTTGTTGGAATCAAAAACTTTCCAATGCTGCATGGCCAATCGATGATTGAAGCTGATCGTACTGGTCTGAACATACTATAGGCCGATCCAAAATTAGTACAAGAGGGTAATTATAGTTGAATTCTGTCGACCACACGGTGTGTAGCTTCATCCAACTGCGCGGATTGCTCACTATTGTCGCAGGTTTCATTCCTAAAACATGGCGCTGTTTAAGGTGAATGATGTGCAGCCAGACTTGGCACAGCTCAACTATTGGATGAGTTGTGCATTAAAGATCGACGAGCAGGCGAAATTTCTGGCTGAGAGGAAGCGCATCGAGGCGTTCTCACACCCAGGTAAAATATTTGTTGATGGCTATTACTTGAAATCCAGGAATCCGCTCCTAGCGTCCGTTTATCTAGCCTTCAGGGATCACCTACCGCTCATCCTCACACCGGATGCGATCTGGAACACCATCATGCTGGGCGTGTCAGAGCATGTGAGTAAGGATCCCGAGAAGCACCGCCACGCTTTCGTGAGCCACAAGGGCAAGGAGACCCTCAAGGTGTATAGAGATGAATTCAGAAGAGGGGCCCTTGACAACGATTGGGGCGGCGTCGTCGCCGAATTCGCAGACAAGATCGCCGAAAAACTTAGTGGCAGTGCAGCACTCACTGCGTTGCACACACGCTTCACCACCATTGATGAAATCGCGCGTGTTGCACACGCCATAGTGTTCATGGATGCCGTCAAGGGCTACTTCGAATTCAAGATGTCTACCAGGTGCGGTATCCCCTCCATCGAGCTCACAGGCACAAAAGAAGACTGGCAGAAGCTCCGCGCGGCGTTGGTACTCTTGGACGACCTCGATCTCTCCGACTGGCGAGCGCAGCTTAACACAGTCCTACTCAATTTCGAGGACGCTTTCGACGACAAGGTAGACAAGTCGTTCTGGAACGACATTTTCCTAGAACATGGTGCCATGATGTCCGGAGGCGTCACAACAGTCTCTGGGTGGATTGGCACTTTATTTCTATACACCAAGAACGGATTGAACTCCGGAGCTCTAGGTATGCCCTCTGGTGCCAGAGACAATTCCAGCCGGCTGCCTCATGCATCCAGAAAATGGCGATCTCGAGTAGATGGCGGTCTCTCACCTCGTCCTATAAACCAGGCTTCAGAGAGTCGGTACCGCCAAGCAATTGATCCCGCCCATTTCCCGTCCGGATTGAGCGAGACGCCGTTCAAGTGGATCTACTTCGACGAGAAGATCGACATGTTGTTGCGAGGTGGGCTTGTCGGCGTAGTTGTGAACCAGGAAACACATGCCGTGTGTGCCCAGTTGGGCTGGCTCATCACCGACGCCAAGGCACCTGAAGGCGATCTTGACCTCGAAGTTCTACTTCAAAATCTAAGTAGTGATTTTTCAAAGTAATTCCCAAATAGAGCTGTGAATGTCTTAATATAGAATATTGAACTTATAGGATGTAAACTTGTCATATGGCTTTAAGTTTTTTATTTTATGACATTGTATATATAACAACCGATTACAATAGACTTTAACTTTAATTTTTTGATAAATAGAATATTAATAATCTTTTATAAAGACTAATAAGCTTGTTGGCATTGTTTGGCTATAATAATAGTATGTCTTAGATAGCTTGTTATTAAAAAATAGAAAATTATTGTATTTATTATACTTAATATAAATATTAATAATATTAATAAAGTATTTATTTATTTATTTATTTATTTATTTATTTATTTATTTAAATTTACTCAAATCACTATGAAGAACTTATTTGAGTAATTATATATATATATATATATATATATATATATAAAGCCAATAATGATTCAAATTTAACACTATGCAATGAAGCTTAGATTTTAAAGACTTGTAATTTAACTATTACTAGATCTTTTAACCTTTTAGAATATTTGTTTGTGAAGCCTATGCATGTAGAAACCATAGATAATTGTCTTTTGAAGATATTACCTATAAAACTATTCTTACAGAAGTAGTAATAAATGGTTATAATAATTTAGTAATATTTAATATTATTAGATCTCTTTCTAATCTAGTTATTTTAAGCTTATGATAGAAAAAAAGTATGAACTTTAGAAAGATTGGATCTCTTATAATTTTAACTTTTTCTATAGCATTATTAAGACTTTTACAAATCAAATAAAAATCACAAGTCTAGTACAACTAAATTCTTATTTGTAGTTGCAAGAGCTTTTATGCATGTTGCAAAAAAAGGGTTATCTTTTATTACTTATACAACATCTATTTCTAATAGTAGAAAGACATGAAATGTCATTTCAAAGTAGCATGAGATTTATTAAGATGTTTTTGAGAAGAAAAATATAAATATTTTTTTGAAACATTATATTTATGATTACTTAATTAATCTTTAATAATGAAATCAATTGCCATTTAGACCAATCTACAACTTATCACAATATGTGTTGGCTTCACTTCAAAAATATATTGATGAAAATTTTGCCAAAATTTTCATAAATCCTTCAAAATCTCTAATACGAGCTTCTATCTTATTTATGAAGAAAAAAACCAAATCACTACAAATATGTATAGATTATCAAAGACTCAATAGGATTATAATTAAAAATAAGTAACTTCTATCTTTGATATGAAAAATTTTTAATTAATTAAATTAAATGAAGATTTATATATAAATAAATCTATGAAGAATATATATATATATATATATATATATATATGTTTCAAATCAAATATGAACATTTTGAATAAAATATCAAGCCTTTTGGACTCACACTTATACCACATGTTTTTCAACATCTAATTAATGATATTTGTTTGAGATTTTTTAGATGATTTTTTAAATTTTTATCTACATATCAATTCAAATTATTTTTAAAATATAAAAGAGCATAAACTTTATGTTTGTTGAATTTTACAAACACTTAAAGATGCAAAATTATACATAAAAATAGAAAAGCATGTATTTCACACAATTAAACTTGATTTTTTAGGATATATCATTACAAATGATAGCCTTATGATAGATTCTAAAAAATTTTAGACTATTACAGATTAAAAGGTTATATAATAAATTGAAAAAATCTAATGTTTTAAAAAAAAAACAATTACTATTAAATCTTTATTGAGAAATTTTATCAAATTGTACCTCTACTTATATGTTTGTCTTATAAAAATAAAATTAAGTAGAATTAAGAAATCAAAATAGTATTTAAAGATTTCAAGATAACTTTCATTGTAATGTTAATCATATATTGAATTGATTTTTAAGGCATCTTTTAATAGGAAAAACCACACCAAGTTTTTTTTTAAGCTAAGATGTCATCACAAATGGCAATACATAATCATCTTCACTTTATAACTTTTTATTCAAGAAGAATTTTAACTAATAAGATCAATTACAAGATCCACAAAAAATAAATTCTTGCAATTGTAGACTCATTTTAAGAATGTCACTATTATTTGGAAGGTTCTTCTAATCTAATGATTTCTTATATAAATTATAAGAACTTTAAATATTTTACATTAGTATGTATTTTAAATTGTCTGTAAGTTCATGAGATAATGTCTCTGTGAGGATTTATGTTCAATATCACATATTGGCAAAGAAAAAAACAAGGTTTATTAAATTTTATTTTTTAATGTTTTTATCTTATATTAAAAAAAAAAAAAAAAAAAAAAAAAAAAATTGATCAGCAACAAACAATTATTTTGAAGTCAAAGTAATTTCATTTTTAAGTAATGAAATCAATATTAACAATTGTCTTAGGAGTGAATAATTTTAAAAAATAAATTAACATCCATTTTTAAGTAATAAAATCAATATTAACATTCTTACAATGGAAGATTTTATAAATTATTTATTAAAACTATATGTGATAATGAAGGCACAATTAACAAAAGCTCAATAACAACAACAAATCAACGTAGATGAATATTGCAAGAAACAACTTCAATTCCATATGGACAACAAAGTATAGTTATTTTATCATAATGTTAAGACTATTTTTTCTTGTAATAAGTTGGATTACCATAAACTTAAACTATTTTCTATCTTTGAATAAATCAATCTAATTGCATATTAATTATATCTACCAAAGTCAATGAAGATCTATTTTACATTTTATGTATATTTTTTCTAGCCATACAAGTTATTGGATAAACTAGAAAGAAGACAAATGCTACATCTTTCTATAAAAAGTGAACAACAATAAAAAATTAAAATAGAAGTAGACTTGGACTCAAAATATAATATCTTTTACATTGATACAAACATGATATTAGAGAATGTATATGGAAGCCATCAAAGAATCTTGTAAATATAATAAAGAAGGTTGATGTTTTTCACCAACAATATCCATTAAAATCAAGATGAAAAGACAAGATTTACTTTTTGCTATGATAAAAAATAATTTTAATAAAGATTCTATTCTATCTTCTATCATTATTTATGATTTTTTAGTATTTGTGGTATTAAAGAGATGAAGAATCAACAATCAAAAAATTTAATTTAAGAATTATTCTTAAAAACTTATATTAATACATATATCAAAATATAGTTTACAAAGATATAATATTTATTTTTCTATTTTTTTATTTTTATTCTATTTTATAATATTTTAAAAAAATATATTATTATGAAAATTAACATATTTTTAAAAATATCTATAAAATTTTTATATTTTATATCTTTGTAATGCCATAATGCCAAAAAATCCTCTTTTATATTTTTTTAAAAGACATGATTTGTTAACAAAATATTATATTACAAAAATTGAAATAATAAGAAATCTTGTAAAAAAAAATCAAGAATCATGGATATTTTTAAATTATTTTTATTGATTTGATAATAAAATTTTAATAAAATTTATATAACTAATTATAAATATACTAATATATATATATATACTTTAATTAATTAATATCTCTTAATCAACATTCTTAGGTTAATTAATAGTATTTGATATAATAGATGTTGTTCATAGGTTATAAGCTAATAACCTTGATTTTTTCACAATTAATTTTTAAAAATAGAATTTTCTAAATTATGTAAAAAATAAAATCTTAAATTTTCAATTCAAAGAGTGTAAGATCACATCAATCTATAGAAGAACTTTCTATACAACCATTGTCAATTTCTCAATGGATTCATCTTGTTGACAAAATCAACAAACCTTACTTTGTTTTTTATGTAAATATAATCTTTTTTTTCTCAAGTGATTAGCCACAAAATGTTATGACATTGTGTTGATTATTGCAACATGTTTTAGGTACATATCTTATTATGTTCCATGAGTTGCAATGTCCCAAATGGTTAAATCACCTCATTACTATTGCCAAATACATAATTTACTTCAATCAATCATCTTGCAATATAATACCTTGTCTTGGTTTTTTTCATTAATATCTTTACAAAAGAAGCAACATTAATAGTTTGAGATTAAAATGAGATTACAAATGATTGCAATCTCATTTCACTTCTTCTCCTTCCACCATTGTCATTGCATCTTTGTTTATCTCTATCAAATCTATAATGAGAATCTATGATATCCTCAAAATCTATTCAATTTTTTTCTCTCTAAGTATTCGAATTAGAGATAGATTTTAAGTTAGTCATAAATAAGATTACTCTGCAACACATCTTTGCTACTAACCTTTATCAATGTTGATACTTATACTGATATTGATTTTTTTTTAGCTCTTTATAATTCTATAATTTTCTTAGTTATAATACTAGTAAAGGGACATGAAGAAGGCAATAAAAAACTATAAAATTATATAATTCCACATAAATAATAAAACTTCTATCTACCAAGATTATTAATTAGGAAAGGTACCACTATATATATATATATATATATATATATAGAAAGAAAGAAAGAAAGAAAGAAAGAGATTTCAAAAATATTGTATTAGAAATAATAATAATAATAATAATAATGAAAGAAATTATTTTTTATTTAGATTACTTTTACATGATATTTTTTATTCTTATAAATCGCCATTTAAATTCTTATATTAAATTCTTTTAATAATATTTCTAAAATATATGTATGTTATTAATATAATTGTGTTTCTATAAAAGTATTATAAATTTTAATTTCCAACAAGTAATACTAGTGGAATGATATTGTTTTGCTATCATTCTTCCAAACAAAACTAAGCCTAAATAAATAAATAAATCATAAAGTCATAATAGATAGTATTTAATAAGTTAGTAATACTATTAAATCATAAGATGAGCTATTATAATTTTTAAGATGTTTTTCAAAACTACAAAAAAATAGATAATATTAAATCATAAATTATAGTATCTAATTAAATAAAAATATCTTAATAATTATATGATTGTTTGTTAACATACTATCATTTTTACTTATGGTTTTTTTATTTAGTATTTTTTTTAAAATAAATTAAGTTGGAATGATCAACAAAATGTCTCAATATATATAAACACAACTTTGTATTTTTATATCATGCATTGGATGAGGTTTTAGTAGATTTTGGTCTTGCTACAAATTATATGTTTTGTCACAATTTGCATCTTTTCATAAAATTAAAATAAGAATTACAAAATAAGTATATTTTTTGTATATCTATTGAATCAATTGTAAACAATCCAAAGAAAAATAAAGTACCAATTATATTCATAGCATATCAAGAATTAATCACAATATTGTTGCTAAACCAAATTAAATAACAAAAATAACATTTATTTATTAATTATAATATATAGCTTCTTTCCAAAACCTCTACAAATAAAATTTTGAGCAAAATATACCAATAGGATCTAAAATTTGAAACAAAAATTTTATAAAGAAAATTTTCATAGTCAAGTTGTTGTAGTAAGTAATATATTGCTTTAACAAACCATCTTCCAAATTTGAACATGTCAATAAACATTGCCTACTCTAGGATTATCCAAGGGTGACATTTAGAAAACTAATAAGTAAGCAAGCAAGGAGCAACAATTTAGAAAATTAGTAACCAAGGAGCAAGGAGTGACATATAATTTTAGATAATTTAGAATAAAATGCATAAAAAAAAACTAATAAATGTGATAGATATGCATCAATTGTACACATTAGAGTAGGAGAATGGTGTAGAGATTTTTTCTTGAGAAAATTCATGTAGACTAATGATTCAAGAGTAAAATCAAGAATTGTTGATGCCCCTTGTCAATTCCTCTACAACAGTATAAAAGAATCTAAAAATCCCTTTCAATTGCATCACTGCATGACTTCTGGGCTCACTGTTAATGCTATTATTTTGTCCTAAAATGATGGACCGTATTCCCCCTATTCCGCTAACAAATTACATACTCTAGTGATTTATGTGTTGGTTCCCTGCTGCTGACCCCTCAATTCTCTGCAAATTTTTCTCTGTTGCTATCTCTTACTCTTACACCCACTAATGTACACTGGTGTATTTTGTAATTGTAACAATATGCCTTAATTCAAGTTCAATGTCTCAAGACTACAAGGAAAGCAATCAATTCAAAAACTGGGACATCCCTAACTATTCGACAAGAATTAAATGAACCCCCCCAACAAATTTTCGTCCGTAACACATAGTTGTTGATACAATTCTCCTTAACTCTACAAGCCAAGATAGTGCAGAAATCTGGATGAGGCCACGAAGGCAAAATCTTGGACTTGGCAATCTGATCGAGTGTGAGAGAAAGAGGGGGAAAGAGACGATTACATAATTGACTACATTATTGTTCTTAGTGTACCTCTTGCTTTCTAAAGTTAAATCTGAGATCAAAAGCGCCTCAGTAAAACTCCAAGTCTCGTCAATGTGATCACAAGAAACCCCATGCTCAACGGGGTTGGGGTCTTGAAGCAGAAAACACAAGTGTCCAGATCGGAATGTCCGATTGGAACTAATGTACGTACATTCACCTAACATTGTTGGTCATAGAGATAGCAAGGAACGAACAAAACAAGCAACACATCAAAGTAGCCATAAAGATATGTATATATTTAGGTTGCATAAAGGTATTGCCAATGTTCAGTGTCTCCTCGAGAAGCCTCTACAGTGATTGCGTAGGAACTGACTAAAACTGCCTTTCCTACTGCAGTTCGCAAGGGTCCAAAAACCACCTGTATCCCGACTGCGCATCAGCTCCTCCTTCAGGAGGCACAAAATTACAAATTACCAAGCCGAACATACGTAAAGAAACTGATATCCAAGGTCAGCAGATCATACAGCTCTGAACATCCGCTCTCTTCAGATTATATGAGTGAACAGCTGCCGCCTCATTTAAACAAATAGAGATGTTAACTACGACATTACTCCAGTCACTGCACTATGTGTGGGAACGGCAACATGGGAATCTTGTAACAAAACTATGACAGTCAAAACTGGAAGTGACCTGGTATGCCGACATAGATACCACTCAAAAAAATACGCTGAAATCAAGACAAGCGAAAGCCTCCTTCGTACAAAGGAGCGTCCGAAGTCAACTACACCACATTTTAAGAACAACCAAAGAAGAAATTGGAAGGGCATCAGCAAGATCATGCACCAGGATATTAACCACCAGTGCGCATCTGAAGGTTCACTCAGATCGTCACTTGAAAGGGTCCTGACCTTGCTGCGGCCACAGTGGTGAGGTGCCTAGTCATGAAACTGTCTTTCGTTTCACAAGCTACGGCAAGCTCTAGCTTTGGGCGAAAAAGACTCAAGGCGTTCCCACCGTTCATAACCTCAGTTGAATTCTTCCCAGGCATTGCCCACGTATTCAAGTTCTTGGAGTCATCTGTCCGTAGACATTTTGAAGGCCACTCGCAACTGCCTTCCTCAAGCAAACCACGCTTGCCGAGAGTTGTTGGAGCAGCAACAGGAGCCTGCCCAACCGAGGCAGCACTAGGCACCATGGATTGACTACGAGGCCACACTGAAGCAGCCATTTGAGGAGGGTTATGCACATGACCCACATCAGCACCCCATTGTGTTGCTCCCGACTGCACAAGAGTGGGACTCCAAGACGACGTTGGGGGCAACGTCTGAATAGCATTCAAACTAGCCCTGACATCTGGAGTAGAATATGAGACACCTTGCGACGAATGAGAAATAGGGTGTTTGCCGCCCAATTCAAGATGATAACCATGAGGCCACTCACCACTGTGGAACCCTACAGATGCACCATTTCCAGCCCAACCGCTGCTGCTGGATGGGAGGACGAATCTGTACATACCAGAAGTCGCCTCGAGCTGTAACGCTGATGAATTGTAAGCAGATTGTTTTGATAACAGGCTATGAGTGTCCTGCGTTTGCCCGTTCAGTGAGGATCTACTGCAATCTTTGTCAAATCCATTTCCTGAAGGGCACCGTGCAAGCCTCTGCCCCAAACTGATGGATGCTGAATCAGAACTTCCCACTGTACTCGCTTCTACAGCTGCAAAATTGGCCAATGATGATGAGCAATAATTACTTCTACGCTTGAAAACGCATTGATGTCATTCAAAATAGTCTGCATAGTACTGCATGAGACCTCTCACAACAAAACCATAAGCACGAAGTTCCAAATGTCATGATTTGCACATGAACAACTGAAAAGAAAGTCTAGATGAAACAACGACCTGAAGGCATAAATCCTTGGCTGAGCGAGAACGACTGGAAAGGAAGGCGTGAATTTTGATGTAGCGAATATGGGGGTGAAATGCTTATCCCATTGTCTTGGCCGAACCCAGAGCTCCGCATAGGAGAGCCCTGTCCAGCCAGTCTTTTGGGCTGTGCATGCTTTAGGGATGAACCTGCTTTCTGACTCGTTGGTGATCCAAGAGCGCAGGACAGCAACTGGGAGGCAGAATCGCCGGAGTCACTTTGGATTGAGCAGTTAACAGAAGCTTCAGGACAATCCCGCTGCATTCCACCATGTTTATTCTTCCTCCTCCCGGCTCCCACCGGTACGTTCCGCAAAGTGCCTCCAGCAGTCCAGTACCGTTGGCAGTTTTTACAGAAATGACGCGGCTGGTTGATGTTGTAATTGTTATAGTAACAGAATTTCGTGTCCAGACTATCACATCGCGGGCAAGACACCACTTTGTCAGGTTTCTGAAGGTGCTTGTCATCACCCACAGATTGACTGTGATCCACTTCACCCTGGTCCTTGAGCTCATCTGAATGAGCCCCTTCACTATCACTAGGACCGAGAGAGACTCCCGTATTAAGAGATCTACTCCCTGAAACTAGTTCAGAAGACTTTAGAGGCTGCAAGAACTCGTCTCTGCTGCTACTTCTGGCAGTTCTGAGATTCTCGACAACTCCACCTTCGTTCTCATCCCTGAGGATCACACTGTCCCCTCCATCCTGAAACACGATATTCACTCAGGACATCATCAGTCAGTATCACACACTGATAAACGTACCGGTGAACAATGATACGACCAAGATCAGGAAGAGAAAGACGAGAACACAATCGCAGCGCTGGGAATACTCCCACACAGACTGACCACTCTCCTAAAGACCTAAGAATCACTTCTTTACTGAGCAGGTAACTTTAAAATCTCCTTTGTACCCTAAAACAAGGTAAATGGTTTCAAGCGTACTGAAAGTCTCACACTTGTGCCAACATGCTGACAACTCATGCTCCGAATTCACAAGCCCAAAGTCCCCGTTGCAGTACCCTAAACTCTACTCATTTCACATACAATCCCGGAGAGAAAAGAAAATGAGCTCGATCAAGAGAGGCCACATAGCAGGATATGCTTTGGCTACAGAAAAGAAACGGCATACCTGCTTGGATAACGGCGCTGTGCCTCGCGGCGGACTAGCACTCGTTGGTTTGAGAACTCCTGCATCGGCACCTGCATCAGCGCGGCTTGAAACCACGCCTATGGTCTGTCCAAAAAGTTTGATCTGGGGATCCACGGATGCCTTCGGGCAGCCTGGTTGTACACCCAGTGTCCAATCACAAGGGTGTGGCATACTTGCCTGCTCCACCACATCCAGAGCAACACCCTCACCTCCTAAAGGCAGCCTCTGGTAAACAAAGTCAGACACTGCTTGATCCTGCAAAATCCACCTACCCACTCCCTGACAAAACTTTGGATTCGCTGAAGGAAGTAGCAAACCTTCGCGTCTTTCACTAAGATTGTCGGAAGACATATATGCTTCGATTATTAGTCGTCGTCGTCGTTTTTATTCTCCAAACTCACCGTCCTAGTGAAGGGCTTCTATCAGCGGAGATCAAGAAACACGAACCAAGGTGATGTACTCAGCCAATAAGATCCTGGGGAACTTCCTTCTGAGTGATAATGGTAGCTGGCGACACAACTATATTGAAAACAACGTTACCAACAAAAGTGGTCCAGCGTCAATTCTCTAAGAAGGCAAATCTCTTCGCACATCTGCTTGTGCCTTCAAAATACTGAGGACCTGATCAGTCATTCGAATACTTGACTTCACCTTGGGCACCCATAGGAAGAAACTGAAACCTCTTGAAAGACGATCCCGAGATTACTTGTCCTTTCTGAAAAACTGTTGAATAGAGCGATTCTCCTTGGCTCTTCAAGATTTCAAGATGTCAGAGAAATCGCATTCTTCTCATTGTCTCCAATGCTCCTGGGACATAAACTCTACCTGTAATCTCGACTGAAAAGTACAGAGGGGCCAAAGAACAACTCGTACGTGTGCAAAATGAGAGCTTACAGAGATCCCCAAGGGAAAGATGGGGAGAATACAGAGTGCAAGTTCCTCTGATAAAATCAAAAAAGGGAGGGGAGCGGGGACCCAAGCAACTAAACAGCGTTGGCTTCCTCAAGCTTCAGGATTGCCAGAGACAAACCACCGCCTACACACATTAAAAAAAATAACAAATAAATAAATAAAAATCCTCGAACCACTATCCTCGGCTGCTCTAAGGGTTACCGCACCACTCCAGAAGGGCTTCTCTTTGTGCAGTCCACCATCACCACCACTTCCTCGTGCTACGTCTCCTATGCCGCCACCGCCACGGATCACCAGTGGATACTTGGGATGCTGCACCCTTGGTAGCAGGCACTGCATTCGCAAAAGAGCCACAAAACGGCCAGAATACAGCTCTTGAAACGCTTTCCCTCCACCTCACTACCTACCTGTCTTCAACAATTCCATCATCGATCTACTTACTTCGCCGTCAAGAAACATCACTTTGGCATTTCGGCGCAGCGCTCCCTGAAACGATAGCCCCCGCTCAAAGCACTACACAGGTTCCACTCCAATCCTTCACATACGCGCGGGTGCAAAGTCAACCTTGCCAACCCTAGGAAAACTACAAGCTACCGCACAAACTACAACTGGTTCACAGGAGGAGGAGAGAGAGAAGGCAAAATTCAAAAAACAAAACAAAACAAAATAAGACAAAACAAAAAGATAACAGAAATGTTGACTTGATCAGCGCTGCTTGAGGCGCTTAGAGGATGCAGATGAGGCAGGCCAGGAGGTCCATAGCTGCGAGGAGATGTGCCACTTGGTGGCCATCTTGGAAGGTGCAAACAAACCCAGCCCAACTAACGCACAATCTCCACACACAAAACAAACAATCCAAATAAACCCGATAAAGAAACGTAAAATTGAAAGAAGAAAAATAGATCGCACACCGCTCTCTCCCTCTCCTCCCACTTTCTCTCTCGCGAAATCTGTTTGTAACTCTGTTTGTGGATGAGTGATGTTGCACTTGTGCCCTGGTCTCTCAAATGATGCCCTCGTGTGAGAGAGACGGGAAGAAAGCTCTAGAGTTTCGGAGCTCCCACGCTGGAACAGCACAAGGGCAAACTTCCCAGGTCCAGACAGACCATCTCCGCTTGGCTCTTCCGGACGAATGCGGACGTTCATTGGAATAAACCTAAATGGATGTCAGACAGACAGCGCGAGGCTGGGGATAAGAATGGAGGAAGTTGGAGGCGGAGCGGCCCCACATGGGAAGTCTCCTAGGCCGATGAGTCCTATTTCAAGACTCTAGTCCCTCCGTCTTGGTGAAGTAACGCTCCCATTATTACTCCTAGTTTTTCAAATAGCACGAGTGGCTGCCTGCCGAAAGTTGCAAATATGGATCTGGATCCCCGTTTCTACTGCATCCTCTACCTTTTTCCTCCCTTTCGATGGATTCCTCTCGCAATCGCCCCCCGCGTATCCTCCTCCCCACCTCCTCACTTCCCTCCCTCAATCATAGTTGCTTTCCACACTGTTTTTACTGCTACCCTCCAGGTCATCCACGGATTCCTTTTCGTTACCCTGCACTCTCGCACTTTCTCAATTCTTCTTCTTCTTTCCTGTAGAGTATGAAACAAAAACTGAAGCATAGGACATTCACCAGATGGCCAGAAATCTCAAACGATTGTGGATGTCGCCATTGAAAGCTACAGTGTTCATTCATGTCCACGGCGCATTTGGTCCTTTGTCCTGTCAGCTTCCCCTCAACTCCCCTTCTCATGACTGGGGCTGTGTGGCGAGGAGTGAGGTGCCCTGGAAGGAATCCAGGGCACGCAACCCCATGGCAAAAGCCGCGGCAAGTGGGGTGGAGACGAGGGCTTTTCCACCCGGAGTGGGTGAATATCTGATCCTTCCGCCATTCTGAGTCAACTAATTATAAATGCCGTTCAGTGGCTTCAAAACCACAGCGGAGAAGTGTGTGCTGGACACGGCGCATGGTCTCGCAAGGCTAGATTCTGCGTGATGGGTTTCTGACACCATCGCATTATGAGCTTTTGTCTTAGAATTGAATAAATGGCCCTTGGACCCCCGAAGCTGGTGTTGGTTTCCGCACCACCACCATCTTCGCCACCCTCCCCCATCCGCTTTTTGAATGAGTGCCACCTACTTTCGAAGCTTTGCTGGTGCTTCCTATGACTTTGTCTCCCCAGCGCCATGTTCCAGCGCTGCTTCATGTAGAAAAAACCAAACCTCCTTTTCTCCTTTATTACCGCGGACATTTTCAGACGTTATGGAATCCCGGATCCCCCAGAAGTGTCTCCTTCTCATGCATTATATATATAGCCCGCTGTGTTTTTCCTTTTTCTGTTTTTTTCATAAAAATATACGTGTCAATATGGAATAGTTTTTTCATGTTTTGGGTGTGTTGTGTGACTGAACTGGAAGCCCTAAAACATTATGAGTTTGTTGTTGCGGTTACTGGCTCCTTTTTTCATGTCCCCTTGTGCTTCAAATCTATGGAGTTACCTCGTGCACAAGCTGCATCTCTTTACCATCTATCCCATTGCAGTTTCTAGTATGAGTCTTGTACTATAAAGGGAGACAAAGGCAAAGAAGAATAAAAGATCGAGAGAATGCCACCACTATTTTTTGATTGTGCCTTGATCAATTAAACTTGTTGTTGGGGTGTGGGTTGTTCCTGAAATAATGAATGTAACGATATCTAATGTTGTTGATTTATTGAATATGCCAATGAAATGTTAGTAACATGCCTGTTGTTGACTAAAGCATATAAATATAAATATAATCTGTTATCTGAAGTATATAGTGAGGCTGGAGAATATTTAACAACCTAATATTGATGTCTGATTGAAGGTAGATGCAGACAAAATGTATTGTATCCTGCTCAGAAAAACAGAACGTGGATTCTGATTCTTTCATTTGACAACAAAGACTTGCACTTAGTATTTTGTTCAATGGTAAACTTTTTGGTTTGTAAGCACTTCAAATTGGTAAACATTGGATGTTTGATTTCTGATGTCTCATCAATGCCATGCCCAATTCTGATTTTAAAGTATTAACCAACAAATGTTTCACTGTTTTAAATTATATTCAAATGGATCCAACACTGGGGCAAAAATAAAACACCCCAGATTGATAGATTGCTTATTCTGACATGAGAGGACATGTTTGAAGCTTACTCAGATGGGATTAAGTTGGATTTAAAACACCCAATTCCATATGTGTAAATATATATATATATATATATATATATTTGTATATAGGAATAGCATCATTTTGTAACATCACAGGTTTAGGTGGTTTTCCCTTTTCACCTTTTTGAGCATGTCTGCAAGCATTAAATAACACATTGAATTCTTGTCATACACTATGGGTTCAAGTAAATTGTCCAGGCATATCATCATCCAAACAGTAATTTTGACAGGTTGTGGGTGCATGAACAAAAGAGAAAGTTCAACTTTCAACCATTATATTTATTCTTTGTCCAGTTCCACCCTTGCTTTCATGGACCCTAATGGGATGAAAAAGGATGAGCATGATGTTTGTCTGACGGTCACACTGGAATTACTCTACTATGCTGGCACTTAACCTCTCATCCTCTGCTCAATACTCCATTGTTTTGTTCTACTTGGTTTGGTTTGATTTTACAAGGAAACTATGGATGAATCAATTATGGTTTGTAACTGTGTAATGAACATTCAAGACTAGATGGCAAAACACACCATTCAAAAATATATTATTAACTGGAGAGGACTACAGATGGTGAATTGATGGGATAAGGTTGTGCAAAGCCCTAGATTGATATTCTTGTTGCCATTTGTGGTAGTGATTGTATCAATAATAACACTATTATCATTTGCAACTTGATTGGGTGGCAGCTCAAACAGGCTGGTGTTTTTTTATAAAACAATTCAAGACTCTTATCTGATCAGGCACTTCATGGTATGTACATTTACTTTTAATCCTTAAGAATCAATAGCACAATCAAATCCAAAATCTCATCCACAACTCAGTCATGTGCTTGTTTGTTGAGCAGTGCATGTGGGCTTCTATATTGACTTCAATGTGTAGAATACTTACATTTTTTTATTTTTAATGTGTGCTTTTATCATGAAACATGGAGTTCAGAGGTTGATAATCAAACATAAAAGAAAACTTTGTCAATTGGAAACACACAGCATTTTCAAAGAAAATAATACTTTCCCTTAACTGGTGGTTGGATTAGGTGCCCATGTGAGAATATTGTATTGTTTTTAAGCTCTGAACACAGAGAATTGCATACTCATGTAGGGGGCAAGTATACATGACACAGCTTGTCTCAACTTTATGCACAGAAATATTGGATTTCTTGTGGATGGAATTTACAATGATAAGATAAAAAGGTTTCTTAAAACATGAGAGTTATTTATTTATTTATTACTTTTTTAATATTGTAGTGATTACTAGCATAAAATTTGTGAAAATATGCACACACACACACACACATATATATATATAACGAAAAAAAAAAAAAAAAAAAAAACATGGTTATGTGATGGATGGAATTTGGGATTTTCCTCTTATGTTTTTACTATAGAATGTGAAAATTGAAAGTGAACCAGAATGAAATGTGAAAATCCATTTGAGAACCTGTTTGTTCACTCAATCAAAGTAACACCTGGGTGATTGCAAAAGAAACAGACTACAAGGTGGGAATGTATGCATTTATACAAACATCTCTGGGTTTTATTTTACAGTGTAAATGTTGCAACTGAAGTTGTGACACAAAGAACCACAGTACTTTTATCCAAGAGCAAGAAATTTGACACAGGTAAGCATAGGGGTCCTTGGTGACAATCAAAAAATTATTCAACAATGGATGTGTGTGAATATGCATGTGTATTAATAGGACATGTTCGGGAGGAATAAAAGTGCTCTGACAGCACCCACTTTACCTCCCACGGATGAATGGACGCGCAATGCCATGTCGTAATCCTGTCAGAAGTACCATAGATAGAAATCAGGTGTTTGTTTTTGTGTTTGGAATGGGGGCAGCTTTTGAAGTGGTGAGTGTGGGGAAAAAGGTGCTGCTCTGAATGCGAAATGGGAGGGGAACCCGATGAGCCATGCCTTCATTTGTTGGCTGTGTTGTTGTTGTTGTAGTTGCTGTAGGGGCCAGCACAAGCTTTAGCGTTGGCCTCGGGTGGGACGCCCAAGCCAGCACACAGCCTGGCAGCCGTATGATAACAATGGGAACAGGCGAGGAAGAGGACGAAGAAGATGAAGAAGAAGACGCAGAAGCAGCTGCAGCAGCAGAAGAAGAAGAGGCAAAAGTACGGCCACTCTCGCCGGCATCTGATCGGAATCCATTAGCTGGGTTGCATTCGATTATTTGTGGGCAGCAGGCACCTTGTCGAGGAAGAATGCGGGAACTTATTCGCTCGTTTCTGGGACTGGCTGTGTGGTGCAAGCGCCGAAGCAGGAGGCCCGCATGCCAACCCTACACACGCACACCCACTCACGTACAAATCGGGTTGTGGAGATATATCCCACGGCGCGAGCCTGGGACGGGAGAATTTTGAAGAAAGCTTGGCTGCAGTGGGATGAGCCTCGGGGCAGAATTGGAACGCGGAGATCCTGTTTGAAGAAATGGGCTCGGGAATGGGTCTGGCCGAAAAGCATCCTGCATTTGAGCCGGATGCTCGGTGAAGATAGAAAAGCCCATCACTACTGTTTTGGCACCCCCTACCCCACCACCGCCCTTGACCTCTCCCCACCCTAAATCTTCTCCCTCTGCTTGGGCTTCCTCCTCTTGCTCTTTTTAAAACACACTCCGTCTGCTCTCGTGACGTATTTATAGCACTCCATTCATTGCTCCCATCATGTTGGCAGCTTCGATGTGTGCAGCTAAGATCCGGGAAGCGCCACACAATCTCCACAGTAAACCTCGCGCACTCGCTCTCTCTCTCTCTCTCTCTCGCCAGTTGTCGTGCGCCGCATGCTGAAGTCGTCTTGCGGTAGAGGTCGCTTGCCAGTCCGCTGAGAGACGGCATCGAAAGCGTTCAGTGTATTGATACGTGGCTGTATGTATTTGTATCTAGCTGAGATATTACAAGTGAGTATATAGATATACAAATGTAAAATATCCATGTGAAAATGAGAGTTTGAGTATTTTGCTATTCCAAGGGCTGTACAGTGAGTGCACCTCCCTCCCTGCTTCTATATTTAGAGTGAGCTTGACGTTCTTTCACCCTGCAATGATTCCTCGGCAGGATCGCCTCCTGAATGTTGAGGAAAAAATGATCCTCATCATTCCGAGTCATGCTAATTTGTCTCATCCCAGAATGCGTCACCACTTACGCAGCACCTTCTCTCCCTCAAACACACACACACAAAAACACATATTTTACACTAAAAGTACTACTTTTAACACAACTTCTGAAACAAACATGAACCTTCATCACATAATTCTCACACTACTCTTGAATCGATGCAGATGTTGCATTCGGCTTATTCTAGCCTTCCTTTGTTTTCAAACTTTTGTCCCTCCATTTTGATTCTATTTAAAGTTACAGCGTAAGTTTTGATGTTTTTCAAGTTTTTATCGTTGCTCTTTATTTTTAAGAATGAAATTCATACTGAGCAAGGAAAATAAGTTGGCAGTAGAATATACCTTATTGTTGTGATGTAAGTACAAATGCTCTTCATTATATATGTAAATACATATACGTACATTGAAAACATGTATTTTTTTGGGAACCTCTTGATATTATAGATCACTTTAAGGTTTAGAGAGAGAAAGAGATTCATAAACACAATGTTATAAAATTATTAAGTAACAAACCATTATATATATTATATTGTAAATATTTTTAGAAGTAAAGTTTCTCCTATATATATATATATATATATACACATACATAAACTACAATTTCTGCTGGTAAACCATATCAGCAATGTTGCCAATTGAATGTCAATTAAATTAGCCTTTTTTTAAATAAAAAAATTACCTTCTTTTTGTATGTATATATACACACACATATGAAATTAGGAAGTTTTTCCTTTTTCTTTTAAAAGTATATTAAGTTGTTAAGAACAGACACATTAAAAATTTGATTAAGATGCTATTTTTATTTGCTTCCAAACCAATATTAAATCAAATAACTTGTCTTTCATCTTGCACTTCTTGAAGTCCATAAAATTTCACAGAAGACTAAAGCAATACTAATGTGAGTTATTGTAGCTTTTACAAGTCTCAGTACTTTATGTATTTATTGCAATACTTATTTTAACAAAAATCTCTACAAAGATTATATACATACATACATACATAATTGTGAAAAATGAAAAAATAATGTTGAGTTTTCCTTCAGAGAAAATAATTGCTTGGTTGTTATTCACTAGATGGATATGATTGCATAATAATAATAGCAATAATATTTTAAAAGATTTTATTTTATTTTATACTTTATATCAAATTCTGAAAGTATTAAAATTGATAATGATTTTTTAAACATATTACTAAAGAATCCATAAAAAGACTTCTGAACATGAAGACATATTTACTAGTTTGAAGATTTAGATTCATGGTAACAACATACATATGATGACAAATCTTATGATGATTGCTATAGTTGGTATAATTATTGTAACAAAAAAGAATAGAATGGTAAATTATATACACATAATATTTTAAATTTGCAAAGGTAAGACAAAGAACATATTGCAAAATTTTAAAAATATAATAACCTTACGAATTATGTTTAGCAATAAAGTTGTTAATGACTTACACTTTGTTGTTTATTTATATTTTGATGGTAAATCAATTCCTTAAAACTATTTGGAATTATTTATATGGTATTATGCTTAAAGTTAGATGAATTTCATAAATTAAAAATACAAAAGTGATCATTGGTGGAATCTAAAATATCTATTTTAAGCATCAATTGATTTATTAAGAATTAGTTTTTTTATTTACATAGTAACTTTTTATCATATTTTAATTTAAATTTTATTATTTTATTATTGTAATCATAAAACTTTTATTATTATATATACTTATATATTTTTAATTTAAATTTTAAAATTAGATATTTAACAACAATCGTGATAAAAATTTAACTAAAAATATGATTAGTAAATTTGTTATACATATATATATATATATATATATATATATATATTTTTTTTTCATCAATCCTGAAAATAAGATATACAATTTCTAATTTATTTTGAATATCTAATAGTATCAATAGTTGAATTTATTAACACAAACTAAAACCATTTTATTTAGTAAATAATTGTTTAGCTTCATTTTAACAGAATGTTAAATCAACTCACATGTTCTAGGGTCTAAAATAGAGAACCCACCAATTTGTTGTTGTAAAGGTTGCATCAAATTTTAGCTTAGCTTTAGACATCTTAAACTTTTTCTACCTTTAGTTGTTCATTTTTACTAACTTAAACAAGGTCCTTATACAACATGTCAATAGATTGGCCACCTTCATTTATTAACTAACAAAGATTTTAATAAAACATAATTGCTACTTCTACCAAAAATTTTGATGTATTATCCACCATGGATCCTAGAAAAAGTGGAATAATTTAAGATTTATACAAGTTAATTATATAATAACTCATAGAAATATTAAGAAAATTACTATATAGGCCCACATTGTTGGTAAAAACATAAATTGACTAGACTACATATACTTTATTTATATATATTTATATTTATATTTAAATAAAAGACCAATTAAAGTTATCACTTATTTTAATTTCCAACTTTGATATAACATCTCAGTTTCAACTTATGTGCATTTTTATTTTTATTTTTATTTTTTTAATCTATTCACGTTATAATATAAAAAATATATTGTATTTTTTAATATTTTTTAATATTTATGCTAATTTGTTAAATATTTTTAAATAAACTTATAAAACCATATAAAGTATGCCTGATACAAAAGTTAAATTGACTCGTTAATTTGACTGTGAGTTGAATTTAGGATATGTCTAAGTTTTTCTGAAAAAATGTATATTGTTTATTTGATTTCAAGTTTATAGAAAAATTTCTCTTAAAAGAAAATGATTCCTTCTCTAATCGGAGTTAATATGATTATTAAGCAATAAGTTTTAGACCAATGTAGAATTAGGATGCTCAAATGCTACAGCCAAGAAATATTTATATGAATAATAGCTTTTTAAGATTAATTTTATATTTAAATTGATCTTTAGACTTATGTTTTTTGATAGGGTATGACTAAAAAATACTTTTAAATATTTTAGATCTAAATATAACCTTAAAAGATTTTTTTAATAGTGATATTATTTAAAAGTTTGTTTGAAAGTAAAAATAATTATTTCATTACCTTTGATACTATTTATTTTTGCTACATACATACATACATACATACATGGTTATATATAATGATTTTGAAAACCAATAATGATATTAGACATGTAAATAATATTGTTATTTCTACAAAACAACAAAATTGAAGGAATTCAAATCATGCCAAGTTCTTTTGTTGGTTGAATGAATTTAATATATATATATATATATATATATATATATTTGTTCGCTTCCCATACCCTTCGTTCATTGTGTCAATCAAACCTACTGTTACGAGTGCTACAACTGAAAAGTAAACTATATCACTTTTTTATTATTTAGTTTTTTGGGGCTCTTGCTCTGATTTTGAGGTACTTCGTAGGATGTGTGTTCTTTGTTTCCATGATGTCGAACATCAAAAGTTTCAGTGGAACTTGCTGGCTCCCAATTCCTCAAAACCCTAAACCCTAAACCTTTTGTTGCCCCGCGATCGATGTGATGGACGTGTGCAGTAGAAACTCGACGCCGGAAAGACAACAATCGTCGCCTCAAGAGCCTTCAGGGAGGCAAAAGTTTCCAACACAAAACTACCGATTCGAATGAACGTGAGGTAGGCCTCGGACTGATCTCTGCGGACCTCCACACGAGATGGAACGACATCACCACGGGTGCTGTGCGATGGGAATACAGACTGAGGGGACGGGAACAGCCGACCGGGACTATAAATGAAAACTGTGAAGGGGGGCGCGGGCGAGGCGACGAGTGGAAGAGGAAAACTGGTGATACGCTGAGTTCTAAATTAGGGTTTGGCCACGTGAAGGGGATTGTGGAGCGGCGTGGTCCATTGCGAGCGTGGGGCAGCAATTCGGAGGAATGGAGTCCAATCGTGTGCTTCGTTCGCCCTGACAGCATCGCTTCGCCACGGCCTCGATCTCTGTCTCTCGCTCGCCCCGCCGCCTCCGCCGTAGCGTCTATCTGCGCTTCTTCTGGCCTCTGGCTTTGCCATGCGTGAGACAACCTCCATCACTGTCTCTGAATCACAACTGAAACACATTTTGAAGCGGAAATAATGCGTGATTTTTTATTCTCGTGTTTTTGCAACTTCACAGGGGAAATTAAGGGGTGAACCATCTTGCTGCAGATATTTTGTTTAACTGTTTTGTGAAGAGACAGGGCTCTTTTTCAAGGTTTAGGGGTAGTGTAAGAGATACGGGTCTAAGGAAGTGGGTATTTCCATGTTCTGACAACACTATTCGTTTTTACTATTTCTATTTCTGCATCAATGATCCATATTTTAGCAAATTTGTCAAAATAAGTTTGCTTTTTGAGAGATCTTTTTATTCTTGTCTTCATTTTTTCAGAGTGGTATGCCAGCTAGCTTTTGTGTGTTTTATAAGGGAGTGTCATGTGGTTTATAATTCTTTTAGCTATATATTTATGTTCTCCTTAAAGATCTCGATATTGCATTTTGCCTGTGTTATCCAGAAGTATTATCCTACTATTAGTAGCTACAATATCTTTATATTGGTAATATGAAAAATATCTTTATCAGATATTACTTGTAATAAGCTAAAAACAAGTCAAATGCTTACTCATAGTGACTTGTTATTCAGTTGGTGTCATGGGCTAGTTCCCCACTCCTACACTCTCTAAGTTATCAAACATTTTCTTAAACACTAGATACTTCTTGTTTTGTTTTGTTGATCAAATATATCAAACACAAATACAACCAAAATAATATATCATTCAAGTATGACAAAAAAGTAATTTGAAATACTCAATACATTGACTTATTCATGAAATCAATCAATATATGTAAGGACTTGCACCAAATTTTGTTAATGAATTTCAAAATGTTCATAAATTTTATAAACAAAGGTGCATTATTTTTATATATTAACCACAAGAGTTCTGATTTTGTTGCTTCCTATATTAGTTACTTGTGTAACTGCAAATGTCATTTTGCAAGAATTGAATGTAGTACAATTAAAGGTCAACAATTGCTATTTAATGTTAGAGGATGGTTTGAGATGAATATAATAAAAATAAAATAAAATAAGATAAAAATTGAATCATTGAGATGGCATTAGTTCACCAAAGAATTTTCAAATCAACAAATATTTTCCCAACAAAATAATGAATGTGAAAATTTATGTTAATTTATGATCTTGTTGTATGGCTTACACCAATTGGGTTCAAAAATACATAGAGTTTGTACCAAAGAAGAGGTTTTTGGATCAGAAGTGTTTTCCAAGCATTTCCTCCAAAAGCACAGTTTTGGCACCCCTTCCAAGGTCGACAATTTTCAAGAAAAATAAAAAAAAATAAAAGACAATGGGTACTACCCAATGAGGAGTACCTTCAAGGAAAGTGTGGACATGCAGATTGCAATGGAAATAACATTTGAAAGGGGGGGGGAGTACTATTGGACTTTAGGGTTTAACACAAAATGATGGTTTTATTTTTAAAGCACATGTGCGTGTATGTGTGTATGAATGTGTATAAGTATGTATGAAAAGGTAACATGATGCCATGAAACATCTAAATTCTTAAATTAGATGAAAATAAGAATCTAAGTGATTATTGGAATTGAACACACTTTTTCAAGTAAATGGTATACTGCAGAACATATGACTAATCATGGTGCTTTGTATCTGAAGAAAAAATAAAACAAAACAAAACAACCATAACATAACATAAAACATAAGTGCCCAAATTTCACTCTCTTTGGATTCCCAAAATCTGTCAATTTTTTTTTGTTTTGTAGAAGTTTTTGAATTTGTTGATTTTGGTGCTAAAACTCTTGGACACCAAAATAACTAATTGGTGCTACATTGCTTTTACATTTGCCTTGATAGGTATTAGGAGTTAAGATGCTGAGTTTGTACCTTGTTTTACTGTATCAATGTATAAAGCATACCCAGTTTTTGTGTAAGAAAAAGGAATGAAAGAATAAAACCACAACACGATACCTTATTTAGGGTTTGAAGGGGCCTTTTAGTGGTAATAGTTCCAATCACCTTCTATTTTAGACTGTCAATTGAGAGAGATGCCCACTTCAAATCATCCACCGAACTCATAAAAAAATAAAATTAATTAAAAGTGAATTGCTGACCATGGGGTTTGGATGTAAGAGTAGAGATAAATGTGAAGATCTTGTTTAGACAGAATTTCATTCCACATCTTTTAAATATAGAACATGCAGGTTAAGTATTGATCATCAATATTATCTCAGATAATTGGTAAGAATTTATTCTCTTACTAAAAAAAACACATTTAAAATGTACTCAGAACATGTAGCAGAGCTTTTACAACTAAGAAATTCATATCACACAACATTAGTGGCCACTTGCTTCAAATTGAAGTAAAGCTGAATATTGAAAATTGAAAGAAATAATTGCTAATTGCACTGATGAAAAAACACATCAGCTTGCTTTAAAAGGTAATTGTACCTGACACTTAATTATATTGTTTGCAAATGGAACCTTGATAACAATGATCCAACATTGCATAACTTTTTTATATAACAATTCATATACATGAAAATAAACTTGGTTTCTTTTTGGATTATGCACATACCAAACTATCAACCCTTACTATAAAGTGTTCCCAACTTCCCACTTTACTTCTATTATCCAGTGGTTACTTCCAAACCCACAATTAACCCCCAAAAACTCTCACCATCACCACCATGTGGAAAAGCTTGAAATGATAACCCACAAATTCAACCACAGGTGCAAAGTACTAAAGTTTATTATTATTACTATTATTAACAATGTTTCTTCACCTTTCATACCTCCATACTTCTTGTGTTGTTGAACTATCAAATTATAGACCAAATTCAATATGCATGTACTTAATGACCATGTGTAGAGAACCATATAAGCACAAGTTATACATTGTTCCAAATTGGAGGCTGAGAAGAAGCATAAATTTCACATGCACAAAAAAAAACACAAAAAAAAAAAAAAAAAAAAAAACAAGAACAAAAACAAAAAAACAAACAAACAAACAGAAGAGAAGACAAGAAAAATCAATGATTCTTGTAAGCAGTTTCCTGGAACAAAGTTGAGTGATTTGACATGATATTTTATACTACAGTTGTGTTGCTAAAGGTATCCTCAATGAATGTATATCCATTTGGAATGTAGGTCTATTCACAAGACCCCAACAAGGGCAAAAAGGAATGGCTGTAGCAGAATAAGTACCCAGCTGATACAATGAGTAATAGATTGACAGAATATTTTATTGAAGCTTTAATCTTTAATATCATCAAATTGTTTATATATATATATATATATATCAAAGTGCAAGTTGGATACTTGTTATGCAAAATCAAAAAAGGCATGAACTTAAGGATTGACATATATTCATTGTCTCTATCAACATATTGGAATGGAATTCCATGTTACATTGTTTGTATTTGTATATTTTTGTATTTTCTCAGTCTATCTTTTTTAGTCAAGTTGAATTAGAATTATTTGTGGATGAAGAGCTTGCAGTTTTGTGGCTTAAAAACACAAACAAATCATAATCAGTATATATATATATATATATATATATATATCTGGAAAAACATTTTTTTTCTTTTTTGAAAATTCCAAATGGCATAGAAAACATGGAAATAGAATACAAGTCTAATGTGCAATGTTAGTCAACAAGGGCTTTAACAAAACATAAAACAAGTTGTTTATTTTTAACTTTTTAACAATTTTACTTTGCAAATGATTTTTTCTACTAATGACATGAGTAAATATGACAATTCATCTTCAAAGGACATACTTTCATAAAATTTAACTCTATACAATATTAGGTATAGAAATGGATGTTGCTAGGGCCACCACAAATTATTCTTATTAGATTTTCAATAGTTTGTTAGTGTAAATATTTTTAAACTCTATAGAATTAAAAATAGTAATGCATAATAAAATAGTAAAAATTATTTTTATTGAAAAAAATAATAATTTTAGAACAGTATTGAATGGGTGGCAAGTTGTGGTGGCAGTACCAATTTGTTTTGGTAGCAATAGCAGTATTCTAAAAAATGACTTTCTCTACTTTGTAACTAATAATTATAGAACCACACAGATGCAAAAACAACTATCACTTCAGATTACTGCAAATCATTTAGAATGAATTTTTCCAAAAAGTTATGATTCTAAAGAAGGTTCATCTTCATATTTTTATCACCCCATCATTTAAGGATTTTGAGCTCCGAAACTTATTCTTAAAGCAAGCACCCAATCTTTTATTGAATCTTGGGATGCATTTGGGATTCAAGACCCAATCTTATCTTGTTATTGCTTTTTGAACAAGAACTCCAAAATACCCTTGTGCATAGTTTAGATTTTGATAAAGAATAGCAACGCTTTGTTACTTGTCCTCACCTCTTTCATATTTGGAAGTCTCTCATCCATACGTAGGATTTTTTCACTAAACTTCAAAGGTTTGAAAACGTGTAACATGTTGAGATTTTATAAATCCTGTGAAAACTAAATAAAGAGAAAAGTTGTTGTTATTATCACAATACGTAGAAGGTAAAAATAGCAGATTACAAGTGTCGAATAGTTATTTTATGAAATGTTTTTACATGACAAGTGATTTCAAAGTACCGGCAAAAACTTTTCCCACCCTTTACAGTTCTTTCTTTTTCTTTTATGTTTTAAATTAATCATCAACTGTGAAGTTTTAAGACTGAAAGGTTGTGCCATGAAATTTCTTGAGTCACTTAAAAAAACTCCTACAAAACAAAGCAAAAAAAAATAAAGTCATTATTTGCCCATAATATCCTCTATGCAATTTGGCAAAACTTTTATCTCTTTCTTCTTCTTGCGCTATAATAATAATAATAATAATAATAATATAATAAAAATGAAAGAAATAGGATCCCCTCTCTTTTCAAGACTCGAATTACGGAGCTGTTATAAAATAAAAATGAAAATGAAAACAATAACAACACTGGCTTGTGTTTTTGCTTTCTTACTTCATTTGTTTGTTAATTGTATGTGTTTACAAACATAGATGTAAGGTAGCTGCAAAAAATTGTTTGTCAATTTTGTGACCAGCTCATTGACAAACATCCAGTCATTGAGAATTCTTAGAATATTAATAGAAGGGGTGAAAGATAAAAATAAAAGCATAGATTTTTAAAAAATTCACTAAATATTTTGTGAGTAATTAGACAAGCTTAAAGGGTTATCTTAAGATACGAAACAATGGTGATTCTTATTATTAATGAAAAAAAATGCTCGGACAATAAAAATAGCTTCATATGTAATCAATGGATATCAATTACCTCACTTGAGAAACTTAACACCTGCTCTGGATATTAATCTGTTTACAAATCAATTCTGAATCATAAACCAAAACTAGCGTTGAAGAAGGCAAGCTTAATGTTATATTTTTGTTTGAATATGAAACTATTGAAAGCTGGATGGTGAAGTCACAAGCAATCAGAATCATCAACTCAGTTTAATCACATTCTAATTTGCTGCGCATCAAAAAATGATTCACATGGAAAGTATTAATTACAATCTTAATAAGCCATTGTGCTAACAAATAGCTGATCACGGCAATTTAAAAATACATACATACATACATACATACATACTATTTGTACATATTTTGTTATAGAAATCAAATTGATATCTTCAAACAAATTATTCATAGATCTCATTCGTAACCATTTGCCTCTCAAATCATCTCGTCCTGTTCCCCTGCATGAGAATCTTGGGAACCCCATTCGAACGGAGCTCAAAAGGGAAGGATCAAAGGACTTTTCCAGGATTAGCATGGTCGAGGTTGAGGCCGTTCCCGCGTTCTCCGTTCCCACTCACGTGGTGAACGTGATCCCAAGGGGGACAAAAGGCGCTTGCGCCCGTGCATGTGGGCTAGGCGTGGGCGGGTTTCTTTATTAGTATGGGCAACGTGAAATAGTATCACCACTTTTAATTTGCATTGCCACTGTGTCACAACACAAGGCGGACTTTTTAGGGATGCTGCCAAAAACAGAATATAAGGGCGATAAACCCTCTTGCTTTGACGAAATTTGTGTTAAAACCATTGGGTTAACCAGGGAATTCTTTCGCTTCAAATCGGTCCATCAGAACTAGTTTTTGTTATTAAATCTTGAATTCCCTCTGCCTTGGAATGTCCGCCAGCGCATTAAATTGGGTCGTAGTCCATGGCCTGAAGAAACGGCGACACCAGTAGAATTTATTTGAATCTGCAGCTGGGCATGGAAGGCTTTGTAATCCCTGGAATCCTTGGGCCTTTTTCTATCACCGGATTCTCTGGACCGTGTAAATCTATAACCTTGCAAGTAAAAATAGATAAGCGAAAGAGTATATTCTGATACATAGAAAAGTGATAGAATCTAACCATCTCGCCCTTCGGCTTATCATCTTCAACAGCCTGCTATATTATCACCGAATCACAATGAATGTATAATTTGCACTCATCCATAACATGATTCTAATTACATAATTCATATTAAAGTGTTTGGCGTTTGAAGAGGTTGTCCATGTTCACAAAGGGATTATGTTACCATTGGATGAAGTTGCTGCCAACCATGTAGTTTTCTTTGTCTGCATCCAACCTGAAGATGTATTAGGGGGTTTTAAACATGGCACTTTTGCATAATCAAATAACTGGGATTCAACACCTGATATTTCTAGGATCACTCAAAATATTAAATCCAAAGTATCACTGTTCAAACTTTATTACCCTTTAGTATGGAGAGAGTTTTAGGCAAGCTATGCGATTTTTGATATTTGACTTGCCCCTCTTTTGATATTTTGATTTCAAAATATCACTGGATACTTCAAACTTGCATCTCATGTGAAATATCACCCTCAAAAATGGCCATGTCAGAAACCCCCTATTTGTGTTTCGTAAAATTGAATTTCAAAGGTGGGTATGATTTAAAACATAGTAATCACAGTTTATTGCCTTTATATTAGATTAGGATTTGTAGTTTCAGGACGAATAAACGAAGGCATCGGCTGAGGGAGGAGAGCGAGAAGTGGGAAGATAGAAAGAAAGAAAGAAGGAAACGATGCCATCTTCTGGATCGTACAAAATCAAACAATCGATCTTCCCATAAAGGTTTTAAACCCTAAAGCTTTGAGATTCCATAATGTACATTGTGCGATTCATTTGTAAGCTCTCCCGTTAGAACATAAAACAAAGAGCATATCATTGTACTGCTGTGCTAATGAAAGTGATCGCCCAAACGATTTACTCAGAGACTCGGAGTTCCTTTTTGTTGAGTATTCTTGGTGCACGAAGTTCTGCGTGTTTTTCTTCTTGGCTTTTGAGCTCGATGGCGCAGCAAGAGGTGAATTCTCAATTTGCTGGAAGTTGCAGAGAAGGGTGGGAGCAGTTTTGAGTGGGAGGGTGAAACGGGAAGTGGCACTTGTCGAAGCATCATGCTGTCGAAAGTGTGTATCTCAGCGAATAAGGTTTATTCCAATTTACACATTGGTTTCTACACCCACCAGCATCAGGGGGAATCAATCGTATGCAGAGAGCGCAGGATACTACGCAAGAGGGGGAAAATATATCCATTATTTTTCCTGGAAGTCTGCAGAACAAGACGGTTCCTGCAATCGAGTGAAAAGTGTCTCTATAATTGATGGGAAAAGTGGGCTGCGACGGATTCTTGACAGGTGCATCACCTCCACAGTGACCCCTGTTGGTACAGTTTCATTATTTATGTGTTGGAGATCCCATGAATATTGGAGCTTCCCTGTTGTCTCAATCCAAAAATTATTGCTATCCCTTGCAGTGACGAAGCGCTTGCCATTTGCCCATCATTTTTGCCTATTTTTGCCGTTTTTTTGTTTTGGGTTTTTCGGTCTCACCATCTCCATGATCTCTCCCGAAGGGAAACTCCCTGTTCAAGTCTCCCTGTAGAAGTTTCACAGAAATCTGCACGACAAACTAGGTGCTGGCAGGCTGCAACTTCACCGTTGTGTATGATCTGTAATACTGAAGGAATATCAAAGCTTAAGCAGCAAGGGATTGACAACCATCATTAAGCATAGCTGGCAACATTGTCAATCATCTTAATAGCCCCGTGAAGCATTTCGCACATGTCACGGAAATTTAATTCAAGTCTAGCTTACAAATGTGATCCAGGAAAAGTGCAAGATCTCCAGGGACACTCACTGCTTCACCCTATCAAAAATATTAGTGGGAGGAACCAACTGCACATAAACATGTCTCGCCTGCATGGGTTTCCCATCTTCCTCAAGTAATTGCTGCTAACAATCTGAAGTTTACAGTGAGGCAATATGTTTCTAACTTGCTGACAGACGTAAACGGAGCAACCGAGTTGCCTGGGAGCTGCACGCGACTCTGTCTCGATCAATCGCTGTCGAAGTACATGAAGCACATAAAGTTCAGATCCAACCGCGGCATTTTCAAAATGGAGATGGGATTTGTAGAAATGGGACTACTGAATGAAACTTCAAGTGTACTAAGAAAAAGTTTGAGAAATCCATTGGCATGATTAAACAATCACATCACTGAGTAGGGTTATTGCTGTGAACACTGGAATGCTGCATGGCTACGATTCCAAGTAGACTTCTACTGATAATATCAGTAGATCTTAAGTAGGAAAAGAATACAGCACACTCAAAAATTTTGATGTTTGTTTGTGATGAACTAGTGGATACAGAGATGGAGAAAGATCCGGCTAATGTATGGAATTCACTCAAGGAAATCTATCAGAGTGGAGATCTATCACAAATTATGTTGATAAATTCTCAGTTCTTACATTATGGTCACATGAAGAAGGAGATGTCAAAAAATATGTGAAACTAGCAAGGGAATACAAGAACAAGCTTGATATTTATGGAGAGCTACTTCCAAACAAAATGACTATGAATTTGCTCTTGAATGGATTACTAAGGAGTCACAACATGATGATTCAATTGATAATTTAATTCCTCTGCCAAGTTTTAATAAGTGTATTATCAATGTGATGAATGAAGCAAACATATTCAATATTAGAGCATAATATCTGGGCAAAGTTGGAGGCATTGATTACGTTACAGGTCCAAACCGTGGACGTGGACAAAGTCAAAGAAAAGCAGAACAATGTAGACGCAATGGCAAAGGAAGAAGACAATCAAATTCAAGAAATAACTATTTTATTGCTTTGTTTGAGAAAAACCTAGAAATATTGCGCAAGATTGTTATCGTTGCAAAGGACCAGTGTCTACAAAAAGAGTTATTAATATGATAGTTGAATCAAAAACTAAAAATTTGAATGAACCAAATAAGCTCAAAATATTTCTAGCGGAATTCCAAAAATCCGAACAGTGGTATATGGATAGTGGATGTAGCGTACATGTGGCATGAAAAAGATTTGATCACAAACATGAGAGAAATGAAAAACAAAAATCTCACTACTGTGGGTAGTGAATTGCATGGAATTGAAGGAAAATGTGATGTTAAATTACAAACCAATCATAGTGAAATAAAAGTTATAGATGTTTTGTACTCTTCATCTATAAAAAGAAATCTACTATTAATAGGTTGTTTTGCAGATGATAGAAGAGTAATTTTATTTAGAATATATATATATATATATATATATATATATATATATACTGTGGACAATATTGGAAATATGAAAATAGTTATTGTTGAGCACAAAGATTTGAGAAATGGGCTTTATAAATTTGGCAATACAATTTGCAAATAAAACAAAATAAATTTTATTTCAGGTGATATTGAGATGGAGAAGTGGCATTGTTGCTATGGACATTTGAATTAAGTCGGACTATACCATCTTTTGAAAGCAAACCGAATAAGAGGATTACTAACAATCCAAAATGTAAAACAAATCTGCAAGGCTTGTTTAGTGGGATGTTAACATAGAGTTTTTTTTATTAAAAAATATCTTTTAATAGAACAGCAAAGGTAAATCAACTTATTCATGTTGATTTGATGGGATCCAGGAGAATAACATTATTAATTGGGTTAAGATTTATTGCTATTTTTATTGATGATAGAAGCTGTAAAATTTGGGTATATTTTTTCAAAACAAACAGAAAAATTCTTGAAAAATTTCGGCAGTTCAAGGCAATAACAAAGAGTGAAACCAACAATAAAATAGAGATATTGAAGATTGATAAAAGAGAAGAATTCTTAAATGTAGAATTTACAAACTATTGCAAGGCGAATGGAATTAAAAGACAATTGACACAAGCTAGAACTCATGCTTAAAACGGTGTAACAGAAAGAAGAAACATAGCTCTTATATAAAATGCAAGAAGTTTATTATATGAAGCAAAATTACCCATATATTTTGGTCAAAAATGGTAAATACGAAAAACTATCTATTCATTTCAATCAAAAAACTTTATGGTGGGATATGATAATGAAAACAAAGTATGTATGCTGTATTATTCATTAAAATATAAATATATATATATATATATATATAGCAAAGATGTAGTATTTTATGAATCTAGAATCAGATTCAAATTTACAAAAAACAAAAATGTGTTCAACAAAAATATAAAACTATTTGTAACATCAAAGAATGATGAGCATAATCAAAATCAAGAATTGTTTCATGAGAATTATGATCAAAATCTAAGACAAGTAGATGATGACAATGCCAATTGGATCATCAAACAAAGAGAGTGTGCATTTAATTTACAAGATAATGACAATACTAATTGTGGTACCAAACATGGAGAGTGTGAATCTGCTTCACAAAAGAAAGAAAAAAATGTTAAAGCTACAAACTAAACATAATGTCTTAAATTTTTACAAGATGAAGCAATTAACAAGGAAGAAGAGGAAAATATATCCTCAACTATGGAAGGTACTTCATTCAACAATATTTTTCAAATAAAGAGAAAATCTAAATATAATGTTACTAAAACAAGTTTACTATGATCAAAAAGGCCAAAGACACAAAACACAAGACTGCATGACTATGTTTAGATAATAGAAAAATAAGAAGTATGAGAATGACTTATTTTATTTTATAAAGCAATGAATTCAAAAGAATAGAATGAAACAATCAAACAAAAGATGAATGCTATTGAAAGAAATGATACATAGAGTTTTGTAGATCAACCAAATAGAATCAAGCCACTTAATTTTAAATGGGTTTTTAATGCAAAAATAGATAATAATGGAAATGTTAAAAAATACAAAGGTAGATTAGTAGTGAGAGGATATTTTCAAAAATCTGGAATTGATTATTTTGAGACATTTTCTCACATAGTAAAATAGACAACAATAAGATGTATGGTAGCTCTTGCTACTAGAATAAAATGGAAAATTAGACATATAGATGTAAAAACTACATTTTTGATTGATATTCTTAAAGAAGAAATATTTATGAAGATTCTTGATGGTTGAAAAATGAAAGCACGAAAAGAAAAGTATGCAAAATAAAGAAAACTTTATACGGACTTAAACATGCTCTAAGAGCTTGATATTCAAGAATAGATGGTTATTGAAAGAATAAAATCTTAATAAGAGCATTAAAGATTTTAATTTGTATTAATATATTTAAAACATAAAATACATCTTATTGCTTTTAAATATTAATAACTTATTATTAACATGAGACAATTATAAAAATATTAATAGGATTTAAAAATATTTGCAAGATGAATATAAAATGACTGATTTGGGCAATGTATATTCTTATCTAGGATCTGAATTTGTATTTACTAAATAAGGAATCTGGATGCATAAGATATCATATTTTAAAAAATTACTGAAAATTTTGAAATTGAAAATTTGAACTTTGTGTCTGTACCAATGAATACACAAACTAAGCTTGAAAGAGACATGAAATCTCTACCATGCAATGCTATTTACTGTTGATCATTAAATGAAAGTTTGATTCATCTTAAAATAATCCAACATAACATAGTATTTGCTGTATATTATTATTTTTGATACATGAACCAACCACAAAAAAACACATCTTATAGTAGCTTAACATATTTTGAAGTAGGAGAATTACAAACTTTTAGTAGTGCACACTTTACTTGAGATTCAAATTCTTCAAAATCTATATTAAGTGTGTTACATAAACTTGGTTCATTACCTATCCATTGAAATAGTAATTAATAAAAAATCATAACATTGCCCACAATTAAGGACTTTCTTAGAGGCTATGAGAGAAATAAATTATTTTAGGAAATTACTTGAATAATTTGAAATATATGAAAAAAAAAAAAAAAAATTTAGCGATAATATGAGTTGTATAAAGCTAATAAATAATCTAATAATGCATTCAAGAATAAAACATATAAAATTACGACATCATTATATAAGAGAAAGAATAATTAATGAAATAATTGAAGTAGAATTTAGTCTAAGTGAATATCAGCAAATTGATAATATGAAACAAATTCATCCATGAATTTATGAAATAGATTGTAAAGGTAAAATTTACTATTCAATCCAAATTATAAGATGGCCTCAACTAAAAATTGCTTGTAATTGGTGGTATAAAGTGAGACAAGTAATTAACAAGAAAAAAAGAAAAAAGAACAAATACAAGTGAAATTAATGTATTCAAGCAAATACACACTCCAAAATTTAGTCATAGTCTATTCACTAGATTTTTATCTAGTAAAAATTAAAAAGTAAAAATTAAAAATTATATTTTTAGACATTTAATTTTATTATCTTTTTAATGATATAAGAAACATGTAAATCCAATTTATTATAAATAAGTTATGAAGGTTTAAAGATATCAAGTAAATAATTAAAAAAATTAAGTAAAAATATTTTATCTCAAGGATAATTTGTTTATAGATCAAGGGTTTGAGCCTCATCAAGGCTCACATGTAGTATATGAGGTTGATTGAGAGAGGCTACAAGGCCTTAGTCTTATCCTCCTAACTCTATTCAAAGCACTACAACCCAATGAAACTTTTACAACTCTCTTCCTACAAGAACTAGACTTGCTATTGGTCCTCCTATTTTATACTAATAAAACTAATATTTTCTAATCTTTGACTTCACCATGGTATTTTAAAAAATAAAATTAGCCTAGGAAATTTTTATGGCCTTTATATCTTGCTTCATAATAGCTCCCAAGATGGTAAAAATTTAATTTTATCAAAGTCTTGAAATTTTCTCTAAAACTTCTTAAAAAATTAAAAAAAAAAATTAAAAGATTTTTTTATATATTTTTATGATACTAAAATCAAATCAAAGACAAATTTTCCTATCTTACCAATTTTTTATGGTAATAAAATAAATTTAAATCTATTAAAAATCCTATTTCTAATATAAGTAAAAAAAATGAGGTTCTTTCTAATGCTTTTTTTTAAAATTATTGACTAGTATTTATAGGTTTTTAATAAATATTATATATATATATATATATATATATATAAAAGGTCAGTATACATATTGATTTTAATACTAATCTTTAATATTCAACAATAACTAAAAATATTAAATTAACTAAAATAATTAATTTTAAGATTTATTAATAATTATTTAATATTTTTTTTTTCTCTCTCTCTCTCTCTCTCTCTCTCTCCCTCTCTTTATATATATATATATATGTATATATATATATATTTTAATAAGACTCTTTTACCTTATAAACATTACTAAATTCTAATGAATACTTAAGTCATGAAAGACTATCTAATACTAATATTTTTATATTTAAATTAGTAAAACCTATATTTTTAATACTTCTACGAATTAAAATTTATTGGTGAGACTTACATAGTTTATTTATCAAATATTTAAAAGCAACTTGAACTTTTTAATATAATATTTTGTTTTTTAGTTAAGAACTTTGCCTTTTCATCTTCTGAAAAGTAGACTTATTGCCTCATCTTTCAACCCCCCCCCCCCATCAACCTTACAACAAAAGTCTTTCCACATTCTAAAATCAAATAACTTCAAATCTAAAACTAGACTCTATATGCTCAACATTATATTACTTTAGAATTCTATTACAACCTTCATATATATATATATATATATATATATATTTGTAATTTATATAATTTTTTAAAATTTAAAGAATAAAAATTTATTTATCTAGATTTAATATATGTATACATATATATTTTCAAAAAATAATTTAAAAAATAAAATAAAAAACTATAATAATTTAAAATATCAAATTTACTTAAGGATCAATATTTTTAACCATGATAATTCTGAAATAAAAAATTTGATTAAAGAATATATAATATTATATATTATTAGACTTTTATGACTATATTAAATTATTTTAGTAAATGAAATTTTACAAGTATGATTTTTTAAAATAAAAGATTGAATATATAAAGCTTTTGTAAGTATTTATTTGACTTTTTGTAATAATAAAATTTTATGCTATTTAGAATTTTATTATAAATTTTAATTTTATTTAAGACTTTAAAAAAACTAACAAAATAAAAGATTAATTGATTTTGTTTTCAAATTCAAACTCTAAATATGCAACAATGGATTGAAAAAATTCAAGATCCTTTGTATTTATTTGACTCAACAATTGAATTATTGATTAGATTTTAAAGTTCAAGGATTGCATGGCTTGTCATTGTAAATGAAGAGAGAATTAGAGAACTTACAATTGATTTAAAAGAAATATCAATTTTCATTCAACAAGTCCAAGTAAGATGGTCAATAACTAATGCAAGCAATTCACATTTATACACACAATTAGAAACACAACTTCTAAGCATATTCACCATTATGTAAAGGTAAAATTCACTCCTCAATTTAAATTATGAGATGGTTTTAATTGAGATTTTTTGGTAAGTATTGGTGTGAAGTAAAAAATATAGCTAATAAAAAAAATTTTAAAAAAAGAAAGAAACAAGTAAAAGAAATGTAATCAAATAATTATATACTTTAAATTTTTTTTACAATTTTTGTATTGGATTTTTATCCCATAAAAATAAAAATAAAAATAAAATTTTAAAACTATAATTATTTTTTAATAATACAGAAAATATATAAATTTACATCATTGCTAATAAGTTATGAAGGTTTAGAGATAAAATATTTAAATTAAAAATATTTAATTAAATATTTTTTGCATAAAGAAAGACTTTTTAAGAAATCAAGGATTTGAGCCTCACCATGGTTCATAAATAATGTTGTTAAGGTATAATTTACCACACTCCAAATCAAATGATTGCTTCAATTAAGAATTATTTATAATTGGTGGTATAAAGTAGAAGAAGCTATTAATAAGAATAAAAGAAGAGCAACACAAAATAAGTGAAATAAGTAAAAAAAAGAAAAAAGAAAAAAAAGAAAAAGAATTGTACATATCAAGAATACTTATCACAATCTATTCATTAGATTTTTATCAAATAAAAAATAAAAATAAAAATATATTTTAAAGTAGGTATTTTTTTCTTTTCAATGACATTAAAAATCTAAATGTAATGAATAAGTTATGATAGTTTAAAGGTAGAATGTAAGTAATAAAAAAATTAAATGAATAATTTCTACCTTAAGGATAACTTGCTTAAGATATCAAAAGTTTGAACTTCACCAAGGCTCATAAGTAGTGTATTAAGATATTCTAGAAAGGCCACAAGGCCTTAGTCTTATCGTCCTACCTACATCCAAGCTGCTACAATCCATATGAAACTAGTACACCTCCTTTCTTAGAAGGACTAGACTAACTATTGGTCTTCTTACTATCTACTGGTAAAATTAATATTTTTTTTTATTTTTGACTTCAGTATGATTTTTAAAAATACCCTATTAAGCTAGAAACTTCACATGGCCTTTAAATCTTGCTTCATTTCTTCATAATGACTTCTAAGGTGGTAAAATTCATTTTACCAAAGTCTTAAAAATTGTTGTAAAATTTTCTAATAAATTCTAAATAAATTCTAAAATTTTCTAGAATATTTTTATAATAATAATTTCAATTGAAAGCCATATTTTTTTATTTTAGTAACTTATTAGTAATAAAATTAAGTTAAATAAATTCTAAATCTTAATCTTAATATAAATAAATAAATAAACATGAAGTACTTTGTCATATCTTTTCTAAATAATGACTAACATTTATAACTATTTTATAATTAATCCATGTAGATAGAAGGCTAATGTAGATGTTGGTTTCAATAACTAAAGATTATTACCTAAAAATAGATATAAATATTAAATCAAGTAAAATAATTTTTTCTAAGACTTATTGAGACTCCATTCTTATGATTTTTTTTAATAAGATTCTTGTAACTTATAAATCCATCGAAATTCTAATAAATACTTAAACAATAAAATAAAATTTAATCCTAATATTTTATATTTAAATATTTAAAAATTATATTTGTAATAGTTTCATTAATTAAGATCCATTGGAGGGACTTACATATGGAAATTATCTAAAAATATTTATAATAATAGAAAGAATTCTACTCTTACTTTTAAGATGGTCTATAAAAAATAATAATAGAAGTTACAAAAGTAGACACTACAATCTATTTGAAGAAATAGGGTACAAGAAGAAATTCACTTGGACTTTGACCTAGAAACAAAGAAAGAAAAAAAAGGAAAAAGAAAAAAAATGTTTGATCTCAACATGTCTTCACATGTAGCAACTTTTTATTTAGTCACTAGCTCAATATTTAATTTAGTTTAAAAATATAGTTTTTATTGGTTTTTAAAAATATAGTTAGAAAATTATATAATGTAATATAATGTAATTTAATTTTTTTTTGTTTTGTTTTATTTTTTTGATAAAATCTACCATGACTTTATATTAAGGGTGTATTTAAATAAATTTTCCAAAAGTTTTTATTTAATTTATCTAACTACTTAAATTATTTTATATTTAACTTTAATTTATGATGTATAGATTAATAAATAAAATATTAAGTAAAGATTTTTTTTAATATTTCTAACTTATTAATGGTTTTATATAATTTAGTATATCTATTTTTATAATAAATTATATAATAAAAAAGAAATATATATATATATATATATATATATATATATATATATATATATATATATATATCTTTTTTATTATACAATTTTAAAAAATAAACCTAATAAATTTTAGCTTTTTGTTGTTTGTTAAAATCTAAAATGAATTTACTTTAATTTTATATAATTTTTAAGTTTAATTTTTTTTGGATTTGACAAAAAGATATCAACTTCTTTTTATAGATCTAAAAGTATTTTAAAATAATAACCAATTTGTACTACATTATTTAATAGAAAAATTTATTACTTAGATATTAATGTAATTTCTTTGATTCTATTTCAAAAAATAACTTATCTCAAAGATGCATATAATCCCAAAAATGCATTTTTATAAATTAATGCCATTTTTATAATTTTTGAAGTCTCTTATTAACTAAGATAATGTTTTTGAATTTTTTGCTCTATTGCTGTTGATTTAAGTATTTAAAGTTCAATTTTAATTTTGAAGTATACATGAAATATTCATCTTTTTTGATATTATTTTTAGTGTATATAATAGTCATTTTATTTTTATTATAAAAATAACTATAATTTTTATTTGTGTATTTTTTAACCTAGAATTTGTAATTAGGAAAAGAATAGTAAACACAAATTTTTGTACATTCATTTACAGAAATAAAATATATTGCTTCAGATACTTTTATTAAAGGTTTTTTAATTCTATAAAAAGTTATTGTTAAATTGGAGTATACTTTCAATATTTTTGGCTCATTAAGAAATTGTTATTAACGATGCTAAATAATTTTTATGCTAAATTGTTAAATTTTATTCTTTTGGTGGAGAAAATTAAATCGTTAATAACAATTTCTTAATTATCACTATGTTATTTAGCATAAAAATTTAGCATAAAAATGAATTTTACATCATTATATAAAAATTACCAACTTTTTTTTACATAATGTGCTTTTCTATATTTCTAATATGGTTTTATCTTTGTATGATATATATATATATATATAACCAATGTTAATTTCGGGTCTACATATCTGAAGAGAGTATTAAAGCAAATGAACATAATACCACATTTTGAAGATTTAATATCAATAATGTCAAAATGTAGGGCTTCAACACTTTACCAGCTAACAGGCTCCCTCAATTAGACACACATACCTCTAAAGTGGTAAGCAGTTCTTCCTCTGTTTTGTAACGATGTTCATTAGTGCAATATTTTCTCTCATTGTATCATGTTGCAAAATTTCAGAAGAGCTACAATTCCATTTTATGATCCAGCACTTCAAGGATTGGACAAAAGACGTGGACAATTTATTCACAGTTCAGATTTGAGAACAGATACTACATTATGAGAGACTTTTACTCTCTTGCAATTGCAGTAAACACTGCTCATAAATAATCACAGTTATTAAAAAAGATAACTGAGATTTTCAGCTCTTCCAATGAAGAAAATTTCCTTTCCTTTGAGCAAATTTTCCACATAATTCTTATAACTGTAGATCTGACAGGTGAGCGGCATTGACCTAAGCAGATTCAGCTGCATATAGAGCCTTAATCTCCTCAACATCATCGTAGCTTCCCAAGAAAATGGGTGATCTGTCGTGGATGTGAGCTGGGACCAGATCGAGGGACTACGAAAGCAACCGAGTAATCAGTATAATATAACCAAGTCCGAAAAGTAGAAACTAACAGTGTTCAAATTCAAAAGAACAGTACCGAGTTAATAATTCTTCGCCAACCCTTGCGAATATCATTTTCACTAAAATGTTATATTTGCCTTTAGCTCATTCACAATTGGCATGAGTGTTGTGAGAAACTTTGCAAACAATTCAATAACTGACAAAACTTAGAAACACGGATAAGTAAGAGTGTAGGTGCACTCACTCTCTGCTTGCCAGTGAAGGATTGACCTCCAGCTTGCTCTACCAAGAAAGACATGGGGAAAACTTCATACAGAACCCTGTACCACAATATTGTTACAGCATTAAAATTAAATACTATATCTGTACAGGACAAAACTTGTCGAACTCCAAAATATATCAAACCATCAAACATTAGAAGTACGTGCCAATCATCAATACTAAAGCGTAATGTGGATATTTTGATGAATGAGCAAACAAGTTGAAGTGCAGTTAGTACCTGAGCTTTCCCTTGGGGCTCTTCTTGTCACCAGGGTACATAAAGATACCTCCGTATAGAAGAGTTCTGTGAACGTCCGCTACCATACTGAAAAAATAAACCCGCAACAGAGAATCATACCGGGAAGCAATTAGATATCACGTATATGATATAAAGAGCTTTCTAGTCCCCGATCTTGATCTATGTACCCGAGTGCATTTTTGCTGTGCAATTGTAGGAAATGAGAGTTTTGTGTACACAATCGTGCTTGTACCTTCCAATGTATCTCAACGACTTCGGCGATGACCCGTCCTTGGGGAACTTTGCGTTCTCCACATACTTGGTTGTAGGACCGTCCCAGTGTTTGGCATTTCCTTCGTTAACAGAGTAAATTTTTCCCTTCTTAGGAATCTGATGAAATTAAATAAATTATCAGATTGCCAGAAGCATAGTTATAAAAGATGGCAGGTCAAAAACTATTTGAAACCCATACAAACAAAGCGTTAAACCAGACTTGCATCAAGTAAGAATTAAAATAAAACACCTGGTCGCAATCGCACTGTAAAGGAGACATGATTTCTCGCGAAATTAAAGGTTGCCGAAGAAGCGCAGTAACGGACTTGTAGGGTTTAGTTCATGCAAATGTGGGAACACTTAAATGCATTTAGGAAAATTAGAACACGAAATGTCATCAAAGGACATACAGATATAAACCTTGATGTCAGGGTGCGTCAAGATGAACTCCCCAAGTGAAGGATCGAGGGTGAAGCCATTAACCCCAGCACCTGTGCTCAGTACCAACTGCAATACAGACAACCTTGTTACTGAGACTCTAGGCAAGCACTACTAACCTCCACCAGATTAGCTGGTGCAAATTCGATAAGATGGATGACTAGGCAAAACATACGTCTACATAATAAGTGCATACTTAACTGAACCCTGAGAGCTTAAGGGAGCGTACATAACTATATGTATGCTTTTAAGAAAAAATGTACTAAGTATTCTTACGACATCCAACACCTCAATTTGGTGGCTATTCCGACATCAAGCTAAAATGAAATTTTGGGGATGATTTCCTTTCAAAAGGCTGTTCCTCCATAAGGGTAGAGTGCTTACTGTGCATGAGCTTCCATACATACAGTAGCCTGCAGCAAGCATAGCAGTGCCAGGCTGCAAAACGTCCTCAACCGTCCCTGAGGCTCCTTCCTTAAGCATGTAGATTCCAAAAATCTGGGTCCAGGCAATCAACAGTTAAGATTGACACTAAGAGTTTTCGAAACTTATCCATTTATTCTTTGACATGTTGAACTATTTCGTAAACCAGCACTTCGATGCAACATTTGAGTGGACTCGTCTACTTCTACACCAAGCCTCATAACGTACTACGTTACCATCAGAGTAAAGAAGTACGTGAAAATTTCAAATGTACGTGACACAAACATTCAACGCTATAAACGACCAAGCTGAAAAGTAAAACAAAATACAAAAATGAGAAGTTTCTAATAATTTACCGTTCCAATAGATACACCACAATCAATGTTGGAAGATCCATCAAGTGGATCAAACACGACGCAGTATCTTCCTCTTTTGGACGGCTCTACAAAAATTGCGTCTTCGTTCTCTTCAGATACGAGGACATTCTGCGACCACGTAAATGCCGTGCAGATCAGAAATAAGAAATGACAGAAACAATACACGAAAAAGTAAAAAACTAGCAGAGTAACACTAAATGCAATTATCCCATATACATACAGTAGAGACCTTTTCTCTCAGAGGAATTGTCAACAGCTCAGACTGATCTTCTTAACATCTCAACATTTGTCAAGATGCTGACATACATTAACAGATGACAACAGGAGAAGCCTGACACATCGACCTAGACGTGCAAAGCATTTGCATTAACGAAAGATGAAACCGCAAAAGAATCAGTTAAATTAATTTGTAGTGAAATATTTTTAGACTTACGGTGCGTCCACTGCTCACAAGAGCGTTGATGAAGACATCATTCGACAAAACATCCAGTTTTTTCTGCTCTTCTCCCTGAAATTTCATAGCATCCAAATCAGTTTCATCTTGTTGAATCGCTTGATTTTGAGGCTTTAATATTTTTTCGGAATCAAAAGAGACGGGTTTGTAAATAGTAAAGAAAGATGGAGGTCATCATCCACGATAATGCGAGGAGGTGTAGTTTTAGAACATTCCCCCAAAGAAAATTCTCCTACTACTACAAGAAGTAACCAAGCATTCGAGCCGTTCATGTGGCATGCAAATGCCTTCGAAAATGACCTATGTCATCGTCACAGTCCATCTTTTGAGCGGAGAACAATTCATCAACTTCCTTAAAAAAATTGACACTGCATGTGATTAACCAATGGTGCAGGAAATGACGTGCCATGGTGTGCTTCAATTACCTGTACATTCGTCTCTCCTGCCAATCCGATGAGTTTCGCCAATCCAGCCTGAGCAAATATTCATTAAACCTCTCGTTAGTTCTCAACGGAAATGTTGATAACTTAGCAGAGCCTAATGGTCGGGGTATCAGAATTAGCTAGGAAACTGCGTCAGTCAAGATTCAAAGTGCTTTTCTCAAACTCAATCACAAATGGATGATCCTGATGGCCAACCCATCACAATGATCCGCAGAAGCTGTGGTCCTATGCGGCTTTATGATGGAAATGTCATGGTAACTACCAGAAATCTGAGTTTCAGTGCATGTTACAAACACGGACAAGGCAATGTTTAAACCAAACAGCTCCGACTGAAGCCTTTGCAATCATAAGCAGGAACTTAGAAGCTTCTCCATTTGTAATTCAACTGTTCATACAACGTGCTAAAGCCGAAAAGGATCATGTGGTCCCGACGTAGGCACTAAGAAATCCCAGACGAAATTCAACATTGTAAAATTGAAAGAATCTATAGAGTACCTTGCTAACGGACGAGCAAACAAACTTGCAGCCAAGCACGATATTGTTAAGGAGAATCGTGAGATCACCACGAGCTTCTGGAAATTTGCTCTGCTCATTGAGCACGTGCCGAGTAATTGTCATCAAGTCAGTCCTCATTGCATCCGCAGCGTGGTCCATGGCTGCGAGATCTTCCCAGTTCACTTCGCAGATCTAGCTTCACGACGAACACCTCTGAACATCATGAAACCACGAAAAATTGACACGTAACGATAAATTCCAAAACGCAGGATACAAACGGAGAGTTCCAGCCAACCAATTTCGTCCTTTCACATTTTACACAGTGACGGAAACAGTCACTCCCTTCAATATGAATCATCTAGCAAGACATTCTGACAACAAATTCCAAGTCCGCAGTGAAATTCGAACTACTAAAAAAAAAAATCATCAAAATAATTCAAATAATTTTTAAAAAATCCTAAAAACGCTCGAAAGAATTATACTACCACACTCTTCCGGGCAAATGAACCCCCCGTCACAGCGCGAAAAATGTAAGTAAAATGCTCGTTCAGACAGTGATCAAGCTGACTTTCCATGCGATCGAACTTCCTCGATTCTCCGCTACAATGAGCGCTACAGCAGACGATCATGTTCCTCAATTCATGCACACAAAATCAGTGACCGACGTACCTCGGAGGCAATTGTGAACGCGAGAAAGGAAGTTCAGCGCCGCGTCAGACAGCGACCTGCCATTAGAACGCACAGACGAACTGGGGCGAGGAAGAAGGTGATCTCCGAGCCTCCAGGTTCGGTTCCCGTTCCGGGGTCGGTTTCATCGAAGGAGGTAAGGCGAGGGGAGGTTCGGGGTAGGCAAGGTGGGCCACGATGGCCGCCTCGGAAGATAAGATAGAAGGTGAAAGGTGGATGGGTTCCGGGTTCGATCCCCTTCGTTGCGGAGTTGTGTGGTGTGGGAATGGATGTCTTTGCCCTCCCTAGGTTCCAATCATTGGCACCTCGCCCGTGGCCTAGGGATCCCGTTCCTTGAGATCCGTGCCTTAAGTGGTTCACCCATTGCCAAAATCGCCCCCTATTACCGCTCCGTTACATTTGTTGAGCAAATACAAAAGTTAATAAGTGATCACTGATATCATGTGTTTAGAAATAACAATTAAAAAAAAATTACATGTTTCTAATCTTGTGGCAACTCTTTGAACGTTGTGCGATTCTTTCCTATTGAGTTTTCTTATTTATAATTTTAATTAGTGTATTAGAATTTTTGTATACATTAAATTCTCTTATGTGTACTACCAACATAGAGATGTGTGCGTGTGCATGTGATTTTTTTTTTTTTTTTTCAAACTAGCCTTTAATTATATATATATATATATATATATATATATATTAAGAAAAATCAATACTAGCCTGGATAATTGGTGGGGAACGGAGAATAAAAATAAAGAAAACATTGGGTTATGAAACAGGAAGATATTTATAGAAGGAAAGTAGTCCAAACTCTGGAACTTCTTTTTGGAGGAATTACGTTACGTACTGTAAATAATATAAAATCTAATTTATGGCTTTGTTTCTATTACGGTACAGTCTACTTTTGAAAAGCTCGAAAGTGGTTTTTAATAATATCTCGTAAAAACCTACTCAATTGGACGCAAATCGCGTGGGATCATTTATCATCCGTCATGACACGGATGATAAAAACGATGTCGTTTATTCATCCATTGTGCCTGGGACAAGTTGCGGACATGATTCAGAAACTTTATGAGTCACCCACCCACCGGGCAGTTTCCGCCCCATCGTGGTTCGTTCCGAACCTAACACATGACCAGCTCCGGAACCTGCCTCGGAAGTTTAACGCGTCGGTTCGGAAATCCGTGAGAGAGGGATCGGAAGAGCTATCATTGCAGAAAATGGGGTTATCACGGCCTGTCGAGAGCTGGCCGCACTGAATGGCGAGCAAATTCTTTCGTGTGCAATACGGAGGTGCAATATCGATATTCACGATGTAGATGTGAACACATTCGTATTAAGCACAGCAGGTGCATAAGGAGTCCTCTGAGTAAGTTTTCTCTCGACGGGTGGACAATGCTGTGAAGAAGAATGTGCCTGGAGGTCTACAATTTACAAACTAGTCTTGCAAACTAGATGTTGCAACTTTTATGTGTGGCTATGAGAAGCTCGCGATCGTGATTCAGTTCACAACAGAGCACACTCTTCGAATTTCACCTTCCGACCCCAGCTTCACTCCCACGCGGCCCATTTTGAGCATGGCTGCGGTGAAGCGCTCAAAGAATACAGATCTGTTGTTTGCGTATTCCGTTACGTACCGTCCTGTTTTCACGTTGATGAGCAATGACGAATCCGAAGTCAGAATGCCTCTGCTTTCCAGCACCGAAGTGTAGTAGTTCTCGTCGAACTGGTCTGGGGTGATGGGCTCCGTGGGGATGCGTGCTGTGTTGTCCACGGGTTGTGGACACATGCTGCGGAGCTTGATAGCGTAAGTTTCCGAGAGGAGAGGATCATACCCAGTTGTGCTGTTAAAGCCGAAGAATCGCCTTGCGACTTGCGCACAATGAACCCTTCCAAAAGTGTGTGCCCCCGACAATGTGGCCATGTCACGGGGAGTCAAGCCCATCGCAGCGAACTGTACGATCAGAGACTCGGCAGTCGATTGGGAGGAAGGCAGCATGCTTCCTGCTTGATCAGCTCTGGAGACGCGACCGTCTCTTCGCCCGAGCTCCACAGACCACGTCGGGCCTCCTGCCTAATCATGGATTCATAAGAAGAATGAGAACTCGATGAAGACAATGTGGTGCAGGAAACAAATTTTCACTGCGGGATCGACGCTGTTCATGGACTGATCCGATGGCAACGAGTTGGAATTACGAATCTATGGCTTAATTACCTGCACAACGGCGTCGCGGCTTGCAAGTGCGATGATATCGGCACAGGACACAATGCCAGGGCACATGGCCTCGACTTGGCTCTTAATGTCATCGACAATGTCGTATCCTCGCACCGTCAAGTTGGGGACAGCATCACGCTCAGCTGTGTTGTTAGGAGTTGAAGCAATCAACACTGACCCGTCACATCCCTGAAATTTTAAGTGCACCACCAAATCATCATCAAATCAATTCAGGGTCTCTCTATTCAAATTTTTACACTCTCACAGAGAGCAGCATCACTTGAATTTAACATGTGTTTTCGATTGTTCTATCGCTTTGAAGCATTACTAAACAAACTTGATGGTGAGCCTGAATATAGCATGCATGACAAAATCCAGCAAACTTTTAGTTTACTGTAGGTAGTAAGCTAGAAATTTATTAAATCATCAGGGTTGGAATGTGAGCTCACATTGACAGCGCAATCGTGGAAGAACATGCGGAGTAGAGGAGCCCCAGAAGAGATATCTTGTTGCAAGTTCCTGGCCATGGTGGACGTTACCACCTGCTGCAGTCCTGGGCAGCTATGGCTGTAAAATAGCGTGTTCAGCTTTGGTACAATTCTTGGCGTTGCAACGCCTATTTGAGCTTCAGTCCTCGCGGAAAACAAGCATAACACGAAACAACAGCATAACACAGCTCCCCAAATAAATCTTTCCTGAATCTGGAAATGTGCCATTTCAAGACAGGCCTCTTGCTTCAACACTTCTCACAAAATTATTACTCTCACGGCTCCAGCTTCTTGGTCGTTGAGTGATAATATCTCTTCAGACCTTACAGGAAGGGATGGAGTTTCCCTCTCCGCCGCCTCAAACTTCTCAGTTCAAGTCTTTGTGCCAAAATGATTGACGATAGGCAGGCTTTTTTTGTTGAACAGATCTGCTGTCAGGGCTGTAGACCTCGATCACCGAGAACCCCGATCTCATAACTCCGACAGTTCCCAAGCACTTTCGATCGATTTAGATTACAAAGGAACGCCACCCGATATTTAAAAAGAATACTGACTCTGCCAAATCCAGCAATGTTGTCCCGAAGCCATCCAATAGCTGGTCCCGCGCTTCTGCACCTTACGTAATTCTACTTCTCAACGTGCAAAGTGCTATGGACACAAAGCTGCAACCATGTAAGATCAACCACCACGGCTGCAGGCCTTATTGCACCCTCGTGAAGTCCATCGCGGGGTGAAACCGACACAATGTAATCACACCTTCCTCACTCTACTTCCGAATGCAGTTGGAGCCAATATTCTTGTTCGACTCCAGGTTATCATTTCCGGTCCAATATTCTTGTTCAGCCAGCGGAAAACTGAAACAACCTGCGGCAGCTTCACTCTCAACCTACGCCTAGTCTAGGTCATGTCTCAACCTGTTGCATGTTTCATGCAGAGAAGTGACTTGTAGACAGAGAGTGGCTGCCTGGCGGTGATTTATCCAGGGAACCAGATGGTCACTGGTGCCAGATGTTCAGCTAGAGATACGCGGCGAATCTGGGAAACTCATGGAAAAAGAGAACAATGTAGCACCGCCTCTGCAAAAGACAGATCATCGCCTCCAGCTTGATGCAGTAGCAGCAACTGAACTAGCTAGCTGGGGGTTAGAACCATGTGTAGTCATGTGCCAGGTCAAACGCCACGAAGCAATGGAATTGCAGATGACTCTACGGGGGTTGGCAGAGCTGGACCCAGCCGGACGATGAGGACGGGAGTACCATGAGCATCGCCATCGCTGCGAAGACGCGCTATTACGCCACTTAAATTGATATGGTTTATTACGTCGAACGGGCAGTTCTCATCGCTCCATGAGGAGCACAATGAAGCATCCTTGCAACCGCCGCCGACCCTCCTCCTCGTTATTTTGTTGTTCTCTTCTGCTGCTGCCTAATGATGCAGTATGCAGTTTCTCAGATGGCTCACTGTACACCGGTATCTATGTTGCCCGTAGCATTACAGATCGACACCATTATGGTATGCAGTAGAGGTGGCAAGACACACGCAGCAAATTTTGTTCAGCCTGAGGTTCTCACATGGGCCAGCTAGAAATCGGTTTTTAAACCCACCTGCAATAGCTGGTCAGTAGCAACCCACTGTTTGTACAGAGCATCCCGAATGATACCCTCGTCAGACTTGCTCTGCCATGGTTGTACGCACACAATTAATACCTCCCTGGCAAGTGATATGCATGCGCCACGGCTCTCGTAAGAATCTTCAAACGCGGTAACAAATTACTCTTCGGAGACTGAGGGGCGCATTGACCGAAGGAATACATTGGCTTGAAATCGTTTCGTTACCTGAGCAGTTATGTGGGTGTTCCTGGTGACACCCCAGTCCTGGAGTTACCATCCCCCCGGCAGATTAGCTTGCACAGTCTAGACGAGGACATAACCGTAGCTTGGTTGGCGGGTGTCGATGAAGCCCGGTACATCGGACTGTCAATGATGAGGGCTGCCTACTCAAAAGACTCTTGATCGGCTTTTTCAGGCTTCTTAGATGGGGTTTACAATCCATGCTCATCTAGCGGCTTTCGGGACATGGGACGTTGCTCAGTGTCCGGCCAGCTTTCATCCCTGCTCGAAAGGACGTCACCCATCGCTGGAGCTTCATTTGCCGATGAATTTTGCACTGAGTGCTTGTGGGATGCTTGATATCTTCATGACCAGAGTTAGCTCGTTTTGGAAGATTGTGTACTTGCCTTCTCTTGCGGTTAACGTTGCCACAAGGGACCAAGCGGAGGGTGTCAATGCAATTGACTGAAACTGCCCCTACAAAAGTACTGAGTTACATGTCAAAACATTCACTTTTGACACTTGAGGCAGATAGGTACTATCCAAGTCTTAGGGTGCCAAAAGGCTGCACTGTATTGCAGTTCTCTCTATCACATGTTGAAACTCACAACATTTGAAATTTAATATTATCACCAATATCGTTCTGGGATTGCAACATGAAAACACTCATTGAAATGTTGGTTTGATAAAGATTGTCATTGTAAAAGTATTTGAAAAATCTTATCCACAAACAAATGTTTACTTGCTCTTTTCAGTATTTTTCTTTGTTGACATATGGATTGTAATGACTGACTGTCAAGGAAGGCTCAAAGCCTGAAATTGATGTAAACATGTTTCACTTGTCAGGATTTTATTTTTTACAAATTTACAAATTTTCAAATACATTTGATGAAAAATACCTGTTACAAAGATTGCACCATTGCAAAACTCAATGAATGGGTATCCCATTGTTGTTATTCCAAATATTGGTTCATTGAATACCTTCAAATTTTTATTATTATTATAATATGCCTTTGAGGAAATTACAATTCAGTGAAACATCTTATCTTTTTTATTTAGTTGAAGGGAACTTGGTGATGAAACTAGCATTGGATTGCATCCATTTGTGTGCACATTGTTTCAATGAAAGCTACAACAACATCCATAGCATTATAATGTTTATTTATTTTTGATGTGACTATTTTAACGTCAGTCACGGTTTCTCTCCAATCATGTTGGGTATTCTTGAAAGAAACCATGGGGGTTTTTTGCTTGAAGTTAAAACTGCTGCCACCAAACAAGCAACAGGATGGAGTGAAAATGGGTAAGGTATGAACTCTAAAAGCTAGCAACGTGACTTGAAAGAAACATTGTTGAATGGGCTTCTCTTAAATGAGCTCTAGGGTCAAAATTTTGAATAAGCTTGTTATCAAACATCACACATGTTAAATACCATGTACTACCATAATCTTTATTGTGAAGTTGAGTAATTTGTACTTTCGATTACACACATGCACAGACAATCATTTTTAGAACCAATAAAGAGTACTAAGATTTGACATTATGTAACTTTGATTGAATAACTGATTTTTTATTCTGAAAATAATGCCTGTAGAAATTTGTAAGATCATGTTCTATATTTGGATACAAAAATTAGTAAAAAAAACTCTAACATTATTATTTATATTTAATGGACATATTATTAGACATTAATATTATTCATTTTCAATAATCTATGTCACTAATTTAGTCTTGGTGTTTATATGTGCTTTTTAATTGTATTTTTAGCAATTTTAATCACCTCTAAAATTAGTTCACATTCATCTTGCATATAATTCAAACTTATGACAACTTACATTATATACCATAAATGCATTAATGTTTTATGAAATTCACAGGCAGTGAAGCAATTAAGGAAATCATTATGTTAAATAATAAAGCTAGACATGCATCCACATGCCAAGTTACACTTTAATACACGAAAAATGTACTCTGTGGTTGTTAACATCCTGTTTGAAAGTAGATATATATATATATGTTCTGAAAACCCCTATTCATTTTACTTATATTTTGGTTTTGTATGATCTCTAAAGGTACTAAATCCTCCGAATGTTTACTGCTGGTTTGTGAACATTATAAATACTCTTTAACTCAGTTGAAGATAGAGAACAAATTAATTTGGTGCTCAAAGAACAGTTAGTCTCGATCGTAAACTAGTCGTCGTCGTCGTCGTTCTTGTCCTAAAGCTGTTCTCTCACAAACACCGCAGTGAAAGATCGTGCATGAAGAACTTGAACCAGAAAGTCTGCGCCAGAGCGGATCAGAATGCCATTGTCGATCTCTTGTCAAATCCGATGCTGTAATTGTGTGGCTTTCCTGAGCTTTATCTTGACCTGGATATCGATTAACTCGTTCCGTACCAATACTTCACCCAGTATTCCCTGTTTGTGTCCAGGATTGCCAACTTCACTTGAAGTACAAATTGACATCCTGTGGAAGTAATTTTCGCGTCTCTTGTAGATTTCTGCGAGGTCATACTTTGTTCACCCTCAGTATCACCGGATTCTGTATTCCATACCTGTGGTCGAACTTGTTAGCATTGTGTAGCTGACGAAAAACCGGCGCTCACACCACCCTCAACAAAACAGCTCTATTCAGGGTCCACAATTTTCAACCTGCTGATGCCTTTTTCTGCTGAAGAATCATTGAAAGCTCAACTTCAGGACGAGGCTTCACACGATACTGAAGATGTCTCATGATGAGAAGCAGTATGGAGTGATCAACCTGGACAAGACCAGGCATAGCGGGACGCTGGATCCCCTGGTAACGAGCAGCTTGATAAAAGTTGATTTGACAATATTAAGGATTATAGCTTGTTGAAGTTGTTGCTTGAAATTTAAAATTTCTTAAGGTTTGATAGGCTTTTAGAGATTTTTCATGATTTGATAAGATTTATTTATAATTTTTTATGATTTTTTAAAGATTTTTTAAAATTTTATTTATGCTTTAAGAAGTTTTACTTTAAAATCTTTATAATATGTTAAAGATTTTATTAGATTATTAAAGAGATTGTTAAATTTTGTTTAGAATTTCTTTAATAATTGTTTAAGATTATTTCTAAGATTGTTTAGAATTGGTGGATATTAAGATTTGGAGTTAATAGAATATACGAATGCCTAGACTTAGGATTTCTAAAAATATTATGGTTATTACAAAGAATATTTTTATTTATTTTTTATTATAAAAACAAATTTAGGCTTTAAAAAAAATCTCTTTCACAGACAAATTTTCAACACATTTCTGAGCTGTAATTTATATAATTAAATATTTTTTCTTTTAAAATATATTAATATCTCTTATAATAAAAAAAGTTGTATTTGAAATTAAATTTTCTAGAATTATAATAAAAGATATTTTAGACATCAAGAATAAAAAAATTATTATTATACTTATAAAACCTATAATAAGATAATAAATAACAATATATTTTTTTAATTAAATAGCTAAAAAATGTAGGTGCTTTGATTTAATAAGAACTCTCTATTTTTTTTTTATTACATATAGCCTTTCTTTTGTTTAGACCAAGATAAAAACATCTATAAAATGCATTTGACAAGCCTTATTTTTTTCAAGCCAATATATAATATTAAATACAAATCGTAACAAAGATATGTTTTAACAAGCTTGGCAATAAGTTAAGATAGGTATTCATATATAATATTCAACATTCTTATGATTAGTATAAACTATAAGTAGATTGGAAGCACCTTTTAGATGATGTTGCCATTCTTAGAATAAATCTACAATAGTACAAGGTTGTCTGTTATAGAATTTAAAGTTACTCTTAATTTCTAAGAGTTATTTTGAGTAAGTTCAATAGCATAAAGTAAATTATTTATATCTATTTGTAATAAAAATTTATTTAATAAAAAAAATAAGGCATTTCTTCTTCTAAAAAATGGATTGGAAAAAATTCGATTGCATAAAATAAGAGCTCACATAAAAACTACTTTCAAACATAAAAATACTACTTCTATATCTTGATTTTATTTTAATTTTTTATAGGTTATTTTTATAAGTGGAGAGAAACCTGAGAAAAAAATTTCATAAGTATTTAATAATATTTTAAAAATTCCAAAAAACATTAGAGACAATTTAGTTATATTATGCAAAAATCAGCTTAGAAATGGACTAGACATATGGATGTAGAAGGATTTAATATTATCTTGAAGTTGGATTTACGATCCAAAAAGATCTAAATAAATAAATAAATAAATAAAAATATTACACAAGGTCTTTAAAAACACCTTGATAATCTTAAATAATCTAAATAAATTTATCATAATATATTTAATTTTTAATAAATCTTTAAAAATTCCAAAAAAAAAGTATATTCTAAAAACATTAAAAGTAAAGACCAAATAAATAATTTATAAAAAAATAAAAATAAAAACTAAAGAAACCACAAGAAATTCTAACAAATCTTAGTCAAATCTTAAGTAAATACTACAAAAAAATTTAAATCTCAATCAATTGTATATGAACCATTGATCTTAATTAAAATTTCTCACACATCATATTTTACTAGTTAAAAATAAGCACATAATGTTTTAAAAGTATCCAATTTATAAATTTGAAAAAATGGATTATAATCCACTTAGGTATTTATGGTCCTTTTCCAACCTCAATACAAATCTTTCAACTTAAATACCTCTTTCTTAAATTATTAAATTATGTTATGATATTTAATAAAATATTTATCAAGAAAATAAAGAAAGACATTAAAATCTAACAAACAAATATATAAATGATAGGATTTTTATATCTTAAGTAAATTTGTACTAAAAATAAATAAATGGCTAAAAATACAATACACGGCCTTTATAAGATGATAAGCTACAAGAATCAAGTCACAAAATCTTTATTTTTGCAAGAAAAACTTATTCTTTGATACATTATTGTTTTTCAAAACATACATTTTATCTTATAACTTCGATTTTTTTCAAAAGAATAGTAAGTAGTATGTTTGAATTTTATATAGAACAAGCATAATATTTCTTATCAATATTAGATTTTCTAATCTAAGTCTCTTATTTTAAATTTATTAAAATTAAATTTGTGCTTAGTTAATAAATTGAAGTTGATTAAAAAATTGAAGTTTGTTTATAAATTTTATAAACTTGGATCTAATAGCATCAAACTCTTCTGAGAAAAAACATTTGATTCTCTACCTAGTGCACTTGCATGAGTTCTTTGAAATGGTGCAATTGTTGAAAAAAAAACCTTTCATCTATGTCTTTATGATTAACCACTTTTAATGTTGGTTGAGTTCATAGACATAATTAATACACAACAAGCGTCAAAGTTCATATTTTGAATCTATACTACAGCATTTTTTTTTTTACCTCTTCTAAACTTTCTGAATTTATAAAGATCTAAGAATTTTTACACAAGAGAGATAAAAAAATTCAATATTGTATCTAAATATATATATATATATATATATATATAAGTATTAATGCTACATCTCCAATTGATATTGGTATACTCTCTATAACCTTTACACAACTTAAATTGACTAAAAAGTGTGATTCTATGCTTAGGGCGTGTTTGGTAGCTCAACATTAACTCCAATATTGATTCCAAAATAGAATTTTAAAAAATTGTGTATTTAGTAACTAAATGAAAAAAATAATAATTAAATTAAATTAAATTTTTTTGAGGCACATATATATATATATATATATATATATATATTAAATAGTAATATTTTTTTTCTAAAATATTCATTGTCTTTCTTTCAACCACCACTTTTATTTAAAGCAAAGAAAGAAAAAAAAATACAAAAGAAAGAAGCATATTTTTAGCTAGTTGTCTACAAAGATGTCACGTGGAATGTAGTAACATCAATTGGTGTCACGGACCAAAAATACAAACAAGAAATCTAAACAAGAAGTTCAAGAAGAAATGACAAGAACTAGATTATCAGATGAGTACAAGAGCAACGCCAAAAGAATTGAGCTAGAGCTTCAAGAGATGCGTTGTCGAGACTGAAGAACTCTTCAGCCTCGACTCCTATATATAATACTAGCCTATGGTTCTAAGGAAGCGCATCAAGAAGCTTCCCAAGAACTATGAAGCTTCTCGAGCAACTATCCAAGAGCTAGGAAGCTTCTCAAGTAACTTCCTAGAATCTACTAGAATATTCTAAGAATCTTCTAGAGCCTTCTAAGGGAATCTTTAGAGAATCTTCAAAGAATCTTTAGAGAATCTTTGAAGAATATTCTAAGAGAATATTCAAGGAATCTTCTGGAAGTTTCTAGAGACTTCTTTCTAGAAGGTTCTAAAAACTTGTCTCTAGAAAGGTCTAAGGACTATGTTCCTAACATCACCTCCTTCTTTAGCTTCGAGGTCTCCGAGAAGTAATATTATCGTCAGTCAATACCAACGCAAGAAAATGAAGATCTATCGCATAACCTCTGCTATGAACTCCAATTATTGTTCACGAGGCAAGTGATTCAATGGTCCTTGAAGCCAACGGTAGTGGCCCACGCCTTCAACTTCTGACCAAGCATGAAGCTCCGTGTCTTCATTGTGAAATTGTCCTGCAAACATTCCTTCTGGCTGACCATTGTAGGCAGGCTCGACCTCAAATACAATCACCAACGATCTGTTGCTCGGAATCCTTCGACGTCGTCGTGGTGCAGGCGGTCGTCTTCGTGAGCTAGTTGCTTGAGATGACATGACAAGTGTAGTATCTTGGCTATCCATATTCAAAGGCTAAAACAATAAGAACAAACTTGGGCTACTAACAAAGTTCTACGCTATCTTGGAGAGAATGACTACATCAACTATGGATTTTGGTGGTGCTCTCTCCTCTTTTCTGTTTTCTAGATGAGCAAGCTTCAGTAAGAAGCTATCGTCGAACCGGCTTGGGTTTCTCAGGATATCGTCGATGAAACTCCTGTATCTTTTGCGACGCATTCGCGAGATTTTCGACCGGCTCCCATGTTTGTTCATTAATATCGTAACCGCTCCAATGCACAAAGTATTCTAATTTATCCCGTCTTTGCCGTGAATCAAGGACCTTTTTCACCTCGTATTCTTCGTGGTTCTCTATTTCTATGCTAGGTGGTGGATATTATACTCTTCCAAGAAAAGACGATTCTCGATAAGGCTCCAACAAAGAAACATGAAAGACAGGATGTACCTTCATAGTAGCTGGTAACTCCAGACGATATGCTACAGGATTGATCTGCTTCTGGATAATAAATGGTCCCAATCTCCGATAGTCCAATTTGTCACATGGCCGCTTGGTCTTAATATTTCGTCGAAGCAGCCAAACTTTGTCTCCAATCGTGAATTTAGGTGCCTGATTTCGAAATTTGTCCGCGGACGCCTTATAAGATTCTTGGGCAGTTTGCAATTGAAGCTTCAATGTAGTTTGAAGCTGCGAAAGCTCCTTCACCAATCCTTCAGCTGCCAGATTGTTAATCGTTGACGAACTCCATAAGTCAAGCTTCGGATGGTATCCATAATTGGAAAAGAATGGCATTTGTTGAGTTAACGCATGAAAGGTGTTGTTATATGCGAACTCGGCTAGCGGTAGATATGCGGCCCAATCATCTTGTTGATAGTTGATGATGCAACGTAAATATTGCTCTAAAACTTGATTCACCCGTTCTGTTTGGCCGTCCGTTTAAGGATGAAATGCCGAAGAAAGCTTGATATCCACCTTCAATATCTCAAAAAGAGATTTCCAAAACTTTGACACAAACTAGGTTCCTCGATCCGATACGATATCATCTGGTAGACCATGATATCGATACACATTATCAAGAAAGAGTCTTGCTATGTCTTCGCTTGACGATGTCTTCTTGCAAGGGACAAAATGCGCCATCTTTGTAAGCCGGTCTACGACAACAAAAATGCTGTCAAATGAATTCGATGGTGGTAGATCCGTAATAAAGTCCATGGAAACCGAAGACCATGGTCGGCGCGGAATATGCAATGGCTGTAGAAGTCCATAAGGCTGATGTCGAGGGTTTTTGGATCTTGAACAAATGTCACAAGATACAACAAAATCTTTCACATCCTTCCACATTTGAGGCCACCAAAAATCACGGGAAATAAGTTCCAAGGTCTTATTGAATCCAAAATGTCCCGCAGCTGGAAAGTCATGACGAGATTGAAGAACTCGGAGTCGTGTTGGCCTTTTTGGGATATACAACCGCTCTTCGAAATATACTAGATCTCCTTCCATCTTGAATTTATCATCACTAGCATGTTGCTTGATATCAAGGGCTAGAGAATCTTCAATGGTTGCGGCCCGTACCTGGTCGAGGAAGTCAGCATCAATTGGTACAATAGCTGCGTTGAGCCGAAATTTCTCTGGATTCAACAATGTCGTGCACTGTTGATCAAATGCTGCATCTCCAGCCTTTGGCGCGAGATATGATCTCCTTGATAATGCATCGGACAACCCTTGTTGCTTCCCAAGCCGATAAATACTAACAAAGTCGAACATGGATAGCGACATACTCCACCGAGCTTGACGCCGATTCAAAACCCGAGCCGACATAAAATACTCCAAATTCCTGTGATCCGTATATACGGTCATTGGATGTGCAGTTCCTTCGAGAAAGTGACGCCACTCTTGGAAAGAATCTACTATAGCAAGGAGTTTCTTATCGTGGATCTCATAGTTGATCTCAGCAGCAGAGAATTTTTGAGAATAGAACGCAATTGGATGGAGCTTCTCATCTACGCCCATCTGTGAAAGTAAAGCTCCCAAAGCAAAATCCGAAGCATCTGTCTCCAAATAAAAGGCCTTTGTAAAGTCCGGATGTACCAAAATTGGAGTTGTAGTAAATACCATCTTCAAATCTTGAAATGCTTTTTCTGCGATAGGTCCCCATTCGAGCTTGTCCTTGCACATTAACTGAGTGAGGGGGGCAGCAACTTGAGAATAATTCTTGATGAAGATCCGATAGTAGTTAGCAAATCCAAGAAAACATTGTACGTCCCTAACCGTCTTCAGAACTTCCCAAGACATGATTGCTTCCACCTTCTTTGGATCCATCTTCAAGCCTTCCGTAGTCGCAATGAATCCCAAAAACTCCATCTCAGTTTGGTGAAATAAGCACTTCTCCAATTTGGCATAGAGTCCTCGCTCCTGTAGTTTTTTGAGTACCAGACGAACGTGCTTCTCATGTTCTTCCTCGTTCTTAGAAAATATCAAAATATCATCTAGATAGATGACAACAAAATCATCTAGATGCTCTCGAAAGATGTCATTCATCATGTGTTGAAAGACCGCTGGAGCATTAGTAAGACCAAATGGCATGACATTGTATTCAAAATGGCCATACCTTGTTCGAAAAGCTGTCTTCCATTCATCTCCTTCCTTGATTCGCACAAGGTTGTACGCTCCCCTTAGGTCAATCTTTGTAAAGATCCTTGCACGCCCAAGTTGTTCTAGAAGACCAGAGATCAAAGGCAGTGGGTAGCGATTCTTTTTTGTCACCTTGTTGAGACCTCGATAGTCCACGCACATCCGTAGTGAGCCATCCTTCTTCTTCACAAATAAGATTGGTGCCCCAGCCGGCGACTTCGAATGACGGATGAAGTTCTTGGCTAGATTCTAGTCAATGTACTTCCGCAACTCAGTCAACTCCGTCTGCGAAAAATTGTAGATTGGTCCAAAAGGTGGTTGTGCTCCTTCTTGCAATTCAATGGCACAGTCATAGGGTCGATGCTCTGGCAGCATATCAGCATTCTTCTTTTCAAAGACATCTTTGAATTCTTCATACTGCTTTGGAATAACCAAAGTCGGAGTTGCATCTTCTCGAGTCGGAGTTGCGAAGATGACAAGAGGTGTATTTTGCTTGGCTTCCTTCATGAAAGCCCTTGCACCTATAAACAAGGATTTGTTTCTAGACATTGTCCTAGCAGATTCCACCTTCAAGGAGTTTGTTGGAAATGTCACTTTTCGCAACTTCCAATCTATCAATGGATTATATCTATCAAGCCAAGATAGTCCCAAAATGATAGGACATGAAGGGGTCTTGATAACATTAAACACAATATTGCTCTCATGGTTTTCAAGACGTACCTTCAATGGTTTAGTTTCATGGATAACATTGCCCGAAGATAATGGTCGTCCGTCTATGACTTCTACATGGACAGGCTTAAGTTTCTTTACAAGAGAAATATTGTGAAGCTTGGCAAACTCTTCATCTATAAAGCAAGCGGATGCACCCGAGTCTAATAAAGCATCGACTTGTAGTTCTTGAATACCCAGATGTAAAGGTACCATAAAACAATCTGAAGGTTGAGGTGAGAGAAAGGGACCTTGATTAATTTTGGATGTTGAGATGTCCAGCCGCACGGTCCCTATTGTGGCTGGGCGTCCTTGTTTTCCTGCATGCTTGTACTCCTGAGTCTTGTTGTTTGAGGCTTCTGTTTCTTCCGACAATCTACAGCTTTATGGCCCGCTTCTCCGCAATATAAACACAAGTTTTGTTCAAACCGTCGCTTCCTTTCCTTAGCTGTGAGGGGTTTGAAACGTACCGCATCAATTTGCATGGGTTCAGGATCTGTGGAGTGATTCTCTGGACCTTTTGAAAATGTAGCAAATGCTCCATCATTTCTCCAGCCTGATCGTCTTTCTTGTCGTAATTCAAAGAGGCGGTTGTCACAAATAATTGCCTGAGATATAAGTTCTTCTAAAGTATCCGCCTTAGGCATGGTGATCAATAAGTTCTTGACATCATCTCTCAGTCCATATCGAAATCGTGTCATGAACGCCTTATCATTTCAATCAAGATCACATGTAAGCTGTTGAAATTCTGCAGCATAGATTGCAGCTGAACGTGATCCTTGTCGCAGATTTTGTATCTTTCTTTCAGCCACTCTTTCTCGATCGCTATCTCCAAACGCAGCAGTAAGTCTCTCTATGAAAGCCTCTAGGTCGTACAATATTGGAGAATCCTTCTCCAATAGTGGAGCAAACCAAGAGCGAGCATTTCTTGATAGAAGAATACCTATGAAAGCAACCTGGGCAAATCCATTCGGATAACGAGAAGGGTATAGGCGTAGGTAAAGCCGTACTTATTGCACAAAACCTCAGAAGTTGGCTCTTGTTCCGTCAAACTTGTCTGGCATACTCGCTTTTGGTTCTTTCGTACTAATCCTTGAAGTATCTATAGGGGTCGTATGTGACACATGTCTTGCTTCTCTCAGTCGAATAATCTCTTGTTGTAGGCTATGAATTTCGCGTCTAGCTTCTTCGGTCACTAGATCAATTTGAAGTTCTTTACTTGGATTGCGAAGAAATACAATCTCCTTTTGTACACTATTCATAAGAGCTTGAAGATCTGCAAGAGTTGCCACTCTATTGTCTATTTGTGGAGATGCATTGTCTATGACCTGGTCTACTTCCATATTTAGAGAATAGATGGATTAAAATTTTGAGAGAAGAAGAAATTGCTAAGTCTCTTGGAGAAAATTGTAGCACTACCTGTCACTAAAACCTACTCGGAGAAAAGAAAAAAAACACTAAACGATTTCAGTTTTAGAGGAGGGTAATCCGCAACCTCTAAAAATACCTCAATGCTTTCGAGAAGAGGGGTAATCCGCACTCTATCAAGAAGGCAAAGCTCTGAAATCGATGTTAACAGTCTTTTCTACTAGCTATGTTAAACAAAAAGAAGGAATTAATATCAGTCCAAGAGAGGGTAATCCGCAACCCTTAGAACGCTCAAGTATCTCCAAGGAAAGGGATAGTCCACTCTCTGCCTCAAAGAACTAAGCTCCGATATTGTGATTGAGAAAATATCAATTTAGAGGAAGGTAATCCGCAACCCCCTAAAGCGCTAGAATACCTTCAAGAAGAAGGGTAATCCGCTCTCCAACAAGAAGGATTCAGCTCTGATATTAAGATAAAAGTCAGTCTCGACAAACTGTCACGGACCAAAAATACAAACAAGAAATCTAAACAAGAAGTTCAAGAAGAAATGACAAGAACTAGATTATCAGATGAGTACAAGAGCAACGCCAAGAGAATTGAGCTAGAGCTTCAAGAGATGCGTTGTCGAGACTGAAGAACTCTTTAGCCTCAACTCCTATATATACTACTGGCCTATGGTTCTAAGGAAGCGCATCAAGAAGCTTCCCAAGAACTATGAAGCTTCTCGAGCAACTACCCAAGAGCTAGGAAGCTTCTCAAGTAACTTCCTAGAATCTACTAGAATATTCTAAGAATCTTCTAGAGCCTTCTAAGGGAATCTTTAGAGAATCTTCAAAGAATCTTTAGAGAATCTTTTGAATAATATTCTAAGAGAATATTCAAGGAATCTTCTGGAAGTTTCTAGAGACTTCTTTCTAGAAGGTTCTAGAAACTTGTCTCTAAAAAGGTCTAAGGACTATGTCCCTAACAATTGGAGATGCAACATTAATAATTTTTTATACATATATAGTAGTTTAGGCAAGGATAATTTTTAACATCTAAAACACTTTGATACTTCTAAAAAAATCAATTAATTAAATTTTATTGAAAAACATTAAGCTTTAATTTTATAAGTATTAGTCTTGTAAAACTATTAAAATAATATAATATCAATCAAGTAATCCTAAGATATCAACTATGGTAATAATAATAATTATTAGATTTGAAAATACAATTGCCATCATAGTTGTAACTAACTATTATATTTTGGTAAATATTCCTTGGCTCTATTTTTTATTATATATATATATCTATATATATAGATAGATAGATTTTTGTGCATCTGCTTTAAAGAGAAAATGAAGAATTATTATTATTATAGAACATATATTAAATATAAATGTTACAAAGTTAGTAGTTATAGACAACTAAATGGACAGGATAGAGATATTATTGTGATTCTACGTAATAAGTATAGGCTTTCAAGTGACATTTGTATAAATTGTAGAATTGCATATTTTGTAGACACTTTAGAAGTAAAGTAGGTAAGATTTATTAACAAGAAACCTTAGTTGCATTTAAAAACTACTTGTTGAATGGTAGGATTTTGCTTGCTTAATATTCAAGAGTAGATTCTTTTTGGTATAAACAGTACATGAATCAAAGAGCTACATTGATACTTGGTGTTATTGGATTTAAAGAGATTAAGATTTTTAAAAGTATGAAAATTTGGTGGAATTTGGAAAAGATAAATGCATTAAATCTGGTTTAGTGATTGTGTATTGCAAGGCTTGCAATAAATGTACCTATGTTGTAGAAATCATGTGTTCTAGATATAGAAATTGAAGTAAAGAAGAAATTATTGAAAAATCATTAAATATCAATGAATTTTCGAAAGATTATTAAATACCAAGGATTTTTAATCAATCAAATGTCTCAATAATCATTGTACTTGTATCTACTTGAATTTAAAAGAAAAAATAATTTAATGGGGTGTTAATTTTCAAATATGCATTTTTTTTCTCACAATATTGGGATTTGTAAAAATAAAAAAATATTAAAATTTTTATAAAATAAATACAAAGTAGATGGCTAAAGTAACTCATATATACATTTGGATTTTCCAAGTAATGAGCAACTCTTTAAAAATTAGTCTCTATGGCTTGTAGAAGAAAATCAAATGGATCAATGTCAAAAATTAAATATTTGAGACCAGAAAATAAAGATTTAGAAAGTTGAAGTGATGATTGCATCCCTTTGAATCTTAAATCCTCTTATTATTATTGCATCTCCTTGAATCTTAAATCCCTTTATTGTAGCTACATCCCCTTGAATCTAGAAGTAGCAAGCTTTGACAAGTTTCAATTAAAGTGAGTTACAATAACACAACACTTGCTTTGATACATGTAAGAGCTTCAAATCTTGTTAACTCCAATTTTTGGAATTATATATACATAATAAAAGGACATACATTTTTAATGATTTTAACTTAATTTTTTAGTTTTTTTGTCCAAAAATTTGAATTCTATTACATTATAGAAAAGTATTGTCTATATTTATCTCCTTATAAATCTCTCCATCAAATTTCACCAACAAATGTTGATAACAAATATAAACTAAATGCCACCTCAAACTCAATTACTAACCTATATTACAAAATTTATATATATATATATATATATATATATAATTATTCTTATTAATTATTTAGCTCAAAAAAAGTGAATGGATAAATAATTATGAAAGAAACATTGAACCGTGCAACAACTGTGGATACGCTTTTTGAATTGGAAAACATTTAGATTTTGAGGCATGTAAACTATTTCATTCATCCACTCGATGTTCACTTTAGACAAGGATGCCCCGATGCAATCACGGCACCGAGGTTGTCGGTACCTGCGCTCCAATCGATTCCTCGGTTTCTTTCATTGTTTGGTCGATTGATGTGTGTGGAGTGAATGGGCAAACTTTAACGGTGATCGAGGAGAAGAGGAGACGCGGAGAAACAGTTAAGGACATGAAAGCCTCAGCTGCAGGGGCTAGGGCTGGTAGACGGGAGAACCTAAGGTAACAACGGATCAGTGTTCGAGGTCTCCTCTTTTCATCTCGCACTCTGCGCCGCATCGCTCCCGCTCTCTTTATGTGCTCTCTTTTGTCAAGTTCTTTTGAATGATTTGGACATGGTAGTGACATTTGTTCACTTTTGGGTTGTTCACCGTGGGTCTAAACATAGTGGGTGCGACCTAAATTCTGCGTTTCGCGATCGAATTGTCGTTTCTTTTGCTGGCTGCCTCCTTCTGGAGCAACAAACCGATTTTGCGATGTTTCCTGTAGGCTGAAGTATGGAGTCAGAAGTAGTGGACCACTGCAGAGCAAAGAACGTTGTGGTTGTGATTACAGGTAGATCGAACAAGTTTGTTGCCACCTGCCTACACTACAATGTTGTAGATAGCGAACTCGAAGCCTTGACTGCTGCAATTCTCCCATCACGTCAGCTGTGTTTGTGTGTGCCTTGTCATAAGTGGGTCCGTGTTAGTTTGTATTTTTGTCATACCTTCGTCGAATTAAGTATCGGGTTGATTCAATTGGTTCGTATATGTTGATGCATACTTCAGTAATCAATTATGTTGTAGTCGCCTGGCCTTCAACTATGCGCATTAACGAGTTGGTTCACGTTGATGAGATTTCTTATTGCAGTACGACTATAGGACATCGGTGTACTTTCACAAATTTTTTGTTACTTAGTTCCTTTTGGTACGTTTATTAGATCTGATATTTCTGTTGATTCTGGTCTCTTCTCTTCGCAATTTGAATGCATTGTTTTGATCACCATAGCTGGCACCACGGTCCAAGACGGGTTCGTAAGGAAGAACGCCTAAAACAAGTTCCTCGGCTTCTTTTCTTCTTGTCTTAGTAGTATTATTATTGTTATTGTTATTATTGTCATTATTTTAAAGTCTAAAATCTGATTTTGATAAACCAAGAATCAATGCCTGTGAGCAGATTCGAACGAAGTTTGCAGGCAGCTTGTGTTGGCCGGGTTTCTGTCAATGATGTGGCGTCAGAGCGAAGCACAGTTACAAAAATATATTATATCTCAACTTTTGTGTTGGTTTTCCAAGACGCTTCATTGAACTTGTAGATTTCTTGGACTTTTCTTTCTTCTAGGTACCCCAACTGGAGAGCTACATTTCATGAATGCAAAGGTTCATGTTATGGAGATTGCAGTGATAAAACCTCCTGTCGTGATCTTCACACGTAGTTGAACTGGAAAGCTCTTGATTTGAACCATATTTTTAACCTGATTTCATTTAAGCCATAATTAACGCTATGTGTCCAGATGGATACATGTAGTGCTTTCTTGTCTTTGGTTGGGCGTTCCCATTACCAAGTGCTTCCCAGTTGTAGAAACTCTTCTCCTTCGCTCTTTCTTTGTTACTACTTCCTCTTCTTCTCTTTGGAAACATTGATCACAACTTGTATGGTGATTTAAACATGTGGAGTGTAGGTCATCTTGCTGTGTCGTCTGTAGGTGGCTTCCTGACCTAACAGGCAATCCCAATACATGTGCCAGGTTTGACCTATTGCTTGTCATGGGATCAAAACAGTGCTACCTTGAGGAGTGTGTCAATCACCAAAAACTGGAACAGTGACTTGACTTTGCATGGCTTGTTTGTTACTAGGGAGATCACATACCTTCTGAACCTCCATGTTACAAATGGGCAAAGGCATGAAAATCCAATTTTGTTTTGGTATCTGATTTTCTTGTGCTAGAGTTTGAGTAGCTCTGGACCATCTACTACAGCTGAGAAAAGCATTTGCATGAGTCTGCTTGATCTCCTGGGAGCAAAACTCTGATCACCATGCAGATGTGTAAAGAAAACCATTGGTCTTGGTGTGGACAACATAGCAACACACACAATGAGAAAAGAGCTGACAGGTAGAATTGACAATTCAAAGCATGGACTAAACAACAATAAACTGCATGCAGTATTGAGATGGAATGAATGGTAGGCTTTAAAGAGGTCAAGTGGGTGCCTAGTTCCTGGGAGCTGGCCAAAGCAGGAACCTCCTTTGTATCCAGCAAGCCCTTGAATCCTATGCACTTGGAAAACACACTCAACACAAAAGTTCCATCCTGTTACAAAGGAGAAAAGTACATCCTCCTCCACACAACCCCAAAACTAGCAAGCAAGGTTAGTCTACATTGGCTCAATTTGTGGGGAGCAATCACAGTTGGAAACTGGGAATCAAAGTCCCTACTCCCCATTCAAGTGAAGGGATCTATTTGTGCTCTTTACTGCTCCCTCTATATGATCCTACAGGGCTTCCTAGGAATAAAAATGAAATACTACTTGTCCCCCTCCCCTTTGGCTACAGTTAGTGTTCTGAGATGCTTGGAATGTACTATGCATGCTTCATTTTGAAACATTCTCCATTTGGATCAAGCATCTTAAATGGATCAAGCATCTCAGGGTGAGTATATATCTCATTGTCCCCAAAGACATGAACAATGGAATTTTTTTTGGTTTAAAGGTGTTGGATCCATGCCTTGAACAAGAAAGGGGAGAAGGTAAACAAACAAACAAACAAACAAACAAATAGGAAGTCCAAGCAGATAGTGATATGTTTTGGGGGGTTGAGCACAAAGTAAAGGGAAACAGTAATTCAAAATAACCCACTTTTGCTTGTAGTTATTAACTTATTTATTCATTTAATTTGTATTGTATTGTTCTGAGCACAGTTTTCTATTTTTAACCACAACAAATTGGACAGTTGTACATGGTGAGAAAGTCAATCTCATTCTGTGGCTACTTGTGAAGAAGTTGGGAAAAGCAATGCAACCTTTCATTTAAGATTTTAAGTTTTAGAAATCCCTGCATATCACTTACATATATATATATATATATATATATATATAATTTTCTTTTCTTTTCAAAACACTTGAGCATGACAAGGATTGTTTTTATTTCCCTGTTAAATTTTGTTTCCAAACCCTTCAAATAAAAATATCCATGTTGATTTGCAGACCTTGGTAGTAGTGCACAGGGACAGTCACTGCTCCAACTGCATTTCAGATGACTTGGCATGCAATGGTCCCACCAAGCACAAAGTAAGTCCATTTAGTATCTTTTGCTTTTGTGAATGTGGAAGCAAACCCACAATCTTTTGTGGTCCCCAAAACTGCCTACAATGGCACGCAAGCAAAACCAAAGCTGCAATATGTAGTCCAGAATGATACAGGTCCACATGCCCTCATATTTAGCTTTACAGACACCTTTATGTGAGCCAAGTTATGAACAGCAGCAAAGTGTTGTGGTCAAAATCAGACACAGTGATAGCAACAATATCAAGTGTGTGGAACTTGTGTGACTAAAAGCCATCGAATTAAATTTGGGGGGGGGTCAAAAGCCATACAAAACACACCCCCCCCCTCTCTCCTCTCCCAAGGGTCATGCACCTTCTCACTCATTTTTAGTTCTCAAGTTGGTTGAATCTTTCCACCATTTCCAATCGTGAGTCACACAATATGCCTTTTCCTCAAGAGCATGATGAACTGGATCATTTCCTTTGAAATACACACAAAAATTCAAAAAAATGAAAAGAAAACACAAAAAAGTGCGGACAGAAACAAATGGGCACCATTATAAACTGATTCCCAATAAGCTTATTATTATGTAGTTTGATATCTATATATATATAGATACGTATTTTTTTAATGGGGGGGGGGCAACAGTGCTAATGTTAATGGGTGGTGAGCATGGCACCACCCCTCGGTTTTCATCCAGGTGTCTCAGACCATGAGCAGGCCACGCGTGTTTCAACGTCTTCAGGTCGCCGCTTTTACCAACTCCGCCTCTTCACATGGATGATAGACCAACGCTTATCAATACTTTCATCCACTCGCTGTGTCCCACACACGCCCTGTTGTATTATTTGAACCACTGTCCTTTTCTCCACTCCCTGTCATTTGGCAGCCGACGAACGAACGAACGAACGAAGTCATGGACGAACGCCGTCCGCCTCGGGGCCCACTGCGGGCTGCCCGGATTATTCACTCACTCGGGGGGTGAAAATCGTGCCGGGATGGCGGCAGCCGCTTTCCATGCAGTGGTCGTAGTGGGTCTCTGGCCCTGGATTTGGGGGTTCCGTTGTGCGCGAGCTTCATGATTGTGTTTCCCCTCGCGTCATTTTTAACACGGCGCTGGGTCTTTCTGAATTGTTTATTATTGATCGAGCAGAAGAAGCAGTCGGGCTCTTGTTTCCAAGGAGTGTGGAGTGGAGGGTCGTGAATGCAGTCTTGCTGGCTCGCTTGCTCTATATATACACATTCGGGATTCTTGAGGAGGTGGGGGGGTGGGTTTGTAGAGCCGTTGACACTGAGTCAATTTCAGTGTGCATGCAATGCGGACATCTATGCCAGCGGCCGCTCTGACAGTCCCGCGCACCAGGATATTGCATTTATAGTCGTTCTTCTCCCCGTTCTTCGGTTCCGTAGGTGTTCGCCACATTCAACACTCCAACCCCGACCCCCCCCCCCCCCAAGCGAGAGCTTCCTTGCCAGCAGAATGCTTCCATTCACTCAACGTTTGCACAGAACACGCTGAGAAAAGTTTTCTAGAATTTGCTCCGTTGTCGGGAGTCAACGCCATTAGCCTCGTAGAAACACGCATCTTCTGGGCATTAAAAATCAAATTAAAAAATTAAAAATCTTGTACCGCAATCTCCTCAATTTGCAAACCTCAAATGTTTTTTTCACTTGCATTCTCTCCTGTACTCCACTCCTCTACGTAAGTCATAAGTCTTAAAGAAGAATTATATGAGGAGAATACTCCTTTGATTTTTTAGACGTCAGAATTCTCGATGATAACTTATATTCTCCAATACTACTTTATTAGTACCGAAACCATGACCTTTGAATAAACATTCACATTGAATTTTTACACCCTAAAAATTCTATCGATTGCCTTTATACTTTCAGTTTCACCTCGGAAAAAACTACAAATTTTGAGACATTTCTCCTCTCATCCAAGCATAAGACAGAGAAACAATCCTCTTGAACTTTAAAAACTTTGCAGTCATATTTAAATTCTACTTTAATTCCAACGAACAGATACATAAAATTTACCTTTACCAGTGAAATTGTCTTGGAATTTTTTTACATTTATACTTTCATTGGTGTAATTAGTTAATTGATTAATTTTTTTTGGTGTGGACAACTTCATCTCAACCATTCTCTAGAATCAAGCATGATCTTTCGAAAGAGATTAAAGCATAACCTAACACGACTCCAACCAAATCCTGCTGATGTAGCAAAGCAATTATTCATATTGAATGTCCAACGTAACAAGTTAATATAATAAATAATACATGTAAGCCATCTCAACTACTAAGATTCTTTTCTACAAAACCAACAAACATTGTTTGTTTGTTTGTTTCTGTCTTTTTTCAGACAACTGTGAAGTTGTAGTTATCTCTTAGCAAACCATTGGGTCATATTTTCGTTTACCTGAATCAAAGCATATATAAAAAAAAAACAAAAAAAACAAAAAAAAAAAACAAAAGAAGAAGTAAAAAATGCCTTCTATTGTTTTTAAATACTGGTCATTTCCAAACACATTGCTTGCTCCATTCATTCAATTGGTATCAATACTTTTTGTGACCTTTGGCACTCTTTCAAATTCTGACCTTATCTCTTTTCTACATCTTGATCCACATTTGCTTTCTATATTGGTAGGTTCCATCTTGAGAATTTGGTTTTCTTTCTTTCTTTCTCTTGCTCTCTTGTAAAGCTCCCAAAAAAACAACGTTCCAAATACTCCAAGTGAGGCTCTTGCCCAATTCTTTATATAAATAAACAAGTCTTTTAGTTTTTTCTCCCACCCCTAGCTTCTTATCAAATAAATTTGTATATTTGTATATATAAAAACTTTCAATTAATATCAAATGAATTGCTCCATGCTTAGGCTTGGACAGCTTTCATCAAACTTATGAAAAGTCTGTCGGCCTAGAATGTTTCAAAGTCTAGCTTAAAACCATGACTCTTTATTTTCATTTTATGTAGTAATAAAATATAATGACCCTATAATCTGAATCAACTTGCAATATTAAAAAAATAAAGAAATACAAAAAAATATTTTATGCCATAGATTAGACATCACTATTAAGTGGAAGGCAAAGTGCTCATTATATAGAAAACAAATAAATAAATAAATAATACTCACATGAACCTAATTTCATAAAATGAACCAGGGACAATGGAAGGTACTACTTTTCCCATCCTGATTGAAATGTGTTTTTTATTTTTTTATTTTTTTATATATTATCGAAGAGGTTGTTCCGACACAGTGTTCTTCAGAGAGATCAGCTTTACTGGTATAAATGTAGCTCTGTGATAAAAATAAAAATAAAAAAAACCTATCAAGTGGCAGCAACAACATCCACCCATTGAAAACAACTCAGAAAATGTACAGGAAATGAACAGAAGCTATCACAGCAATAAAAACAAAAAACACTGTATGGAGATGAAGCACGGGGCTTTTTTGGAAAGGGAGGAACACAGTGAACATGATCCACTGAGAGAAGGGGAATTTGAGAAGACCAATTGGGGAGGGAGGCTGGAAGGCCCCATGTGGCTAGGCAAAGCACTAGAAGTCCAAAATGATGTTCATTTGGCACAGAAAGAAAGAGCAGAAAAACCAATTACTGATAACAAACAAATCCACCACAATGATGGTGGAATTCATTATACTACATGTGTATTTATAGAGCATATTGACGCATGCAGAGGAGTCAAGTGGGAGAGGGAGCAAGATACTCATTTATACTGCCATCTGGAGTGAGCTTCAATGATGAAGGGCCATGGCAAAAGGAACGGTGAGGGATTTCTCCCTCTCTGTTTGTTCCCCTTTTCTCACCCCTCCTTGTTCTTCATGCTCCTCTCTCAGTCAGCCTTACAGAGCCCAGTTGAGCAGTCCCTCCCCAGCCCCCCCAAAAAACCCATCTCATTTCATGTGCACTGCTGCTCCCCAGCCAGTGATTGGCTACTACTCGTCAGTTTGCTGGTCTGCTGCTGGCTGGTGCTTCGGTGTTTGTGGAAGGTTTTGTTGCCGGACATGAGGCTTGTTGAGATCCCACCCACCCAGCTTCTTCACAGTGGAGAGCCACTCGTCAGCACAACAGTTACAGCTACCATTCTGACACTACAGAGCCTCCTGTTTTAATGAGTACCACACAGCGTGGTTGTGTAGCTAATAATAGGAGAAATTAGTTATTCGAGAATCGCCCTAATTGTGGTCTTTTACACTTTTGCGGGGAAAAAAAAGAGCATAAAACTTGAATGGAAAAGCTCGTAAGTTGAGTTGAAATGGTATTTTGTATTGTAGTATTGAATAGTTCTTACTCTCAAGGGGGAAGACTGCTCCACCCGAACCCAACATTTAACTACAAGCTCTTTAACTGCAACAACTTAAGTAGACTAAAAAACTACAAAAAGGAAATTATTTTTTTTGCGCGTACATAAATGTAAAAAAACAACTGTTTATTTATTTGTGATCCTGATGTGATGGAAGAAAAAACATATACAAATAAAATAGAAACCACAGCCGGTGATTGCAGCTTCTGTGCTGTAAACAAGCAACCCCTCTAATTTGAAAAATCCAGTTTACTTTTCATTTTCACCCCTTACACAGGATTATTGTATGGCTTGCAACAATAAGTCACAAGTGTGAGTAGTGGTCAGAAACTGAAACCCTTGAAGCAGGGAGCAAACAAAAATAAAAAAAAACGTAATGAAAAGCGAGCGAGCGAGAGAGAGAGCGAGCGAGAATCCCCTCAACAGATCCATTCCATCACACTATGAACAGAGTGTGACTATGTCATTTTTTGTACCTTCGACAAAGAAGGAAGGAAGGAATGTGGGCCCTCAAACAAACACCCACACACGCACCCTTGGATGAAAGAAAGAGGAGGGAGATGCCCCTCGATAGAATGATGAGCAGGCCACCGACCAGACAGAAAGCTGGCCTTTGGTCTCCTGGGAAATCCCAACATTCCAGCAACTTTCTCCACAATTTCATCAATATAGAGTATATATATATATATATATATAAACATATTTATACACATATTACACTGTGAGTGCCAAAAAAAGTAGGAACAGAAAAAACATCGGTAGATTTACTATTGCATAATCCAAATATTGCCCCTCGGATATTGAAGAGATTGAACTTTTCTTGACAGTATCTGTAGAGATTTGGGAATTCAGCCTTCGGGTTATTCTAAGGCAGACCTCATCAATACCAGCCAGAATCTGATCTGTGGCTTAAGAAGGCATAACATTGTGGTTCAAGGAATCTTTCTACGTCCAAAAGCGGAAAGAGTAACTAAACGACATTTTTCCCGTCTTGAGTAAACAATTTCATCTTTCCTGCTTTTCAGTGGAGAATGTCCAAAGTGAAGACCATGTGCCATTGGGCCCTTATATTCTGCAACAGCTGAACGCAAAGGAGACGGGAATGCCCCAAGAAAGATACCCGCCTCCTTTTAGACCCTTTTAAACTAATAGAGATTAAAATAAAATAAAAATTATTCCTGCAATACTTATTCTGGATCTAACATTTGTAGGCATTAGACAAGGAGAGTGTAATTGATGGAAACTTTCGAGAGAATCTGTGTTAACCAATGGAAATATGGCGGTTTTAATAACAATTGGTACCCTTGTGGATGTAAGTTTCAATTTATGAGTCTTGAAGATTGTGCTTTTAGAGGTTTAAGAATCCATGGATACAAGGTGAGAGGTTAAGAAAACTCATCTTTGGAAATTTTTATTTGATTCATAGTTAGATTGTATTTCACTATTACTTGTTAAAGACAACTTTGGATGCAACTGTAGACATAGTCTATGACTTGTCATCCTGCGATGGATGTTTTATTTATTTATTTATTTAATATTCACTAGTTTTTGTGTTTCAACTTCATGGAATTTTTCTAAAAAGATGTGTTATTTAGTGCTTCTGATGGTGTCCTTGTATTATTGGCTTCATAATTCTTTATGAAGATTCATCCAACTATTTTTGTTTAATAAGCACTTTCTATAAGCAACGGCTATTGTAGAATTTTACTTAAGCTTTGAGCAAAACATGCCACTTGGCTTAAAAATAAAGTTATTGCAATGACTAAATAGATGTGTACTAAGAGGTGCATCCTTTGGCTCTCTTTTGTAGTTATATCTAATAGCCCTTTCTCATTGCATGATTTTTTAAAACTTAATTTAAAAAAAAATAAAGTCAATTTTTTATATAAATTAAAATATTAGATTTTTTAAGATTTTGGATCATAATTATTTGTTTAAAGAATAAATCTATAAACATCTCTACCATTCAATATCACACATTCAGTTTACCATGATCTTACTGATTCTATCTAAAATATAGATAATTAAACTATAATAAAAGTTTTTCAAGATTTATCTTACTATCAAAATAATATTATTTTATTTACTAAAAAATAAAATATTATTTTTTCTGTGAATTTTTTTTATAATAAATTTATAAAAGTTAAAAACTATAAAAGAACAAATTTATCAAGTATAAATTTAAAAAGTCTTGAAAAAAAATTAATATTTTAGGTATAGATTTCTAAATTTTTAATATATTATAAATGCAATTATTTTCTTATTTTTTAATCTTATGTTCTATAAATAGATCTAAAATATTATATTCTAGAACTAAATTATTTAATAATACTTATACAAAGTTTCATAATTCACAGACATGTATATTTATGTGAATAAGAAGTACTAGATAGAAGGTAATGTAGGTAGATTTGATATTATCTTATGACAAAGCTTCTTAGAAGATTCATAGATACATATTTGAGTTTAGACATGTTTATAGTTGATCGGTAGGTTAGAAATTTGGCAAACAAGTTAGTCATATGTTATATGTATGAGTAGCTTGTGGTACAAGCTAATGATGTGCATATAGGAAACTTGCCTTACAAGTTAAGACATGTATTTTGCAAATTGGACATATATTGGAGGTCTTATAGAATGTCGCCATATAACTCCTAGTTAGATAGTATATATGGAGGCAAGAGTGAAGCGTTCTTCAATCTTATCAATGTCTTTTTAATTCTTAGTCTTATTTCTAGACATTCTAGTCTTTTTGTCTTTGACAATAGCCATTCTAGTTTAATATTATACCATCTTTGAAATATTTTTTTAGTCTTTTTGAGTGACACAAGAATTTATTGATCTTTTAGTTCTTCAAAGTTTATATCCTTGATAATTTAACAAGCAAGCTAAGATATTGTTCTTATTTTTTTTTAAAAAAATGAGTTGATTACTCTACTTGTATTATTGTGTTTTGAAGGTTGCATATTACTATTAAGGACAAGACTTGATGAGGATAAATAAGAAGTGAGACTTTTCTAATAAAAAGATGAAAAAATAGAAATAAAAAAATACATATATTAAAAAGAAACTAAAATGGCTATTGCCAAAAGACAAGAAAATAAAAGACCTTTGAAACTAGATAAGAAAGAAGAAAAGAATTGATAAGAGTGAAGAAGGATTCACTCTTATCTCTAAACATACTATCTATGTAATACCTATATAATGATATTCTATAGGATCTTTAATACGTATTCAATTTACAAAACACATGTCTTTACTTGCAAAACAATTTTTTTTCTATATGCGCTTTATTGTTAGCTTGTACCACAAGCTACTAATATGTGCAATATGTGGCTAACTTTTTGGCCAAGTTTCTAAAACCTATCAATTACCTATATACATGTATAAAGATAAAACAACATCTATGAAACTTCTAAGAAGCTTTTTTAGAAGATATCATGAAATTAATTTATTTTTATTTACTTCTATCTATTCATATTACTTAGATAATCATTAAAATAAATATTTATATTTGTGATATTATCCTCCTTTATAAGAATGAGATCTACAAAGAATAGTGATCATATGTTGATGAAATTAAAGATGTGACAAATTGTATTTGTTACATATTTTGATAATTCTTTTTTCAAAGGTAGTTAATAGGTCTTCTTAGCCATTAATAATTTCTCATTCTATGAAAAAAAAATCCTATAATTTGAATATTATTGAGGTGTTCATAACTTCCTTCAAAAAAAATATTTATTATACCATGAAGAATTATTTCTACATCTAATAAAATCATTGGGAGTCCCTTCCAAAATTGTGATACCAAACACATTACATCTTGCCATCTATTTGAGGAAAAACATGTTATTCTTAAAAGTCTTTATTTTGATTACATTGTCTTAAAGTTTGTGACAATTGTAATGTCTTTTCTTATAAGTTAGCAAATAATAGCTCTTGAATTAAATTTATAAGTTGTAGATTTTCCATCTCATTAATATTATAAAATACAAAGAACTCACAATGAAAGATAAAAGATAGAATGTAATATCTATTGAATATATATATATATATATATATATATATATATAGCGAGAAATTGCGTGATTCATCATCTTGATTTAATTAGATGTTTGTGATGAAAAGTTTTAATCTTTTTTGTTGCATTTCTATAATTATTTGCTGACTTTTGTGTGCATTCACTAATATTGTATGTGCACCAATGAACATGATATTTCAACTTATTTGATACCACTATGAATCTAAGACTTCTTCTACTTTAAATTTTTGATTGCCTTCTATATTTTTGGTCACCAAAAATCTTCATGTATTAATTCCAAAGTCTTATTGTATCTAAAATATTTTGGTACTGAAAAGTCATAAAAAGATATAATTGTACTTCACCTTTTAGAGTATATAAGCAAATTTTGAAATAGAGTAGAATATTCTTGAATTTAAACCTGGAAGTATAATAAGATTTTGAAGAATTTTCTTTAATATCATGAATAAGAAGATCAAAGAATATACCTAATTAAACTTATTTAAGAAAAACTGATCAACAATTAGTATTCATTTCATATTCAAAGATGAAATAACTCTAGCCCTAAGAAAATTATCCATTATTCATAAATAGCTACATATCTTTCATTTAATAAAAGATAAGAGTTTTTTGAAAGAGCATTTGAATTTTTTTGTTTTTTTCTTGACCGATAAGTAATCTTAAATTCAAATCTTCATACAAATATGCTCTAATAAACTTAGAAATGATTCAAAACATGTATTGATATAAAATACTTAAGGTTTTTGTGATCTAATATTCATATTAGTTGGATTAAATTTACTTTCTAAATAATAGTATCATTCTTAAAATAAATCCACAATTACAAGAAGTTCTTTATCATAGATCTCATAATTAATCTTACATAATGAAATTTTTCTTTAACAAAAAACTATTGGGTGAAGTTTATCATATGTTCTTATTTGTGACAGTATAACACTTAAAAAAAATCTGGTGCATGTATTTTTATAAAAAAATGGCTTTAATTCTTTTTTGCAATATAAGATTGATGTAAAAACAAAAGATATATTCAATGTGTCAAATGTTGCATTTGTTTCTTAATTCTACTAAATATTTCCTTTATAAGTTAAATATATAAATGGAGCTATAATTTTAGATAAGTTCTTAATAAAGATCTAATAGTAGTTAGCAAATCCTAAAAAATATTGGACATCTCTTATTGCTTTTAAGATCTTTTGATCCATATTAATTTGAATTTTCTTAGAATTTATTATGAATCCATTATTTGAAGTGATATATCCTAAAAAATTGACTTAAATAGTATAAAGTATATATTTTTCTATTTTAACATAGAATCTTATATATTTTATTTTTTGTAATATAAAAAATATGAAATTCATATATTTTTATATTTTTAATATAAATTAAGATATTTTTTAAATAACAAATAAAAAATCATCCAAAAACTTTCAAATGACATCATTCATTAAATGTTGAAAATTTGTCAATGAATTTGTAAGTCTAAAAGGCATAAAATTGTATTCAAAATGTTTACATCTAGTTTGAAACTCAGTCTTTGATTCATCTCCATCTTAGATGCATACTAGATTATATTCTCTTCATAGATTTATTTTTGTATAGATCTTAGTTTAATTTAATTGATCAAAAAGTTTAGTTATCAAAGATAAAAGATACACATTCTAAATGGTGAGCTTGTTGAGTCTTTGATAATTGACACTCATTTGCAATAATCCATCTTTTTTTCTTACAAATAAGCTTGGAATTTTTATTGGAGATTTGGAATGGTGTATGAAATTTTTGGTAAGAATTTTTTTAATATATTCTTTAAGTTTAATCAATTCTTTTTGTAATAAACTATATATTGATTCAAATAGCAATTGAGTTCTTTCTTAAAGGTCAATTGAGTAATCAAAAGAATAATATTCTAAAAAAATAAGTGTCAAGGACAAAGACTTGATGAGGAAAAATATACACCAAAAGGCTATCTCGATATAATAAGTCAAAATATAAACAAGTAGGTATATTAAAAGGAAACTGGAATGGCTATTGCCACAAAACAAGAAACTAAAGACTCTTGAACCTGGACTAGAAGCAAGAAAGGAGTTGACAAGAGTGAAGAGGGCTTCACTCTTACCTCTATATATACTATCTAACTAGAAGCCACGTGGCGATGTTCTATAAGACCTCCAATATATGTTGACTTTCTAGGCCACATGCCTTTGCTTGCAAGGCAAGTTTTCTATGGATGGACCACGTAGTTAGCTTGTTCTTTAAGCTTCCAACATGTGTGGCACATGGCTAACTTGTTGACCAAGTTTCTAACCTAAAAGTCAACTATAGACTCCTATAAAGTCAAAGCAGCGTCTATGAAGCTTCTAAGAAGCTTCTCTAGAAGATATTGCACAATTAACCTACTTTTATCTACTTTTACATACTTTTATCTATTCATATAGGTAATTATATGTATGTCCGTGACATTACCCCCCCTTCTAGGGACGAATTCTACGAGGAGCGGTGATTATATATTGAGAAAATCTAATATGCGGCGAATTGTATTTGCTACATACTCTGATCTTTGTTCTCTTCGAAGATAGTTGATGGGTCCTCTTAGCCATCGATAGTGTCCCATTCCAGGGCGAGAAGACCACCCTGTTATTTGATCACTGTTGAGGCCTTCATAACTTCCTTCAAATAATACATTTGAAACACCATCAGGAGTCGTTCCTATCTCCAATAATATCACCAAACATCGAGAATCTCTTCCAAGGTCGTGATATCAAACGCGTTGTATCTCACCATCTATTCGAGGAAGAACATGTCGTTCTTGAGGGTCTTCATCTCGGTTACGTCGTCTTGAAGGTTGTGACAATCACAATGTCTCATCCGGTAAGTCAGCAAACAAAGGTTCTTGAGTTGAATCCGCTGGTTGTTGGCTCTCCATCTAATTAGCGTCACAAAATGCAAAGAAGTTACAAACAAGGATAGGAAATTGAATGTTATCTTGCCTCAATCTTGTCTCTTTTATAAGAGAGGTTTTCATCTTGGTTTTGATGGATGTCGTTGATGAAAAACTTTGACTTTAGCTGATGCATTTGCTAGATTCCTGGATGGCTCCCATGTGCGCTCACTAATATCATATCCGCGCCAATGAACAAGATATTCCAGCTTATTTCGGCGTCGCCTTGAGTCTAATATCTCTTCCACCTCAAATTCTTCATTATTATCTACTTCTATAGGAGGCGGTGGCATTTGTCTTCTTCCTTGTATATCCACTGTCTTATATGGTTCAAGAAGAGATACGTGGAATACAGGATGGATCTTCATTCACTCCGGTAGATGTAACCGATATGCAACTGGGTTGATCTGTTCAGAAACAAAAAAGGGGCCAAGCCTACGATAGTCCAACTTGTTACAAGGTCGAGTAGTCTTGATATTGCGACGAAGTAGCCATACCTTATCACCCACGTTGATTTGTGGTTGCTCCTTACGATATAGATCTACATTTATCTTTTGTCGTTCTTGAGCTTCCTTCAATTGTGTCTTCATTATTGCATCTAACTCTGACAACCGATTTGCCATATCTTCTGCTGCAGGATTATCAACTTTTGAAAAATCAAAAGTATCAAGTCGTGGATGATAGCCATAATTGGCAAAGAAAGGTGTTTGTTGCATGGAAGAATGTACCGTATTATTATAAGCAAACTCTGCCAATGGCAGAAGGGTTGTCCAATCATCTTGTTGGTAGTTGATAGTACACCTTAAATATTGCTCCAAGACCTGGTTTACGCGCTCTGTTTGTCCATCAGTTTGAGGATGGAAAGCCGAAGATAGCTTTATGTCCACTTTTAAAATCTTGAAAAGGGTCCTCCAAAATCTTGACACAAATTGAGTTCCCCTATCCGATATGATATCTTTAGGTAATCCATGATAGCGATAGATATTATCAATGAAAAGCTTAGCTGTTTCTTCACCTGTGATAGATTTTGTACATGGCACAAAATGTGCCATCTTGGTGAAACGATCTACTATCACAAATATAGAATCATAAGATCTTGAGCTTGGAAGATCTGTGATGAAATCCATAGAAACAGAAGACCATGGTTGTTCTGGTATAGGTAATGGCTGAAGAAGTCCGTAAGGTCGATGACGAGGAATTTTTGATCTTGAACAAATATCACATGATTGTACAAAGTCTTTGACTGACTTCCACATTTGTGGCCACCAAAAATCTCTTGATATGAGTTCCAAAGTCTTATTATATCCAAAGTGCCCTGCAGCTGGAAAATCATGACGTGCTTTAAGAACACGTAAACGTGCTTTTTCTTCTGGAACATATAGGCGTCCTTCAAAATATAATAGATTATTCTTGAACTCAAACTTAGAAGGATCATGAGACTTGGAAGAATTATTCTCGATATCATAAACAAGAGGGTCTGAGGACATACTGGACTGGATTTGCTTGAGAAAAGTTGAATCAACAGTCAATGTTGATTTCATTGCTCGGAGATGAAATTGCTCCGGTTTCAAGAGGACCGTTCTTTGTTGCTCAAAAGCTGCATCTCCTTCTTTTGGTACAAAATAAGAACGTCTAGATAGGGCATCGGATAAACCTTGTTGTTTTCCTGGCCGATAAGTGATAATGAACTCGAATCTTGACAAAGACATACTCCAACGAGCTTGACGACGATTCAACACGCGTGATGACATGAAATACTCGAGGTTCTTGTGATCTATATACACAGTGACTGGACTAGAAGCGCCTTTTAGATAATGACGCCATTCTTGAAAGGAATCCACGATCGCAAGAAGTTCTTTATCGTGGATCTCATAATTGATCTCGGCTGCTGAGAATTTTCTTGAATGAAAAGCTATCGGATGGAGTTTGTCATCTGTTCCCATTTGTGATAAAACTGCACCCAAGGCAAAATCTGATGCATCTGTTTCCATAAAAAATGCCTTGGAAAAGTCAACACGATATAAGACTGGTGCAGAGACAAACGATGTCTTCAAGGCTTCAAATGCTGCTTCCGCTTCTTGATTCCATTGGAATTTATCTTTACTAGTCAAGCGTGTAAGTGGAGCTGCTACTCGTGAGAAATCTTTGATGAAGATCCGATAGTAGTTGGCAAATCCCAAGAAACATTGGACATCTCTTACCGTCCTTGGAATCTTCCAATCCACAATTGTTTGGACTTTCTTAGAATCCATCATGAGACCATCATTTGAAATGATGTATCCTAAAAAGTCAACTTGAGTAGTGTGAAATACACACTTTTCCATCTTGGCGTACAATCCTGCATCTCTAAGTTTTTGTAATACTTGACGAACATGTATTTCATGTTCTTCGACGTTCTTGGAATAGATTAGGATATTGTCTAGATAGCAGACGACAAAATTGTCTAAGAATTCACGAAATATATCATTCATGAGATGTTGAAAAGCAGCTGGTGCATTCGTGAGTCCAAAGGGCATGACATTATATTCGAAATGTCCATACCTGGTTCGAAACGCAGTCTTCTATTCATCTCCTTCTTTGATCCGTACTAGATTATATGCTCCTCTTAGATCTATTTTTGTATAGATCTTAGCTTGATTTAACTGGTCAAGGAGTCCTGATATCAAAGGTAATGGATACCTGTTCTTGATTGTGATCTTGTTGAGTCCTCGATAATCAACACACATTCGTAAAGATCCATCTTTTTTCTTTACGAATAGAATTGGAGCTCCTGCTGGAGATTTTGAATGGCGTATGAAATTCTTCGCTAAATTCTCGTCAATATATGTCTTGAGTTCAGCCATCTCATCTTACGATAAACTGTAAATTGGTCCAAATGGTGGCTGAGTTCCTTCCTTGAGGTCGATTGAACAATCATATGGACGATGCTCAGGAAGAATATCTGCATTCTTTTTCTCAAAAACGTCTTGATACTCCTGATATTGACTTGGAATGCCACTTGAAGTCTTTACGTTTTCAGAAATAGGTGCAGCATAAATAGCAAAAGTTGATCCTTCTTTTGCTCCGTGTATAAATGCTTTTGCACCTATCAGTACGGGTTTTACTGTACTAGACTTATAATTTTTTACTTGGTTCGTAGAACTATTAATAACGCTTTTGGAAAAGTCAAGTTTACGTGAATTCCAATCTATTCGAGGGTTATATTTTTCTAGCCAGGATAAACCTAAAATAACTGGATTGGACGAGGATTTAATTATGTTAAAAGCTATGTAGCTATCATGACCGTCTATTGTTACTTTTATAGGATGAGTTTCATGAGTGACATCTCCAGAAGACAAGGGACGACCATCTATGACTTCTACATGTACTGGTTTAGGTTTCTGTACAAAGGGTATTTTACGACTTTTAACAAATTGTTCATCTAAAAAACATGCTGAGGCTCCCGAATCTAGTAAAGCAGAGGCTTTGTAATTCTTAGGTCCTAAATATAAATCTATTATAAAACAAGGAGAGGGTTCTGAGGAGAGGATAGGACCTTCATTAGGAATTGTATAAGGTTCCAGCTGCACGGTCCCTATTGTAGCTGGACGAATCCGTTTTCCGACATGTTGTCTTCTTTGACCGTCGTACCCCTCATTTTATAGTTGCATCGTTTCTTTGGACAATGTTGAGCAGTGTGCTTAGGTTCTCCGCAATATAAACATAATCCTTCTTGACGATGACGAATCTTTTCTTGCTCAGTTAGAGGTTTAAAACGTACCGCGTCAATTTGCATGTCTTCTACTTCCGAATGTACGTTTGGCAAAGATGTTGATGTTGCCATTGAGTAATAACGTTGAGGTTCCCGTGAATGATTTTCAGATCGAAATTCAAAAAGTCGATTATCACATTTTACTGCAAAATCGATTGCTTGACTCAAAGTTTGAGGATCAGGTAAGTTGAGCATCAATTTCTTTACTTCGTATTGCAATCCATAAAGAAATTTGCTGATGAGTGCAGCATCATCCCACTTGATGTCAATTGTAAGTTGTCGAAATTGTGAAGCATATACTGTTACTGAGCGATTTCCTTGTCGCAGAATTCGGATCTTATTTGTTGCAACACGAGTTGCATCGTGTTCACCATACATAGATCGAAACTCCGCCAAAAAAGCTTCCAAATTGTCCAATATTGGATTTTGTTGTTCAAGAAAAGACGAAAACCACGATAATGCAGAACCAGAAAGTAGAGTGCCAATAAACCTGACTTGTGATCCTGGAGTTGGATAGCTTTGCGGTTGAAGTTCAATTGCCAATTGTACTTGATTGATGAACCCTCGAAACTTTGATCTCGTACCATCAAATTTCTCAGGTAAGGCAATTCTTGGTTCTCTAGTGCTTATAGGGTGTTGTACAATTGGAGAAGGAACGTGATTTGTTGTAGATATTGAAGCAGCTCCGATCATCTCTATATCTCCACTTTCTACTATTCTTTTTCTTTCCTGTGTTGGTGAATTGAGTTGATGCATCGCAAGCATTAACTCCCTCATTTGCTCTTGCATTTGTGCCATTGCACTCTTCATTTCAACAAGTTCTGCCATTATGACACTAAGAAGAAAAATTTGTTTGATATTGCTCAAGACAAAAGAAAAGAAAGACTTGATAACAAAGAAGATACTAAGAACAATATCAGTTTAGAAGTGGGTAATCCGCAAACTTCTAATACGCTTATGCCTTGTCAAGAGAAAGGGGTAATCCACTCTTACTCAAGAAAAAACAAAGCTCTGATATTGTAAGTGTACTCTTGTCAATCTGTCAAGGAGAAAGACTCGATGAGTTAAAATATACACCAAAAGGCTATCTCGATATAATAAGTCAAAATATAAACAAGTAGGTATATTAAAAGGAAACTGGAATGGCTATTGCCACAAAACAAGAAACTAAAGACTCTTGAATCTGGACTAGAAGCAAGAAAGGAGTTGACAAGAGTGAAGAAGCCTTCACTCTTGCTTCTATATATACTATCTAACTAGAAGCCACGTGGCGATGTTCTATAAGACCTCCAATATATGTTGACTTTCTAGGCCACATGCCTTTGCTTGCAAGGCAAGTTTTCTATGGATGGACCACGTAGTTAGCTTGTTCTTTAAGCTTCCAACATGTGTGGCACATGGCTAACTTGTTGACCAAGTTTCTAACCTAAAAGTCAACTATAGACTCCTATAAAGTCAAAGCAGCGTCTATGAAGCTTCTAAGAAGCTTCTCTAGAAGATATTGCACAATTAACCTACTTTTATCTACTTTTACATACTTTTATCTATTCATATAGGTAATTATATGTATGTCCGTGACAATAAGTGTATTTTTCTTCTCAAAAATATCTTAAAAATCTTGATATTAGCTTAAAATTCTATTGAAAGTCTTTGTATTATTAAAAACAAGTATAGCATAAATAACATAAGGTGATCTTTCTATTATAACATGCAAAAAAGATCTTTCACGTACAAATATAAGTTTAGTTGTACTAAATTTATGATTTTTTATTTTATTAATAATATTCTTAGTTATTTAAAAAAAATTAAGACTACTAAAAATCCAATCTATTAAAGAATTATATATTTTTAGCTACAATAAATCAAAAATAATTGAATGAGAAGGAAATCTAATAATATTAAATATTTAAAAGCTACTATGATTATTAATTGCTACTTTTATAAGAAGATTTCATGAATAATATCTCTAGAAGATAATAGATGACCATCTATGACTTCTACATGAACATATATAATTTTTTTCTTTCAAGATATGTTATGTCTTTTAACAAACTCTTCAATTAAGAAACACGTTGAGGCTCTTAAATCTAGCAAGATAGAGGCTTTTTGATGTTTAGGCCCTAAACTAATATCTATTGTAAAACAAAGAGAGGATTCTCATGAGAAAATATAACCTTTTTTAAATATTATACAAGGTTCCAATTTCACAATTCTAATTGTAGCTAGATAATTTTTTTTTTTTAACATATTATCTTTTTTCATAGCTATACTCTTTATTTTATGGTTGTATCGCTTCTTTAGATAATATTGAGTTATAAGCTTAGATTCTATATAATATAAGTACAATCCTTCTTAATGACAATAAGTCTTTTTATATTAAGTGAGAAACTTGAAACATATTGCATCAATTTATATATTATTTATTTCCAAATATATGTATTGAAAAGATATTGGTATTGCCATTAAATTGAAATAACATTGAGGCCTACCTCTACAATTCTTGAATTAAAATTCAAAAGTTTTTTGTCACACTTTTCAACAAAATTAATTACTTAAATTAATGATTGACAATTTTGACCTTGTACTATCAAACTTTTTAAGTAAAGCAATTTTTTGATTCTTTAATGCTTGAACAATGTTCAACCATTGGAAAAGTAGCATGATTTGGTGTGGATGTTAAAGCAACTCCAATCATCTCTTAATCTTAACTAAGTACTAATCTTGTTGCTCCTTACAGTAGTAAATTGAGTTGATGCTTAGTAAGCATCAAATCTCTCAATTTTTCTTGTATTTGTGCTATTGCATTCTTTATTTTAATAAGCTTTTCTATGATTATACAATAGAAAAAAAGATTTAAAATATTTCTCAAGATAAGTAGATGAAAAGACTAGAAAATAAAAAAAATTCTAATAAAAATATCAATTTAGAAGAAGATAATTTGAACTTCTAATACACTTATGTTACATCAAGAAAAATGAATAATCCATTCTTAATCAAGAAGAAACAAAGCTTTGATATTATAAATGAATTCTTGTCAATCTATCAAGGATAAGAACTTGATGAAGGCAAACAAATAAGTAATTTTTTTCTAAAAAAAGATGTTAAAATAAAAAATATATACATTAAAAAAATAAGAATATTTTTTGCTAAAAGTTAAAAAAACTAAAAATCATCAAAATTAGACTAAAAGCAAGAAAGAAGTTGAAAAGAATAAAGATGGTTTTTTTCTTACTTCTATATATATTATCCATCTAAGAGCTATGTGGCGACATTCTATCGGACCTCCAATGCGTATGCAATTTGTAAGATACATATTTTAATTTGTAAGGTAAGTTTTTAAATGTGTATCATATTATTAGCTTATACCACAAGTTACTAATACGTACTATATATGTTTATTTTATTGGCCAAATTTCTAACCTATCAATCAATTATAAATATGTATAAAGATGAAATCATGTTAATGAAGCTTTTAAGAAGCTTGTTTAGAAGATATTATGAAATCAATCATTTTTTTTAATTTACTTCAACTTATTTACATTACTTAAGTAATTATTAGAATAAATATGTATGTCCATAACAACTCTTTACATTTAAATTAACTTTTAATTTTTAAAGTATTGATTGTTTTTCTGAAATAAAGTGGATTATTCTTTTAGGTAGTAATTTTTGTTTGGTATTAGAGATTGTGGATTACTCTCATCTAATTTGACTTGTAAATTTATTTGAATTGTCTATAGAAGAAAAAATCATGGATACTATTTAAGGTAGAAGTGAAAATAGATTTACAACTATTGCAAATCTTTACACGCTTGTCAATACCCTTATGGTCAAAAATTCATATTTTTCTAACATTAATCATAGATGTATTATTTCTATGCCTATGGAAGAAGTCTCTATTGAAGTTCAAAGTCTATACCAAGAAATTATACAATTGAGAGATGCAAACAGATTAAGGTACAATTGAATGTAAGAAGCCTTATTTTTTTAAGTATGAAGGAAGCATAGATAAGTATGTTAGAGAAGTTTGACATAAGAAGATCAAAATTTTAAGAATTTTTACAACAAGTAAAAATCTTTTTAAAATTGCATCCTTCTCAAAATCTTGATGGATTTATTCAAGTGAGATTTAAAGATGTACTTCTATCTAAGAATGCTCTCTCTTGATTTTCACCTTTGATAGAAAAAGATTCATGATTTTTTTATGATCTTAATTCATTCTTAAAAGTCTTTATGGCCACATTTGAAAAAAAATGATAAAAAAAAAGATAATATAAACTCTTATTTTTACAATAAGAATCATGTTCATCCACCATATATATTATAGAATTCCAAAACCTTGCTTCCAATGTGGATTGAAATGACAAAGCCCTTATTAATTAATTTCAATATAGATTGAAAGATAATGTCAAAGATTTATTATTAAAAATCTCAAGAATAGACTTATTGGAGCAATTTATTGCTTAAGCCATTGCATGCAATAATTGATTCTTTGAAAGATGCTAAGAACAAAGATTTGATTGGAGAAGTACAAATCAAGTCATAGCAATAAGTTCTAAGTTTACAAAAGCTTTTAAGTGTGCAAAAAATTATTGATATACAAGTAACTATGATAAGTATTTTTACCATTTTTATTTGGTCACCTTTAATATTTCATGCAATACCATAAATCTTTGTTAAAAGTAGTTATAAGATTTATCAGAGCTTATAACCATGAATTATATCAAAATTCTCTTCAAAAAGTTTTATAGGTCTTTAATAGCCAATAGATCCTTTATATTGCATTAACTTTAGAGCTAGCTCAATTATAGACATGGAACTTTTAACTACATATCTTGACATGAGATAACATTTTAAGAATTTTAAAATTTTAATTTAAGATGTTATAAGGATAGAGAAGAAAATGTTTTCTTCAAAATACTCTTTAATTATTTTAGAATTAAATTTTTTTCATTGACTTTAATTTCAAGATATTAAGAAATATAATTAAAAAAAAATTCAATAGTATTTAAAAGGTTTTAAAATTTACTTTTTAGTTTTTATTTTTTAATTTTTCTTTTTATGATTTTGATTTCTTTCTTATTCAAAACTAATCATGAAAAGTTTAAAGCTTTTGGTTACTATACAAGAGAATAATCAAATTCGTTTTTTTGTTCAATTCGACAAGTTAGAAACATACATTATTCTTTTGAACATCTAAGATTATACATCAATTTCTATAGTATACCAATTTCTATAGTACATTTTTATTTGTTTGTTGATTTGGTATAGAAAAGTCTAAGATCTTAGTAATTTCATATTTGTTAAAAATTTATTAATTCTTTAGTAAAAAAAATATGTAAAAAAATATGTAAAAAAATATTAATTTGAAGAAAATATTTATATTTAATTTTTTTACTAGAAAATCTAGAAAAACATAATTCATATATGGTATGGTTAAAATTTCAAGTAGAAAAAACAAGCAGATAGGATTGTAAGAATGACATGAAAGTATTGCTTATGAAGTAACTAATTCACAAAAATAAATAAACTATTTAAATAAAAACTTAAATAATCTATAATTATTAAAATATAATAAAATAAATGTTACAATAATATAATTTTTTATAAATTGTTTTAATAAGAAATAAATTAACCAAATTATTTAAAATAAACTCTTAGATATTGAATATAATCTTCATAATTGTTTTAAAATACATGTAAATATAAATGTTTTCTTTTCAACAAATAGAGGACGATTGACTATGCACTATTAAAATCAAGGCCAAAACCCACGTCACATGACACACCAAAAATCCATTTTTAAAGAGTCAAAGAAATTGTTTGAACTTCTAAAAGTGTTTTCATTGGCAGGCTTAGTAATTGTGTGTGTGTCCATGTGTGTGTGTGTGTTTATATATATACATATGTACATACATACGCATATATGGATATAGACACACGCACACATTCATATACACATACCACAGCATCAAGAGGGAGAAAGGAATGCTTTTCCCAAAGAGCATGAACATCGGAGCATGACCCCACAATAGTGGATCCACAAAAGAGATCAAATGTCACGCTGCGGAAAGCAAGCAAGCGAGGAGGATCCCAACAGCAAAAGGAATGCTGCTGTTGGGGGACTAGACAAACTCCCATTTTTTTGGCGAATCACACACACACACACTGAGAGGGGAGAGCAATGCAATCGGGGGAAATGAATGTGTCTAAATATGAGAAGATGGCAATCTCTCTCTCTCTCTTTGTGGGTCTACATTAGAGCCGGGATTCAAGGCCATCTCCCAACTCATTTTCCCATAATCACACACTGATGTCATTGCTGATGATTTTGCTGGTGGTTGCGGTGCAAATGGATCAAGTTTGTCAATGGGTAGCACTAGAAGCTGGTGTGTGGACGCTTTTGAATCACCAGGACTTAGTGTTCATTGAGTCAACAGAAAAGAAATGGGCCTTGAATCATACCGAAAAGGCCCAGCAATCAGAAAATAGTACCATTTTTTCCAGCAGTGTTGAACCTATGGCGGGGATGAAATCTCGGTGATCCAGTGCTGAAGGTGTCTCTTGGAGAGCAGCCTCGCCGACAGATTTGGAAGGAATGCAGTTGGACCGAATTAGGAGCGGCACGGGAGATCGGGGTGGGGGACAGACAGGGGCGATTGAGTCCCTTTCTTCAGTACCAAAACCAGTGGTGTTGGTGTTGATCTAAGAGGCCACTCTAACAGACCATAGCAAGATGCTGCCCGCAGTAAAATCTTTTGGTGGGCCCATGTGATCGTAATTATTTATCCTGGCCAGGTCTCCACGGCGAATCTGGAGCCGTCAGCATTTTTTTCCAAGGGTTTGTTCGGAATCTGTAGAAGACCCGTCTGCTCATAAAAGGATCTCGCGTCGCGCTCCCGTTTCACTCAGCACTCAGCAGTTGGATCTGCATGAGCTTTCGTTGCCACGCTGAGCTTTTGGCATCTCAATGCGTGTCTGGGGGGACGTCGAACTCGCCCCAGCAGCGGACTGCCCACCACCGCCACGATTCAGTTCATTTGCATGAGGCCACCACGCTCCCGCGACCTCCTGCTTACAACCCAGTACCAGCAACGTACTGCATACGAGTAAGCTTGAAGGGGATGTTGTTTGTTTGGGGAGGGGGAAGGAGTGCGAATTTGAGCATTAGTGCCCAAGATAAGCGATTCGGAGCGAATTGCTAACCAGATCCAGGCGGTCTCAAGTGCTCATATGCCTGTCAAATTCTTTGTTTTGACGGAACAAGAGATTTCACGTGTGGTGGTTTGAAGTTGTTTCGAGGGATCCATTTCTGGGTCCTTGAGGTTGCGCTCAGGGAGCGGATAATTAGACTTTCAAACCGGTAATGAAGAAGGGTTGTGTCGTTTGTTACGTTGCTGCAATCATCCTCGTGACAACATTACTTCAGACCTGCTCCGTGACGGCGTTCTTTGCAGACGCAGTCCCTCAACCTTTCGTCTCACCAGGTAGAACTTAGCCCTTTGCTTGCTTCAAGTTCACGTGTTCTTCCGCAGCTCGCACTCCTGATTTCCACCGCCACCTGGTAGTCACGCTTTCAGTGGCGATTTTGTTGACGAGGAACTTGGGTTGTGTAGGACATGGCTTCCCTGGCTTCAATAGTATGCGCCACAGGAACATTCTGCGTGACGAAGTCACTGCCAGGCTAAAGGAGCTCGGCAACGTAAGTTGCTTTTGGTTTCGGCTTGGTCCACAGCATTGTCTAATTTCATCTTCTGGGTTTGTAGCGAGAGTGCTTTTTGCTTTTCAGCACCAACATTAACCTCCATCCGCAGCCTTCATAGTCTTCCCAGTTCCACGTTTATAGTTGTTGTCCGTCAGGTCAAGCAACTTGTCTTGCTTACTTATTGTAAATTCAAGCTGGTTTGGTTTTGACTCACAGGTGAGTGACTCTAAGGACGTTCTCCAAAGAACTTTCTTGAGCCCAGCGGCTTTAGCAGCGGGCCGTCTTCTTGCAGTGTGGATGAAAGACGCTGGCCTCAGAACGTAAGCCCTGGGAACTCTCACGCTCATTTGTGTATACCATGGTGCGAAACTGTGCTAGGTATGAGAGTGTCGGACTGGGGAGTTACAGGAATTGAGTTATAAGGTTATGACATGTCTTTCGGAGGATTTTTTGTAGATGGGAAGATGAGCTGGGGAATGTTCATGGTCGTTCTGATGGAGCCAATGCCACTGCTCCTGCGCTCCTCCTAGGTTCCCACATGGTACGTCATAGTTGCAAATCATCTGTTCCCCCTCCCAATTTCTTTCCTGAAAATGATATTTTGCAGCTCATCGTTAAATACGCATCCTAGGAAGTGGTCGCATGAAACTGGTTACAGTGCCACTCTCACTCATAGTACCTGCATTGGCTCAATAGGACACGGTGATCGACGCAGGAAGGTATGATGGAGCACTGGGTATCGTGACAGCAATTGCAGCAGTGAAAGTTCTGAAAGTTGAGGGGAAATTGCATCAGTTTCCTCGTCCCATCGAGGTTAGTTACTTTCCAACGCCCTGAGCCTTTTTTTTTTTTTTTTTTTTTTTTTTTTTTCCCTCTATGAGTCGGTTTCGTGCAACGTCTGTGGCTTTCAAATAACAAACTTTGCTGATCTTTTCCAGATTATTGCGTTTAGCGACGAAGAGGGAATTCGGTTTCAGACCACGTTTCTGGGCAGCAGTGCTGTCGCCGGGACTTTCCAACCCAAGCACTTGAAAAACGTGGATGCAAGGTGTTGCCTCAACCTTGTCACTATTGCTGGTTCCGTGGAGCTTGTCATGAATATTTCATCTACTTAAGTAGTACCTGAAGTAGCACCTCAGTATAACGAAGTGTAGAGTATAGTGCCATTGCGGAAATGAAGTGGCTCCAATTCAACAGTTTTCATAAGAGCAGTTTGATCAATACTGTTCATACTGGGACTTCGTTGCGTAGAGACTGAGGTGTAGATTTTTACAAGCAGAGGCATTTCAATTGGAGCTGCACTACGAGCGGCGTCACACCTTGGAACAACGGAGAGCGTCTCCTCTTTGAAGTACAATCCAGCCTCTGTGTGGGGTTATGTCGAGCTGCATATTGAGCAAGGACCTGTGCTGGAGGCCCATGGGTTACCCTTAGGGGTTGTTGAAGCAATAGCCGGCCAAACTCGTTTGACAGTTCGAGTGCATGGATCTCAAGGGCATGCTGGTACTGTTCCCATGTCCATGCGCAAGGACCCCATGATCGCAGCAGCGCAGTCTATTGTATCCATTGAGAACATCTGCACACACCCTGAGAAGGGTGTTGGCGGCAGCCGTGGTGCCACTGCTATGTCCACTGCCGTCAACCATGCAGGCGCAATTGTGTGCACAGTTGGTGAGATTCACTCGTGGCCTGGGGCTAGCAATGTCATTCCTGGAGAGGTATGCATATAAAGTCTAAATTCATCCGTCGTACTTTACAGAACAGAATAAAGTGGTCACAAAGTTAGTCAAGCTCAATGCAAGTTAACTTATTGCAATATCTGATGGGTTTTTAGTACGCTAACCGTAAAGTGTTTACATATGTTCAGGTGATGTTTACCATCGACGTGAGATCCAAGGATGACTCAGATCGTGAGACGAATGTGGTGCGGATTGAGGGTGGGATTCACAAGATCTGCCGGAAACGTGGTGTCAGATGCAGCATAGAGAGAAAGGTATCTACAGATACTGAAACTCTGCCAACAGATAGACACTTTATAGTGCATTGAATAGTGCACCCATGTCTTGGAAAACTTGGAAAAAATATCATGTAATATAATGTTGAATATTGAACAGTGAACCAGCTGCTCTTCGACATCAACTACTCAAATTATGTGTACGTGTCTATCCAAGCATAATTTGTCCTGCGGATTTTTGCAGCATGAGGCGAACGCAATAGCGTGTGCACCAGGATTGAACGACCGGCTCCACGCTGCTGCCCAAGCAGCAATGAAAGAATTGCCGCCATTTCGCAACAACGTCTCTGCACTGGATGATGGTGGATTCACAGCTCCAACATTAGTTAGCGGCGCTGGCCACGACGCAATGGCAATGGCCTCCCTTACTCAGGTTGGACCTCGAGCCCGATTTCTATAAACAAATTTTCTTTACATAACTCATGCTCTCAGATTCTGTTTCGGCGCGTTTCTTCATCTAAGTTTACCCCTTTGACTCATACAAACTTTGCATATGTTATGGGAATTTGCAGGTGGGTATGCTCTTTTTGAGGTGTACAGGTGGTGTGAGCCACTCGCCCGCTGAGCACGTCCAGGACGACGACATTTGGGCTGGCAGCCTCGCCCTCCTCCACTTCATGGAAGGCGTTTTAGGAGATCTCTCTCGTTAATCAACTTAATCTCTAACTATCTTCTCTCAACTGTACATACATTTTGATTACTCGGTAAATACACCCACCATTGATTTGATTTGTAGTAGAGTCCACCATAACCTCGACAAGTCCACGGAATCCTTGTGTAAATTCGGCTTAGAGTTAGGCAACCTTTCTCCCTCAGAGTCCAAGCTAAGCTTCTTTTCTGGTAGTCTACCATCTCTCTCTCTCTCTCACGAGCCAAGCCCCCCATCTAATGCTTCTGAAAAGCTGTGTAGGATTTGCTATTTCCACTTAAGTTCCACTCTGATTTTGTATCATGCCACGATTGCTCACTCTATCCTGAATCCGACAACCTGTTCATTCCTGAGTTCTATATTTTCAAATCCTTTTTTCATTTGTCAATCCAGCACAATTTTTGCCTTTTATTTTTAAGCCACTTGGATAATATCTCCCACTGAATTGCAACGTCTGGCTGTCTCGGAATTACCCTGGTCCACATTAATTATATGTTCTCTTGTGACACAAGTGTTACGTTTCTTTGCCCATGCCTCGTTGAACTGACTGAAATTGATTGTGGGATATGGTGTTCACTAATTGCAAATTGTGCATTCATCCTACACGAATGGGCTCTTGGAGATAGGATTTGAATGGCCCATATTCTAGTAGAAATTAATACATACGTTAAATTCAGGGGGAGAAGATTCATGTTTTTTACACTAGTTTCATTTTGAGTACTTGTGTAAATGAAGGAGTGTTTAGTTAGACATTGATTATTGTACGTTTGACCATGAAATCTTCTTGATTTAAATGAGATATATTTAATTTAATTTAATTTAATTTTTTGCATGATTATTTCAAAGAATTTAAATCATAATGATTTCTTTTTATTTTGATTCTTAATTTTTTTCAAATATTCTTATAAATATTTTATTATATTTTTAGAACATAAACTTTTTAGTATTTTCGTTTTACCATTCGTTACATAAGTACACACATACAAAATTATTTTGGAAAAAAAAAAAGTTTTGAAATAAGAGGATACTTTTGAACATTGTCACCTATATTAACATTTATTAAGTTAATTCATTGTAATAAATGTTGTAACTGATTACTTTGTTTCTTTTTTCTTTTTTTGTTCTTTTAAATGTATTGTCTTCTTTCTATCTAAGCTTATAATTATTAGATGATAATTTTTTTAAACTAATAGATATAATACTAAAACTTATTATATATATTGAATTTAGGATTTGAGATTTTAATATTCTTTGCTTACCTCTTTTCTTTTCTTTTTTCCTTTTTTTCTTAGTTTATCAAACTTATAGAAGTTTTTGAAAAATATTAGAATATAATAGATAGTTTAAAAGTGTTAGAATAGCTAGACTAAAAACAAAAACATTCTACAATCTAATTAGCTATAATTTCTAGTAACAAAAAATAAAGTATATTTCATTGTCATTCTTGCTAAGTATTAATAATAGTCAATAGAGATGATTAAAAGAAGAAAAAAAAAACTCACTTTTTCATAGTTTGTCAAAAATAAAGAAAAATATTTTTTAATTTTTTAATAATAATTTTAAAATAACACAAAATAATAAAAAAATAAAAATTTGATCTAAAATATTAAAAATTTAGACCAAAATTACAAGAATATTAGAAAAAATAAAATAAATAATACATATGTATTATTTACATACTAAGATATATATATATATATATATATATAGATAATGTTAAGATAAAAAATTTATATAGTAACTAAGCAACATATATATATATTAAAATTGTCTACCCATTTACTAAATAAATTTATTTTGTTATAACAATTATTAAAAAAATAGATCATCTTCAAAAACCATCATTAGAATCAAGGCATTCATCCAAACCTCCATCATTTCTAACACTTATTTTTTTTGTTTTTAATTGTCTTCCCAATCCCCTACATTCTTTGCCCTAGCCCTATTTGTTTTCAACTTTTATTTTGACGTCCTATGTTCTTAGCCTTCATCCTCATCTTCTCTCTTTCCCTCTGTCTTTCATCCCTCCATTCTTCCATTCCTAATTCTTATTGTTCTTAGCCTCCACTTCCAACATGTCACATTAATATGTATGTGGAGTTTGAAAATTCAATTATTTTTGAGTGCAATAAAAAATATAAGAAATCAAAGATACTAACTTCCAACTTGATGAACTTCTTGGATCCCTAATCAATATTACAAACAAGGCATTAAGCATTGTGGAGACCGATTAAAATATATGCAATAGACATGGCTTTTAAGTGGTATATTACCAGCCTAGTAAGTGCTACTAGTTCTAACAAGGCCACTAAGTCTTACAATTAAGATGCAAACTCTTATATTAAGATGCTAGTATTTTTTAAATAATTTCTTTAAGAATTAGATGGATAAGATCAATTGTATGCCCTCTATAAGACCTTTGCTGAAACAAGATTGGTCTATCTCAGAAGTCGAAGACCCTTCTAATCCACAGCAATATAAAACCTCGTCATAAGATAAAACAAGCTGAACTAGAAAAAAACTGAATAAAACTAAATAGAACTAAATAGAAAGGGATATGAAAGACAAAACAAAGCAACCGAAATTAAGATAGAGCAAAAGAAAACAAGGAGATATAAAATCCAATTATATTAAGAGAAAGGGCCTAAAGCTATACTTTACCAGCTACCCCAAAAGGCCTTGGCCAATCCTATTTATATTTTGTTCTACTATCGTGGACTTTCTAAAATATTCCTAAATAGTAGATTCTACTTAAATAACCACCTTAACCTCCTTATAGAAGGTTCTATGGTAGGCCCTTCTTAGATAACTACCCTAAGTCTTTTCTCAAATATTCTATGGTAGGTCCTACTTCATCTATTAATTTAATGCCAATTCTAAAAACTTCTATGGTTTTAACTATCTATCACTATACAATTATCTTATCTATACCATGTTACAATTAATTTCCCTCTACTAATGTAAAACAACCTCATTTTCCTTCCAATAGTATTTTTAAATTGTCTCTTCGCAATAGGTGAGGTTTTGTGCACATTTCTATGTTGTATTGTAAATAGAATAACCTTTCTAAAGAACTTTGCACTGAAGTTGTACACATCTATTGCAATGGCAAAGGTAGTGATGGTCCAAAATATTGACCACTTCATATTCTTATTGGTCATTAAGTACAATTGGTGGTTATTGAAGAAATAGAACTTTGAAGTCACAACACATAGCATCAACAAGGTTGTACACAAAGAGAGTATGGATTAAGATATCTCTCACTTCCAACACCCAATATTTATAGGTTGTGGTTGCTACCTTAGAAGACAACTTCCATTCATTGATTTTTACAAACATGATTCTTGGTCCTAGTGTCACGGATACAAAATACAGACAAGAAAACTAGACAAGAAGTTCAAGAAGAACCGGATTAATCAGATGAGTACAAGAACAACACCAGAAAGGTGAGCTAGAACTCCAAGAGATGTGTTATCGAGACTGAAGAACCCTTCAGCCTCGACTCCTATATATACTATTGAATAGGAAGCTTCTCGAGCTACTTCCGCTAACTAGGACGCTTCTCCAACAACTTCTACTAATTAGGAAACTTCTCAAGCAACTTCCTAGAATCTATCAGAATATTTTAGAATCTTCTAAGAATATTCTAGAACCTTCTAAGAGAATCTTTATGGAATATTCTAAGAATCTTCTAGAACTTTCTAAAGGAATCTTTAGAGAATCTTTAGAGAATATTCTAGAAGAATATTTGAAGAATCTTCCAATGTATGTCCATGACATCACCTCCTCTTGTAGCTTCGAGGTCTCCGAGAAGCAATGTTGTTATCAGTCAATACCAACGCAAGAAAATGAAAATTTGTCGTATCACATCCGCTATGAATTCCAATTGTTGTTCGCGAGGCAAATGATTCATCGGCCCTTGGAGCCAACGGTAGTGACCAACACCTTCAACCTCTGACCAAGCGTGGACTTCTGTGTCTTCATTGTGAAACTGTCCTCCAAACACACCTTCTAGCTGACCGTCGTAGGCAGGCTCGACTTCAACTACAATTATTAGCGATCTGTTGCTCGGTATTCTCCGACGTCGTCATGGTACAAGCGGTTCTTCATCTCGCGGTCGTCTTTGTGAGCTAGTCGCTTGAGATGACATAACAAGTGTAGTATCTTGACTATCCATGTCCAAAGGCTAAAATGATGAGAGCAAACTATAGTTGTTAACAAAGTTCTACACTATCGAACTATGGGTTTTGGAGGTGCCCTCCCCCCTTTTTATGCTACCTGATGAACAAGCTTCAGCAAGAAGCTATCGTTGAATCGGCTTAGGTTTATGAAGATATCGTTGATGAAATTCTTGTACCTTTTTTAGCGCATTGGCAAGATTTTCGGCACGCTCTCACGTTCGTTCATTGATGTCGTATCCACTCCAATGCACTAAATACTCCAATTTTCTCCTATTACGCCGTGAATTTAGTACCTTTTCCACCTCGTATTCCTCATGGTTTTCAATTTCGATACTTGGTGGCGGACTTTGTACTCTTTGGGGAAAAGCTGACTCTCGATAAGGTTCCAACAAAGACACGTGAAAGACTGGATGTACCTTCATAGTAGCTGGTAACTCCAGACGATATGCCACCGGATTGATCTGCTTCCCGATAACAAATGGCCCTAATCTCCGATAGTCCAATTTGTCACATGGCCGCTTGGTCTTGATATTCCGTCGAAGAAGCCATACTTTACTTCCAACTTTAAAAGTAGGCGCCTCATTTCGATATTTATCTGCAGATGCCTTGTAACTCTCTTGGGCAGATTGCAATTGAAGCTTCAACGTCGCTTGAAGCTCCGATAGTTGCTTCACAAATCCTTCAGCTGCTGGGTTGTTATTTGCTGAAGAACTCAATAAATCGAGCTTGGGGTGGTATCCGTAGTTGGAGAAGAATGGTGTTTGTTGAGTTGACGCATGAAGAGTGTTGTTGTATGCAAACTCAGCAAGCGGTAGATATGCAGTCCAATCATCTTGTTGATAGTTGATGCTGCATCGTAAATATTGCTCCAAAACTTGATTCACTCGCTCCGTTTGACCGTCAGTTTGAGGATGAAAAGCCGAAGAGAGCTTAATATCCACCTTCAATATCTCAAAGAGGGACCTCCAAAACTTGGATACAAACTGAGTACCTCGATCCGACACGATATCATCTGGTAGGCCATGATAACGATATATGTTATTAAGAAAGAGTCTTGCGGTGTCTTCACTTGATGATGTTTTCTTGCAAGGCACGAAATGCACCATCTTGGTAAATCGATCTACCACAACAAAGATGCTGTTAAATGAATTCGATGGCGGTAGGTCCGTAATGAAGTCCATAGAAACTGAAGACCATGGTCGGTGCGGAATAGGCAATGGCTGGAGAAGTCCATACGGACGATGTCGAGGGATCTTGGATCTTGAACAAACATCACAAGAAAGGACAAATTCCTTCACATCCTTCCACATTTGGGGCCACCAAAAATCTCGTGAAATGAGCTCCAAAGTCTTGTTGAATCCAAAATGTCCCGCAGCTGGAAAGTCGTGGCGAGATTGAAGTACTCGGAGTCGAGTTGGTCCTTTTGGGATATACAATCGCTCCTCAAAATACAGAAAATCTCCCTCCACCTTAAACTTGTCATTATCGACACGTTGTTTGATGCCAAGAGCTATAGAATCCTCAATGGTCGTAGTACGTACCTCGCTGAGGAAGCCGTCATCAATGGTTGCAACAGTAGCAAAAATCCTGAATTTTTTTGGTTTCAACAATGTTATACATTGTTGATCAAACGCTGCTTCTCCAACCTTTGGCGCAAGATACGATCTCCTCGATAATGCGTCAGATAATCCTTGCTATTTTCCAGGGCGGTAGGTGATAATAAAGTCAAATCGTGATAGAGACATATTCCATCGAGCTTGACGACGATTCAAAATTCGAGCTGTCATGAAGTACTCCAAATTCTTGTGGTTCGTATAAACAGTCACTGGATGTGCAGCTCCTTCGAGGAAGTGACGCCACTCTTGGAAGGCATCCACTATAGCAAGCAGCTCTTTGTCGTGGATCTCATAGTTGATCTCAGCAGCAGAGAACTTTCGTGAATAGAACGCAACTGGGTGAAGCTTCTTGTCTATGCCCATCTGTGAAAGCACAACTCCCAAAGCAAAATCTGAAGCATCGGTCTCTAAATAGAAAGCCTTTGCAAAGTCAGGGTGTACCAAGATTGGAGCCGTAGTGAATGCCGTCTTGAGATCTTGAAATGCTTTTGCTGCTTGTGATCCCCATTCGAGCTTGTCTTTGCTTGTTAGATGCGTGAGTGGTGCAGCAACTTGAGAATAATTCTTGATGAAGATCCGATAGAAGTTAGCAAATCCAAGAAAACACTGAACATCTCTAACCGTCTTCGGAACTTCCCAAGATATAATTGCTTCTACCTTTTTTGGATCCATCTTCAAGCCCTCTGTAGTCGCAATGAAGCCCAAAAATTCCATCTCATTCTGGTGAAATTGACACTTCTCCAACTTGGCGTAGAGTCCTCGTTCGCGTAGTTTTTCAAGAACCAAACAAACGTGCTTCTCATGTTCTTCTTCATTCTTGGAAAATATCAAAATATCATCCAGATAGATGACAACAAAGTCATCGAGGTACTCCCGAAAGATGTCATTCATCATATGTTGAAAGATCGCTGGAGCATTGGTAAGACCAAAAGGCATGACATTGTACTCAAAATGGCCATACCTTGTACGAAAGGCTGTCTTCCATTCATCTCCTTCTTTGATTCGCACAAGGTTGTAGGCTCCTCTTAAATCAATCTTTGTAAAAATCCTTGCACGTCCAAGTTGATCTAAGAGGCCGGAGATCAAAGGTAAGGGATAGCGATTTTTCTTGGTCACCTTGTTGAGTCCTCGATAGTCCACGCACATCCGCAGTGAGCCATCCTTTTTCTTCACGAATAGGATTGGTGCTCCAGCTGGCGACTTTGAATGTCGAATAAAATTCTTGGCTAGATTCTCATCGATGTACTTCCGCAATTCTGTCAACTCCGTCTGCGATAGGTTGTATATTGGACCAAAAGGTGGTTGCGCTCCTTCCTCCAAGTCTATGGCGCAATCATATGGTCGATGTTCCGGCAGTATATCGGCGTTCTTCTTCTGAAACACGTCTTCAAAATCCCTATATTGCTATGGTATATTCGATGTTGAGATATTCTCGCCGCTAGTTGGAGCTGCATAAATGACAAATGGTGCGCCTTCCTTGGACGATCTTAGGAACGCTCTCGCTCCAATAAACATGGATTTCTTCATGTAGGTTCTACCAACAGGTTTATTATTATTTTTTTCAGGAAATGTTATCCTTCGTAGCCTCCAATCAATGGACGGATTATGATCTTCTAACCAAGAAAGACCAAGGATAACAGGGCTTGATGGGGTTCTAATAATATTAAAAACAACGTGACTGCTATGGTCCTTAAACACTACTTCTATAGGTTCTAATTCGTGGGTAACGTTGCCTGACAATAAGGGTCGTCCATCTATCACCTCTACGTGAACAGGTTTGGACTTCTGTACTAAATGGATCTTGTGGCGTTTAGCAAACTCTTCATCTAAAAAACAAGTAGATGCCCCCGAATCCAATAAAGCTAAAGTTTTTTGTTTTTGAGGGCCTAAAAACAAAGGAATTGTAAAGCAACGGGCAGATTGGACAGAGAAAGAGGAACCTGATTGTTGTCATGATATTAGATTGTCCAGCCGCACGGTTCCTACTGTGGCTGGGCGTCGTCGTTTTTTGGAATCATCGCACTTCTAGTCTTGACAGGGTGCCAATTTTGCTTCTTTGGGCAATTTCCAACCTTGTGACCTTCTTCTCCACAGTACAAATATAACCCTTCCTTCATACGCCGTTTCTTCTCTGTTGGAGTAAGAGATCGGGTACGCGCCGTGTCGATTTGCATGTCTGTTGCCTCCGAATGTGAGTTTAAGCTATTTGCAGACATAGTCACGTCGTAACGAGTCATTTGGTGTCTTGGACGTTGGTCTTGGCAACGTTGGAATAGGCGGTTGTCACACTTTACAGCTTGGCTAATAGCTTCGTTGATCGTTTGAGGATCAGGAAGAGATAACAGCAAGTCCTTCACATCATCCTTCAAGCCCCAATAAAACTGACTCACCAACGCCTCTTCACCCCAATTAATGTCACTTGCCAATTGTCTGAAATCTGAGGCATAGACTGATGCAGAGCGTATTCCTTGTCGTAGCGATCGAATCTTTGTTGTAGCCCATCGAACTTTATCATGCTCGCCAAATGCTTCTGCAAACGCCTCCAAGAACGTTTCAAAGTTGCTCAGGATTGGCGATCGCTTCTCGAACAAGGGAGTAAACGAAGACAGAGCTTGTGCTGTAAGCAAGGTTCCAACAAGCCCAACACGCGCTTCCTCTGTCGGATAACGTTCGGGCTGTAAAATTGTTATCAACTTGATTTGGTTGACAAAACCTCGAAACTTGGAACGAGTTCCATCAAACTTATCCGGAAGACTAAATCGAGGCTCCTTTCGTTGTAGGACTACTTGATCTTGTTGAACTGAAGGTAGAACTGCTTCTTCTGGCGCAGAAGTTTGAGGCTGATATGCTTTAGATGGCACTATCCCAGATGCTCCATTGTTATGGAGTCCTACCATGACTCCTTCGATCTCTGTTGTCCTATGTGACAATGAGGCAAGAGCATTTATGATGGCGTCTAGTTTGGATTCCAAACTTTCAGCCATATTAACGTCTTAACCTTCGGCTAACCTTCAGAAAGAAGAAAAAAGAGTTTTGACAAGAGGACAATATTGGTTCAGAGGAGAGTCCTCCGCAACCTCTAAAACGCCTTAAGACTCCAAGATGAGGGGTAATCCACTCTCTCCAAGAAGAATAAGGCTCCAATATTGAGAAAGAAGAGATATCAGTTTAGAGGAGGGTAATTCGCAACCTCTAAAACACTAGCACACCTTCAAGAAGAAGGGTAATCCACTCTCTAACAAGAAGGAACTAGCTCTGATACCAGTGAAAATGCTAGTCTCGACAAACTGTCACGGATACAAAATACAGACAAGAAAACTAGACAAGAAGTTCAAGAAGAACCAGATTAATCAGATGAGTACAAGAACAACATCAAAAAGGTGAGCTAGAACTCCAAGAGATGTGTTGTCGAGACTGAAGAACCCTTCAGCCTCGACTCCTATATATACTATTGAATAGGAAGCTTCTCGAGCTACTTCCGCTAACTAGGACGCTTCTCCAACAACTTCTACTAATTAGGAAACTTCTCAAGCAACTTCCTAAAATCTATCAGAATATTTTAGAATCTTCTAAGAATATTCTAGAACCTTCTAAGAGAATCTTTATGGAATATTCTAAGAATCTTCTAGAATCTGCTAAAGGAATCTTTAGAGAATCTTTAGAGAATATTCTAGAAGAATATTCGAAGAATCTTCTAATGTATGTCCATGACACCTAGGATCCTTTGGTATCTAACACATCTCGAAGGTGTTCTATGGTCCTTGGATCCTTTGGCATCTTACTAACCACAAAGGTATCATATGCCAAATACTAATTACTCTTACTTAGTCTTTGAATATTTCCTAGTTCTTACTTTATCCTCTTGACTTTGACTCTTGGTCCTTGATCTCATCCTATATCCATATGATGTCCTTTTACACACCAAGAGTCAATCCTTTGACCATTAACAACTTATGTAAGATAATACCCTCTACAAGGTAACTTATTCTTCTTTTTCTTTTACTTCAATAGTGGTGGTAGTGGTTGGTGTTGAGCTAGAAAGCACTTTGGCTTAATATGAAATTTTTTCAATTGTAAAATATGAAAGATTAGATAGACCTGAATATGTAGCAAAAGCTTGAAGTGGTATGTGACATCAAAAATCACTATGGAAATATGGAAAGGTCCAAACTATCAAGGTGCTAGTTTACAAATTTGGATTGAAGTAGTAAGTGGCAAGTTGGCATTAGAAAGTAACACCTGATCATCTTCTTGGAAGGTCTTGTATTGCCAATGGTTTTTCTTATATTGCTTCTATCAATTTTATGCAGTAAAGAAGTAATGTTGTGTCTTTTGTAAGGCCGTCATAAATTGTTGTACAAATTCCTCCATTGCTAGATTGTTGATGTCGATAGGACAATAAAGAATTACTGGCATAATAGGATACTAAAAAAATATTAAGAAAAAATAGTAAATAATCGATACTTGCTTGAATACTATTATTATAAGCAAACTTTAAGGGCGCCAAGTATTGATCTCAATCATTATGATGAACCACCATAAATGCTCACAATATATCTTCTAAGGTCTAATTTTCATGCTCTATTTGTCCATCTCTTTGGGGATAGAAGGTTGTAGATGTGACAAGTCTTATGCTTAGTGGCTTGAATAAAAGTTGCCAAAAACTTCACATAAAGAGTGGATCCTGATCTAAAATGATGACATGAGGTAATCCATAGTGACAAAAGACGGTATCAAAGAAAACTTATATAAGCATTAGAGCATTAATATCTGAATGCACTACGACCAAGTGAAGTTGCTTTGAGAGTTGATCCACAAAGACAACAATTGCAATATGATTATGAGGTGTCTGTCGCAAATATATAATGAAATCTTTAGTCACTTGCTTCCAATGTGCTATATGTAGTGAAATTAGCTGCAATAGTCTACAAGATATTGCATTGTATGTTTTATTATGTTGACATGAGTTCCAAGAGTGTACAAAGGTTTGAACATCAAAATCCAAACTTGTCCAAAACCATATCTTTGAGATTTGTTCTAGAATCTTTTCTTATCTCAAATGTCCAAATATTCAGATGTCATGTCATTCTTATAGTATGAATGTCTAGAATATAGTATTGTTGGATACATAAATCTGCTTCTTGAAATAGAGCAAGGCATCACTAAAAGTGTAATCTTAATACTATATATTGTCTACCTTAAGTCAATTACAAACCATCTTAAAATAAACAACTTGATACATAGCTTCAATCCATTCTACCTCTTTGGTTAGATTTTAAATGATATTATTAATAGTAGTAACTTCTGCCTTCTTTCCTAATTTGTCCTTCAAGTTTGGTCTCTACAATAAGTTGTTTGGCACAATATGTTGTTGCCTTTGCTTGTATAGAAGTTGGATATCAAAAAGCTGTAATTATTTTTTTTAACGATAATGTCATGTTTTCATATTTTTTAGATATAAGTTGTGTAGCAAGGATCAATGGTCAATCCAAACAACCACTCACTTTTCCAACAGATAGCATTGCCATACCATTATGGTAATACAATCGCTAATTGCTCTCGATTATGTGCAAAGTAATTATGCTCTATTCTTTTGAGATTGCATGATTCATATGCCTTAAGTTGAAGGCTCCTACCAAAGTCTTGTTAAAGAACCATTGTAATAGTAAAGTCAAAAGCATCAATGTCAATAAAATTATAAAGATTTTGTTTTGTAGACTTATGATAAATAAAAAGAATATGAAAAGTTTTAAAAAAAAAAATTATTTTAAATTATATTTTATGTTGGCTAATTCTTTGAAAAAAATATTATTTCTATTTATATGATTGAAAACTTCTATATGTATTATCTTACTACACAATTGATTTTATCATTGTATATAATCCTACATTGTTGAAATTTTATAATATAAGATAAATATATTTTTTATCTGTGATGTTTTTAAAATATATTAATATTATTTATACTAATTTAAGATTCTATTACAACCATTATATGAATGAAGACTTAGTATTGCTTAAATAATTATAAAATAATATATTTTTATTTTAAAATTTGTATAACTATCTAAGCTCTAACAAATAAATGTTATGATGGTTTCCTAATATTCGACTAAATTTTGTAAAGACTTGTTCTAATCTCTAAGAAAATAATTATAATTATATAATTTAAAATTTTAAAATCTATTATTAATAGATATGAAGGATATTAAATAATATTGTAGATAATGTTAGATTGTTGATTTCTAAATGCGACTTTATAAGGCTTAGTTCCTTTTATAAAACTTTTAATTGGCTATGATTGTGTATTAATAACTTTACTTTTTTAAAAAAAATATATTTGAGTTTGTGCTTTGTATCTTAAATCTATCAGATTTGATATTGCAATTTTTAATTTTATGACATAATTTTTTATAATATAAATATATAAATATAAATATATATATATATATATATATATTTACAAAAATAATTATCTTTTATATCTTTTATTAATTGTTTGAATTGAGTTGAATTGATCTACAAATACCTTGGACCTAATAAATAGATATATAATGATTTACAAGTTATTGTCATAACTTGGATTGTCATTCTTCAATTAAATCTTTATACTTGGCATCTTCAAAAGAATTGAATATTGTTTGCTATTGCTTAAGTGATGAAATATTCTAATGAATCTAATTTTGAAATTGTCAACAATAAAATTATAACCTTATCTTTTAAATCATTTTAAAAATAATTAAAAAAAAAACTGATAGTTTTAATTCATATCACAAATAAGCTATTAGAATTTTGCAATATATATAGCAATTGAATGTGCTTTCTATTACACATTATACCTCTAAAAAATAGTTTAAATCATACAAAGATCTTTATTTATTTATTTATTTATTTATTTATTTATTTATTTATTTATTTATTTATTTATTTATTTATTTATTTATTTAAGATGTAAAGCAAGAAAGAATATTTTTAAATAGAATTGAGTCTATAATCTTACTTAAGTAAAATCATCAAGCTATCAAGAAGGATTAATTTGCAAAAATATTACTTAAAAGATAAGTTTTAATAGCCACATGGTTCAATTATATTAGATTAGATTAGATTCTTGTAGCAAGATAAAATAAATAAATAAATAAATAAATATGATACAATAATTGTTTTTTCATGTTTGGTATCTTTTCAACAATAAATCTTATCCAACTTTTTCAAGATTTTTATAGATTTTTTTAATTCATATGTTCTTGCTTAATCTTTTGAGGATAGTTTTTTATCATTGATTTTGCAGGCTTGGATACACAAGTTCCAATATTGTTTTTTTTGAAAGGGGTTGCATATCGACAAGAGCAAGCATTATTGAAGGTACTTTTTTATTATTATATATGAAAGATAATCATTAATAATAAGCTACTTTTTAAAATGCCACACTTATCCTTTCCTATCACTTTATTGAAAACATAAGTAAGAATGATAAGAAGCAAATGTGACTAACTCAAACAATGTATTTCCGCCTCCCTTTGTGTAGTTACATTGAATAAAGAAAAATATGGTGAAGTAGATAGCTAAGTTACTTATCTATCTAGACTCACCTCAACAACACACATGTATTTGCTTTATATAATCCCAAATGATTTATGTAATTCCAAACAGCCTTTGATGTAGGTAGTTTGTATAGCATTATAAGTTATTATTTTCACAATGCAGAAGTATTTTTGCATGGGCTTTGTCATCTTTCAAACTTCAAGCATGTTGCACTAAATTAGATGTATTGGATACAACCTTAGAGCCATTAATTACTTCCCATGATTCTACTCCACTTAAAAGAGCATCCAAATTAATACTTCAAGTGCAATAATTAATTCTATAGAACAAAGGAATTAATAGAGCGTAAGAAAAATTATGAAAAGCCATAGTGGATGGAGTTTTGCACTTACACTAAAGAAAATGAAGGATTATTAATGCTCTGATACTATATAAGAAAAAGAATACTAACAATGATAAAATAAAACATAAAGTATATTAATACAATAACTTGATTACATCATATTCATAAGAGCCTTTTATATTGTCTTATGGAGTAGTAACTTTTGTAGTAGTAATAATAATCTTAATAATAATAGCACTTGCAAGTGGATTCTTTCATTTCTCTCTTTCTAGGTATTTCATGATTCTTACTTGTTATGTATTTAATTAATAATAGAGAATAAATAAAAAAAAAAAGTGGGAAAGAAAAGAAGAAGTGGTCGGATAATGGAAATGGAATGAGTATCTGATTAACATTCTCTTTGCTTGCTCTGCCAATTGGGTGTTTCGTTTGCTTTGGTTCTCATTTGTTCTTATCCTTGCAATCACTGCACATGCCACCAACAGTTTCAAAATTGGAAGGTTTGCACGAAGGAAACAACTGGCCGTAATGCCAACTCCACAATTGAACACAAAGTCCATGAAGGTTTTCATCATGTCTGCTCAATTGTGACAAAGCCATAAACATTCCAAGACGAAACTGACATACATGTAAATGGGCACTTCCTACGAGTCCTATAAACACGAAAATTCATCATAAATGTAATGATTCTTGGCTACCCAGCCCCTCCACGATGAGGTAAGGAAATCCTTTTGTTACACAAGTAAGTACAATTTTGTCGTCTTGAAAACTCTAATTCAAAGCTAGTTTGAAGGCCAACTATTCTGTAAACGTACATTGGATTTTACACCTTTGAATCCTAACCAGGCATAATCAACAATACAAAAACAGAAAACATACACCTAAGATGTATCCAAAAGATGGTGTGAATAAAAGCTTACTAAGTTCTTACTGAAAAGAACCCAGCTTGAAACTGGGTGCTTGGTCTAGAAAGGGTAAAGGAATTGATTTTGCTTTGTAATGAATTTAGGAACTATTTTTCGAAGTCACTGCGCCGAGGCCAGCTATCATCAGCTTCTTAGTAATGAATTCATAGATTGTATGTTGCAGAAGACTGAGCACATCAACATCATGTAGGGATGGACAACGAGGACGAATCCATCCCGGAGCCGAGGAGGATGAGTGAGCTGCTGTATTGAAATGTGCTTTCGATCACAGAGAGCCGTCGATGCGGGGTCCCGATCCACATTCCTCGGGGAGAGAAGTTGTCGAGGGGGGATTCTGCTGCCGGATGGATTCTCTTGGTTTTTTCCGGGTTTTAGTTTTCGGGAGCTCCGCTTTCTTTGGGTGCTAGGGTTGTTGCTGTTCAGGTGCGGTGTGTTGTGGTGACGGCAGCGGCGTTGCTGCAATCTTAGTTTTGCTACGTTTCTCCTGTTGCCATTCCGGTGGTCAATGCTCCTAGTGTGGCGACGCTGGTTTTGCATTCTCTTCCTCGCATTCGTGCAGTTGGAGCGAGATCTGGCTTTTTGCTCGCGTTACTGTTCCCGCGGAGGGGGGCTGCTCGTCATTTAGGGCGCTTCTGCAACGCCGTTCCTGGCTGTTCTACCTTTTTTGTTGTCTGTGGCGATCCTGCTTCGGAGTGTGCTGCGATCAAGGCTGGTGGCTGCGGAAGCTCCTGTTGTCAACGTGATCTGGTTTCCGTACTTCTTCCGTTGGTCTATGGTTAGAGGGCGAGCGATACGGGTGTTCATGCTAAGGTGGTAGTTTTCGACGGCGCCTTGTTGCTCTATTGTTGTTATTGCGCCGCCGCCTGCCACTGGAGTGTCGACGGATTCCCTTGCGAAAGTTGTTTATATCTCCCTTTTTCCAGCTTCTGCTTCGAATCGTGTTGCTGTTTGTTCTGGTCCTGCATCGAGCTGGTGCTCGGCTTATGTTCTTTTTCATAGTGTGTGAAGGGGCGTTGGATGGTGCTGTTGCACTGTGGTGGAAGCATCAAGTGTTTGACGGTGTCTCATGATTCTGTTCCGTTTGGTGCTCTCTGGTGGCGCTTCTTTTTTCGGGTTGGTGGTCCAGTGGCATTGAGGATTGTCGACGCTTTCTTGTTGCTGGCCTCGTCGTTTTCGCCTGGTGATTCTTCGGTTCTGTTCTCCACTATCTTGTTGTAGGCCAAGGCCGTTTGATGCCACTGTTGCGGTTGTGGCTGCAAATTCGACTGCTTCACCGACTGTACTCCTTGAAGTCATGGCTGCTGCTGCAAGTTCTTGAAGAGAGTTGTGGACGTTTAGGTCGTGGTTGGTAGCTGTCGGGGAAATTGCGGTATTTGCCATCCGCCGACCCGCGTTTTTGTCGCCGTGGATGCTGGAGGATTAAGTCCTGCGGTGCAGTGCCGTCAATTTTGGCTGGTGGTCGACTTTATCCAGCTCTTGCTGCTGTGCTCGTTCGTCTCCGACTGTTTTTGGGCTCCGGTGTTGTTCGACTATCGCTGAGTTTCCAATCATCGTCGTCGCCTTTAGTCGGCACTCTCGGTGGACTGGCGGGGTTGGCAGGTATTGTTGAATGGGAGAAATGATGTTCTGCAACTAGTAGGCGGACGCGAGTATGCTGGTGATGTGGGTCTTAATAGCAGATATCGATGCTTAAATTTGGAGATGTGACTGTGTCAGCGAAAAGTTGAGCAAATAACTTGACGGTTGGAGTCCCTACCGACAATTGCAGAGAGGCAACGTTGTTCAGAATTCAGTGTTGGAAGGGTGTTCGAAATGTAGTACCGATTTGTTAGTGCTGATGAGGTAAGGTGGTTGTTCATTAAAACACAAAATTGTGGTGTATGGTTGGCAGCGGAAGGTCCTCGTGAGGCAGGCATTGAAGTTGACAGCGTAGTGAAAAATTTATGTAAGCAGCTTGGTTGTCGATAGAACCGTCGGCTTAGCAGAAGAATTTCATGTGAGCAGGTAGCATCTGGAGTTCGGATAGCTTCCAGTGATACTCTTGGACTCGGAACAATTGTGATACCATTATCATCCGGCAGCCCTCTTTTCCATATCCCGAGTTTCTGTTGCAAGTCATCTTCGCCTACCCAGTTTCATTCCTGTGAAGGGTTGTAAAGATTTGTGGCAGCTTTGCCAACCCACTTTCATTCCTGTGAAGGGTTCTGAAGATCGAAGGACTTTGAGCCGCCAGTGGGTCGGCGAGCAATTCCATTTCTTCCTGCACAACTGCTATCGCAGCTACTCCAGGCTCGTTTTCGACACCTTCCACATTGCGGTGAGACTTCCAGATTGGATGAATGGTTGGATTGGATGACTAATTGAGTTGGATAAAGTTAGGTTAGGAATTTGATCAACCTATGTGGATGAACAACTTGAATGAATACTCACGTATGGGTGACTTCTTATTGTTAGATGACATCTCATTTATGGATAAAGTTTTGTATAAAGATGGATTCTTGTCAATGGATGAGAATATCTAAATTGAGTGATGATGGGGGTACGATTTTTTATTTTGCTTGCTTGTGTTAAGTTGGGCTAATTTGAGGGAGATTGAAGGTCATGCAATAATTGCAATTCATTGGATATTAAAATTTGGTGATATTAAAACATGGTTGAATAAGTTACCAATAGGGTGGTAATATTTATCTTGCAAGAATCTAATTTAGTTTTTCATAAGTCAAATGCTAATATTTGATGTGTGCATCGTTAGTAGGTGACAAGGTCATCTCCCAGTAATAAATTTGAGCATCATAAAGTACTATTTTCCAATTCTTCTTTGAATTATGGCTAGGTTGGACCCTACAACTCATACTTCAAAATCAATGTTGCCAAATGTTAATGGTGTGGGTAATGTTCTTTCCACTACAAAATCAATATGTCTTGAGTTCAAAATAGTTTTATTACCTTGGTTGCATTATTATACTTCTTTTTATAATATAGGTAGTGTATTTTCCTAGGAGCATGTTTTTGGTTTTCTCTAGTTGTAAGTAATGTTGTGCTAGTCTTTACAAAGTCTTTTTGATTGTATTGACAACCATATGATTTAATATTGGTGCATGGTTACGAAATACATGCAGAGCATACTCTTGGTGGAGTTGTCTCAAGCAAATGTTCAGAATTGCAATTGTATTTAAAAATTGCAATGAAATCCATGGAAAAAGTCCAAGAGTTAACTTCTCAAAGAGAGGCAACAAATTTGTCAAAATTCAACAAAGAGCAATGTGAATATTTAGCTTGTAAACTCAAGATGACTATTGAGAGTGCTAGTGCATTCTTTCATGCCATATGCCATCGCAAAGACATTCTTGAAGAAGCTTTGGTAAGTTGTGTAGGTAATTTCAAGCTATTTGCTACAAAGGCAAAAGAAATTGAAAGTTTCATCCAAGATTGTTGCAAAAATGCATGGATCGAGGTTGCCATCATATTGACAAAAGTACAAGAGCGTGTTTCATTAATAAGCTTTAATTTGGAATTATGTAGACTTATATTTTTTGACTATGAGTTCAGAGCACCACTAAGCAAAACTTGGACAGAACTTGTTGACAAAATTGATGAGATAAACAGCATTGAAGCCAAGATTGTGCAAGAGAAAGCATTTCAAGATGAAGAGGCATTGTGAAAGAAAGTGGATTTGGAATTGAAATCATTGAATGGTAAGGAGAAAGAGTTGGCTTTCATTTTGCTTGAAAGACTTAAAAGCACATCAATTGCATCTTCACGAAACCCATTGAAGGGAGAATTGGACAAGGTGAAGCAACACAACCAAATAGGAAAAGGTGCATCTGCAACTGTATTTAAAGTTAATTGGTTAGAGATGGAAGTTGCAAAGAAGGTGTTTTATGGATCAAACAACAAACATTTTGAACAAGAAGTGTCAATTGTATTGGGGGTGTTTCATGCAAATGTTATGTCCATACTTCACTACACTTCAAGCAAGCATCAGTGCTCCATTTTCATGGAGTTGATGGATGGAGATCTTACTTCTCTAATATGGCACAGATTGGAAACTCTTCATCTAGATGTACCATTCTCCAATATAGTAGTTGTTGACATTATTCTTCAAATTGCAGAAGGTATGGTTTGTCTTCACTCAAAAGATATTGTGCACAGGGACTTGAAACCAAACAATGTTTTGGTGAAGATAATAGATATGGAAACTGGACATGTACATGCCAAATTGGCAGATTTTGGAATGTCCAAAACCAAGAAAAGTAGTTGTTCTACTCAAACACTCAATATAGGTACTACTAGGTACATGGCTCCAGAATTGATTAAAATCCATGAGCAAGGAAGTGAAAACCATGTGCTTACAAGTGCAAACAAACGAAAGTATCCACCAAAAAGTGATGTGTATAGTTTTGGTATGGTGTGTTATCAAATACTAACTGGAAAAGTTCCTTTCTCAGATCTAACTAATAGTGAAGCTAAGAAAAAGATAAAAAGTGGGAAGTACCCATCTCTACCTCATCATTGTCCACCAGTTTTGAAGAGTTTAATAGAAGATTGTTGGAAATTTAATCCCAAAGATCGTCCAACTTTTTTGGAGATTTGCAAGGATTTAAGGTGTATAAAGTACTTATTGATGACATCATGTTCAAGCTTGATAATATTGCCAAATAAATCAATCAATTTTCTATCCTTTACAACCTTGAGAATAAGTGAATCTTCAAGTTTGATATCATGGTTAAATAAACTGGATAATTATTCATCTTTGACTACTTGTGAAATAATTAAGTGCTCGAAATTGATATCATTGCCAAATGAATTGGGCAAGCTCATATCTTTGACTTCCTTAAATTTAAGTGGATTCTTGAACTTGACATCATTGCCAAATGAATTGGGCAACCTCACATCTTTGACTTCCTTATATTTAAGTGGGTGCTCGAACTTGACATCATTGCCAAATGAATTGGGCAACCTCACATCTTTGACTTCTTTATATTTAAGTGGGTGCTTGAACTTGACATCATTGCCAAATGAATTGGGCAACTTCACATCTTTGACTTCCTTATGGTTAAATGAGTGCTTTAAGTTGACATCATTGCCAAATGAATTAGGCAACCTCACATCTTTGACTTCCTTATATTTAAGTGGGTGCTCGAACTTGACATCATTGCCAAATGAATTGGGCAACCTCATATCTTTGACTTCCTTAAATATTTGTGATTGCTCAAGATTGACATCATTGCCAAATGAATTCGGCAATCTTTTATCTTTGACTACTTTAGATATGAGTAAGTGCCAAAGCTTGGCAGCATTGCCAAATGAATTAGGCAACCTCACATCTCTAACTTCCTTAAATTTATGTGATTGCTCAAAGTTGACATCATTCCCAAATGCATTGGGCAACCTTTCATCTTTGACTACTTTAGATGTGAGTGAGTGTCAAAGCTTGGAATCGTTGCCAAATGAATTGGAGAACCTTTCATCTTTGACTTCCTTAAATTTAAGTGGGTGTTGGAAGTTGACATCATTTCTAAATGAATTAGGCAACCTCACATCTTTGACTTCCTTAAATTTAAGCGGATATTGGAAGTTGACATCATTACCAAATGAATTGGGCAATCTCACATCTTTGACTTCCTTAGATTTAAGTGGGTGCTCGAACTTGACATTATTGCCAAATGAATTGGGCAAGCTCATATCTTTGACTTCCTTAAATTTAAGTGGGTGTTGGAAGTTGACATCATTGCCAAATGAATTGGGCAACCTCACATCTTTGACTTCATTAAATTTAAGTGGATGCTTGAACTTGACATCATTGCCAAATGAATTGGGCAACCTCACATCTTTGACTTCCTTAAATTTAAGTGAATGTTGGAAGTTGACATCATTGCCAAATGAATTGGGTAACCTCACATCTTTGACCTCTTTGAATTTAAAGAGGTGCTCTTGGTTGACATCATTGCCAAATGAATTGGACAACCTCACATCTTTGACTTCCTTAGATTTAAGTGGGTGCTCGAACTTGACATCATTGCCAAATGAATTGGGCAACCTCACATCTTTGACTTCCTTAGATTTAAGTGAGTGTTGGAAGTTAACATCATTGCCAAATGAATTGGGCAACCTCATACCTTTGACTCGCTTTAGGTTATTGGGCGATATGTCAAACTTGACATATCGTCCAAGAAATCGTAGAACCTCACATTTTTTATTTCGTTGAATTTGAGTGGGTGCTGGAACTTGACATCATTTCGAAATGAATTGGGTACCCTCACATCTTTGACATCTTTAAATTTAAGTGGGTGCTCGAACTTGACATCATTGCCAAATGAAATGGGCAACCTCACATCTTTGACTTTGTTAAATTTAAGTGGGTGCTTAAACTTGACATCATTGCCAAATGAATTGGGCAACCTCACATCTTTGACTTCCTTATATTTAAGTGAATGTTGGGAGTTGACATCATTGCCAAATGAATTGGATAACCTTACATTTTTGATGAAAAGAGTTGGATATTATTGTCCAAAGCAATAATCATTGATTATTTAAGAAAATATTTGTAAAAAAGGTTTCAAATCAATCAATTATACACGTATATGTTAATAAGAAATATAAAATTAAGCATAGATAGGATATTTTGAACATAGAATAACACAAAAATAATAATAATTTAAAGAAGATAGAATTCAAAATTAGAATTTAGGATTTAGAGGATGAGATTTATATATTCTCTAAGAAATAAATAGACTTTTTAAAGTTGTAATTTGAGCTATCCCTAAATTTTTGAGATCTACAAATTGAATGGTGGACTTATAATATTCTATTAGTTTTATAAATTTCAAATATAGGGCCATTAGGTGCTTTCCTTAGTTGATTTATGTATTTCTTTGTCTTTTTGAAAATTTAAATTGACATATCTTTCTTTTAGTTATGCTTTTGATTTTAGCAACACATTTAAAATCTTAAGTAAGTCTCTAGATTAAAAAATATGAAGTTTTCAAAATTTCTTAATAAAATTTTTAAATGATCAAAGTTAAAGAATGGAAGATAATGATTTTAAGAATATTAGAACATTACTCAACCATAAATACAAATAATATTATTCTAATCTAACCAAAAAAATGCTTAGAACCAAAAGATCTAATTTTTGAGATCCTAATTTGTTTAAATCTTAATTAATTTTTTATTGTATTGTCTAATTGTATTCAAATTAACAATACACATACACCACATATGTCTTCACAAACCCACAAAATTTTATTTATAAATTTGCTGAAAATCTTCCACACTTCATTAAAACAATTTTTTTTATGTAATACAAAGAAGAGTCAATGAAGAAAACCTAAACTATATAATAATGTCACAAAGTCAATAAGCACTTAATCCCTCAAAACTAATACTAAAAGAACTTTTTAAAGATTTCTTTTAGATAGTGCTTTCAATCAACAAACAAATCCCACATTTGTTGGTGTATGGTTTTGTGCCTTAAAGACTAATTTTCACCATGGTTCATTATTAACCTTCTTTGAGCTTCAATCTAAGACTTTTTAGATAATTTTTATTAAAAATTACTCTTTATTTTTACTTTAAGATGCCTATAATATTATTTTTGTTAAATTAGTTTATTTTGAGTTATTTTTTTATCCTATAATGTAAGTAGAAGATATTTTTTTAAAAAAGAAGCATTAACTCTAAATTATTTTATTACCTTTTTAACTTTTATTTACATTTTTAATATAACTATTTATTATAAGATCTTATATAATAAAATTCTTCCATTTGTCTTTTACTTTAAAGCCATACCACAACATAACATTGTTTCTTTAATTGTAATAAGTTTTGTATAATTTTAGATAGATGATAGACTATCACAAAGTAAGATGTAAGAATTTGATAATTAAAAATTTGTAATGAAGTCCATTAAAAAAAATGATTGAAGGTTTTCAAAAATACATAGAAGTTGCAAAGTCCATAGAAATGATGTTATAGAGTCTTGATTCAAAAATAATTATCACAATATTAAACAAATTTATTTATTTTGTTTTATATTTGATGCCACCAAATATTTATATAAATAAGCTTTCAAATTAAATTGTATTTAAAATATTACATTGCTAGAAAGTCATGTTATACTTACAATGCACATAATAGTACTTAATCCTTTGGATTATATAGTCTTCTTTCAAAATAAAGAATTGTCTTTAAAATCAAATTTTCTAGAATCATTATAATGCTAATTTTTCAACATAAAAATAAAAAATTCAAATAAATTTGGACAAATTTAATTAGTAATAGTTGTGCCATCTAAAATTCTTATAATAATGGCTTAAAGATGTAACTACTTTGATTTAATGAAAATATTTTATTGAGAATCATATGCAACATCTTCTTTTTTTTAATGCAAGATAAGAATATCTTGACAAGGAATTTAAAAAGCTTTATTCTTTTTAAAGAAAATACAAATAATTTAAATACAAATCATAACAAAGACATACTCTAACAACCTTGATAATAGTTTAAAATATATGTTGATATAAAATACTTATAATTTATATGATTAATTAAATAAAATATTTATTTTTAGATTATAATTCTATTATTAAAAAAATTTATGAAAATTATAATTTTTAATTATATTTTTCATAATTAAACTTGATTGTTGAGAAGTTTTTAGAGTGAAAAAAATAGAAAGAAATAAATCTATTTTCAATTATTATAGATTTCCATTTAATGCAAAGTTTGATGTATTTATTTTAATAAAAAAAGACTTGAAAAAATTCAAGCAATATAAATTAGAAGTTAAAGTGATTTTTTTTTTAAACCTTCTAATGCTCATTTTTTTTAATCTTAAGTCTACAAGAAAAATGCTTTAAAAAAAAAAAAACATAAAATATACAAATAGAATGAAATTTATCTATATTCAATTGTTTTAGAACTAAATTTAATACAAAGTTAGATGTATTTATTCTATTTAATAGACTTGGAAAAATTTAGCCAATATAAAATATAAGTTAAAGTGAAATTTATCTTTAAAACTTCTCATGCTCATTTTATTTATCTTAAGTCTACAAAAAAAAATCTTTAGAATTTAATTATATACATAGAAAAATAACTCATAAATTCTTAAAAATTCTTGATAATTATTTAATAATAGTTTAAAAATACTAAAAAAATATGAATTATGTATAGTTATTAGAGTTGTCTAATCCATACTATTTTTTATTTTTTTAGATTTTAAAAAAAAATATATTATTTCTATTTACATCATTCAAAACTTCTACATGTATTATCTTACTACACAGTTAATTTTATCATTGCATATAATCTTACATTGTTGAAATTTTATAATATAAGACAAATATATTTTTTATCTCTGATTTTTTAAAAATATATTAATATTTCTTATACTAATTTAAGCTTCTACTACAATCACTAAATGAATGAAGACTTAGTGTTGCCTAAATAATTATAAATTAATATATTTTTATTTTACAATTTGAATAACCATCTTAGTTCTAACAAATAAAAGTTAAGATGGTTTCCTAGTATTCGTGATGTTTATTTATGACTTTGAGATATCATTTGTGCGCCACTTTATAAGTCTTGATAGAACCCAAATCCATTATTAATTGTAAGATTATTCTTAGAATAAATTATTATTTTCTTATTTTTACTTTTATACTTTAAAAATAGAAATGAATAAATTGATCTAAGTATACATTAAATCAATCTATTTATCCTATACATCATCAAAAAAATTCTCCACTATCAAATCTGTATTAGTCAAAAATCAATGAAAAAATAGATGGATCCTCAATCAATAATGATAAGTGGGTTTTCTTAAAAATTCATAATTTGATAGAATAGGTTCAAATTATATTTTTTAAATATATATAATGATATATATATATATATATATATATATATATATGTCACACAAAAAAATTAAAAGTTATATTAAATAAATATTGATATAAAGATATATAAGATTTACTCTTATAATTTTATAAAGTGTTAATTTATTTTATAAATAAAAATTTTAAGTTCTGTATAAGTATTATTTTTGATAAAGAATAAAATCGTCTAAAAATTATAAAGAAAGAAGACATAAGATTACAAACAAAACATGACATAGAATTCAAAACAAAGCAATTGTATAATTGATTCGAATTTTTTCTTAGCAACATCAAAGTTTATTTTTCTTGTCTTTTTATTTGTGATATAATCATAAGTTTATTACTAAAAAAAAAAGTATTACAAAGAATTTTGAAAGTCTTAATAAAATTTTATTAAGAAGTTTAAAAGACCATATATTTAGAAGATTTTAGAATTATTTAAAGATCTTTAGGAACTTCTACAAATTTTTAGAAGCATTTTTAATGGTGTACAAGGTATTTAAAGCTATAGATTGATGTAAATTATTAATAACTTTAATTCATTATTATAATATTAGGATTTTTTTTAAATTTTAATTATTTTTTCGTATGATATTTTGAATAAATACATATTTAAGTTTTTTTTGGTATATTAAAAACTTTATTAATTCTTCTATAATACTGAATTAAGTTCTTTAAATTTAAATGATATATAGAATAATATAAAAATATAATCAATTTTGGTATTGATAAAATAAGTATAAAAAAGTAAAAGCTAATATTTTATAAGAATCAGACATAAGATGTATATTAAATATTAAAATTTATTTAAAAAATTAAAATTAAAACCATAAAAATATTATTATCATATGCTTTAAATTGATTTTTAAATTAGATATTAAATAATAGTTTAAAAAAATTAAAATTGATAAAATATTAAAATAATAATAATAAAAAAAACATCTCTATAAATATCAAAGATAAGAACTTGATGAAGGCAAATAAATAAGTTTTTTTTTTCAAAGAAACATGAAAAATTATAAATAAAAAAATATGTATATTAAAAAGAAACTAGAATGGTTATGGTCAAAAGACAAGAATATTAGAGATCCTTGAAACAATATTAGAAACAAGAATGGAGTTGATAAAAGTGAAGAATTCACTCTTATCTCTATATATACTATCAACTTAAGAGCTACATAGTAATATTCTATAAGACCTCCAATACGTGTCTAATTTATAAGACATATATTTTAACTTGCAAGGCAAGTTTTTTATATGTATGTAACTTTGTTAGCTTGTACTACAAGCTACTAATACATATAACACATGGTTAACTTGTTGGTCAAGTTTTTAAACTACCAATGACTTTTAGTCATGTATAAAGGTGAAATTGTGTCTATGAAGCTTTTAGGAAGCTTTTCCAAAAGATATTATAAAATTAATATATCTTTTTTTACTTCTATTTATATATATTATCTAAGTAATTATTAAAATAAATATATATATATATATATATATATATATATATATATATATATATATCTATGATATTATCTCTCTTATTAGAAGCGAGTTCCATAAGAAGCGGTGATTACATGTTTATGAAGTGCAATATGTAACAAATTATATTTTATATATATAACTTGACTATTGTTTCTTTTAAGGAGTAGTTGATAAGTCCTCCTAACTATTGATAATATCCCATTTCAAGGTAGAAAAACCACCCTATTATTTCATCATTGTTGAAGCCTTCATAACTTACTTCAAAAAAAATATTTATTATACTATTAAGGATTGTTTCTACTTCTAATAAAATCACCAAATATTGGAAGTCTCTTCTAAGGTTGTGATATCAAATACATTATATCTTGCCATCTATTTGAGAAAGAACATATTTTTCTTGAGGATCTTCATCTTGATTATGTTAATTTGAAGTTTGTAACAATCACAATGTCTTTTCTAGTGAATCATTAAATGATGGCTTTAGAGTTGAATCTATTGGTTGTAGATTTTTTTTAAGTTCAACTCACTCATTTTGTCATAAAGTATGAATTGGTGTAAATGGTAGTTGAGCTCTTTCTGAAAGGTTAATTAAACAATCATAGGAATAATATTTTAAAAGAATATCTGCATTCTTCTTCTCAAAAATATCTTAAAAATCTTGATATTGGCTCGGAATGCCTCTTGAAGTCTTTTCACCATTAAAAATGGATTTGGCATAAATAATACAATAGGATCTTTCTATTGCAACATACAAGAAAGTTCTTGTACCTACAAATATGGATTTGGTTGCATTAGACTTATGATTTTCTACTTGGTTAATAATAATTTTAATTGAAATTTTAAAAAAGTCAAGACCACAAGAAATCCAATCCATTTCGAGGTTATATTTTTTTAGCTATGATAAATCTAAAACAATTGAATTAAAAAAAGATCTATTGATATTAAATATTACAAAGCTATTATGACCATTAATTTCTATTTTTATAAGAAAAAATTTCATAAGTAATTTCTTCAAAAGACAATGGATAGTTATTAATGACTTCTACATAAATAAGTTTAGTTTTTTTCAGTAAAAATATGTTATGTCTTTTAACAAACTCTTCATCTAAGAAACAAATTGAAGCTCCTAAATCTACCAAAGTAGAGGCTTTGTGATATTTAGATCCTAAATTAACATCTATTATAAAACAAAGAGACCATTCTAAAGAGAAAATAGGACCTTCATGAAATATTGTATAAGATTTGAATTGCAATATGTCATGTGATAACACAATTATATGGTGAAAAATAAAAATATAGATGTTGTTATAGGAAGATAGTAAAAGTTTTAGTTTTAATATTTTTTTTTGTGGAAAGAATTTCTATTTATTTTGTAGAAGCATAAATTCCTCAAATCAAAGTAAATAAAATAAAAAAAATAACATAAGTATGTTTAAAAAAGAATTAAAAAAGATTTAAGCAAAAATTATCTTAAATTATCAAAAATTGATATCCAAAGAGGATTGATTGTGAATTAGAATCAAAATCAATCTTTGAGGTACAAAACGACACACCTATAGCAACTCTAAGGTTCTTTTGCCAAGCACAGAATAAAATTTAAAAGAAAATTTGAAAAAAGATTTTTGAAAGTTAAATTCATGTCATTTGGATTAATATTAAGATTTTGAAGAATTTTTAAAGTTAGTAATGTACTCAATGGATTTAGATTTTGAAAAAAAAAATTATAAATTTAAAGATTTTGTGATTTTTTTAATATATTTATATATAAAAACTTGGAAATTTGTCACTATACTTGTTTTAAATGTATATGAAAAATTTAAGGTCAATCAAGCAATTAGATTGAAGAATATGAGAGATTTTGTAGATTATGGTTTCAAATAATTTAAATTTAGAATCAATAAGAAATTTAGCAATATTTACTACTTTGATTGAAGAAAAAATTAATAATAGAAATTAATGCTTAAATACCTATACATAATTTAAATTTTGAAGAAATTGAACAATTCAAGAAAAAATCTTTATTGAAAGATTAACATTTAAGTCAAAGAAGGAATACTAGTAACAATTGAGAGGTTTTGGGAGCTTTTCTTGCAATTGATAAGTTCAATTCTACTTAAGTTTTGTGTGCTTTTTAATTTTTTATTGGTTGAAGTTTGAATGAAATTTTAATCAAGATCTATGATTCAATCAATATTTATTGAGATTGCAAACAACTATAATAATAAATTAAGATTTATTTGGATTTTTTTTGAGGTTGTTTAGAGTTTGATTAGGATTGGTCTAATGTTTAGAATTTTATTAGAATTTAGGATTTTAATGGGATTTTATTAAGGTTTAACCAAAGATTTAGTTAAGGATTTCAATTAGGATTTCAATTAGGATTTTATCTAGGATTTGATTGAAATTTTTAAGGATTTCAATTAGGATTTTATTTAGGATTTAATTAGGATTTGATGTAAGATTTGATTAAGATTCATTAATATTTTAATTAGAATTAAATTAAATTTTTCTTAAAATTTATTTAGGATTTATTTAAGATTTTTATTTTTAATATTTTAAAAGGATTTTTTGTTATTTCTTAAAATTTTCTATTTATAATATTTTTAAAGTTATTATTAATCTTAAAAAAATTAATTTTTACATGTCTTTAGAATTTTTTTATTATTTCTTTTTGATATTAATTTATGACTTTTTTGTATATCTTTTGTAATTTCTTTTAAATTTACCTTGGATTAATTAAAGTTTAATTATGGTTATTAAAGATTACTTTAAGTTTATTTAAGACTTTATTAGATTTTATAAGATTGTTGTTGCATTTTTACTTACCTTCTTTAACTAGATGCTTGATGCATTCTCAAGCAAGAATACATATAATATGATAATAGTTCCTATTGTAGCTAGATAAACTCATTTTTTGACACAATATTTTCTTTCATAACCATATTCTTCATTTTGTGGTTGTTTTGCTTCTTTGAAAAATATTGAATAGTATGCATAGATTTTTGCTCAGTAAGAGGTTTAATACATGCTGCATCAATTTGCACATCCTCTACTTTTAAATGTATATGTTGAAAAGACATTAATATTGCCATTGAATTGAAATAACATTGAGGCCAACTTATGTGATTTTTAGATCAAAATTCAAAAAATCAATTGTCATACTTTATAGCAAAGTCAATTGCTTGACTTAATTTTTGAAAGTGAAATAAATTGAGCATCAAATAATTTACTTTATATTATAATTTTTAAAGGAATTGATTAATAAGTGCAACATCATTTCACTTGATATCAATTGCAAGTTATCAAAATTGTAAAGGATACAATATTACAAATTGATTGTTTTGTTCCAAAGATACAAATTAAAAATACAAATTGCATCACATTCTCCATATATGGATTGAAATTCTACTAAATAAGCTTATAAATTATCCAATATCAAATTATATAATTTAAAAAAAAAATTATGATAATGAAAAATTTCAAAGAAGTATATCAATAAACTTAATACATGATTTTGAAATTGGATAGCTTTGGAATTGAAGTTCAATCACTAGTTGTACTTGATTGATGAATCTTCAAAATTTTGATCTTGTACTATTAAACTTCTTAAGTGAAGCAATTCTTAATTCTCTAATGCTTGAATAGTGTTCTATCATTGGAAGAGTAGCATAATTTGACATAGATGTTAAAGCAGCTTCAATCATTTCTATACCTTCACTACTTGCCAATCTTGTTATTTCTTGTGATAGTAAATTGAATTAATGCATATTAAGCATTATTTCTTTCAATTACTCTTACATTGTGTCATTGTGTTTTTAATTTTAGTAAGCTTTATCATGATTACATAATAAAAAAAAAAATCTCTAATATTTCTCAAGATAAATAAATAAAAAGATTAGAGAATTAAAGATATTTTAAGAATAATATCAATTTAATAGTGGATAATGTGCAACTTCTAATGCACTTATGTTTATCATTAATATACATATTTATTCCAATAATTACCTATATAATTAAGTAAAAATAAATAATAATGGAATAATTTCATAATATCTTCTAAATTTATTTTCAAGAAGCTTTATAAATACTACTTTAACTTTATACATGTTTATAATTGATTAATTATAATTATGGCTTTTATAAAAGCCTCTTAGGTTATTTTTTTATCTTAATAGTTAGTAGGTTGAAGGTCAATTAGTAATTTTACCTTCTAGGTTGTAGAGACTCTTCTACTATCTTAGAAAGACCATAAATGAATAAAATCAGGATAGAAGAGGTAAATAATTAGTATAGTTGGTACTTGGTTAAGTTGAGAGTAGGTTTGGGCTAAAAAGACCTTAGGATAGGTGATATTGATACCCGGGAGTCGACTATTTGTGAGACATGATTGAAATAAGACCTCTGGCCACTAAAATAACGGCCTAGGGCAAAATAAGGAGTCATTTGAAGATTGGAGATTAAGATTTGAGAGCTAGCTTGAAGTTCTTTTCAAAGATGTAAGAATTGTTTTGAGAGGGTTTTGGAAGACTTAGCAATCATTGTTCAAAGTCAGGATTTGTATCAGTGATTTGGGTTTTATATAATATAATTAGGGCTAGCAATTTTGGCTAGTTCATGCAATTGATGTGACATCTATGATTTAAAACTTTATACTATTTGGATTATTGAGTGTACTAAGTATATAAAAAATTTTGTGATAATCTAACGGCGTGCTTTAGAGATATCTAATTTTTAGTACAAGAGGGTTTTGGAAGGTGGCAGTTTGAGGTTGGGTAGGGTTTCTATGATATCTAAAGATCTATTAGTCAGATTGAGGTGAAATTTGGCATGGTATTGAAGGACTTGAAGATCGAGGTACACACCAATTTTGAGACAAAGTTAATAGTTGAAAAGAGAGAAATCATTGCTGAGATTTCTGCTTCACTCTTCAAGTTGGCGGCTAAGTGACATTAATGCAATTTTTGGAGGTTTTCTCACAAATATTAAGTTGGATTGGCCTAAAAATTCTTGAGCATATAGAAGACTTACATTGACAATTGCATGCAAAATTTCACATCAAGTGGATGGTTGGATTGGATGTTACAGCTTGTTAAAGCTCACTAATTAGGATTGGGGCTTACAAGAAAAAACTAAATTGCTTAAATATGAAAGTAACAAGGTAATTGGGATTTATGTATAATTAAGACTACTAAGAAGAGTGTTTTAAGCACTTTTGAATTGAAATTCAGATTATATTCTTCTTCTATGGGCAAAAACTATTAGGATTTCTTGGCTATTTGTGAAATACAATCTCACCTTCTACAACTAGGTGCCTAATCTATTCTTGAGCAAAACAACACGTAATATGATACCGCACTTCTATTGTTGAATTTTGAAGATTGTGGATTATCCACCTTTAAAAAAACATTGATTTTTTCCTTAAAGAAAGTGAATTACCTCTCTTTGTAGAAATTTTTATTTGTCAATAGAAGTTATAGATTACTTTTCTCTAATTTGACTTAAAAATTTGTTAAGTTATTTGAAAAAGTAAGAAAAATCATGGATGATATACTTAATGAAAGTGAAAATAGATTTGTAAGTATTGCACGTCTTTCAAACTTGTCAATATTCCTAGGTTCAAAATTTCACACATCACCTATGTCAACTATAAAATTACTAATCTTATGCTTATGAAATAAGTTTAGAGCCTATGTCAAGGAATTATACAATTGAAAGAAACAAGTAGATTGATCTTAGAACCAAATTTTAAAAATTTCTATAAATATGTCAAAGACATAGATTAATATGCTTGAGAGGTTTGATGGAACAAAATAAAAATTTCAAGGATTTTTGCAACAAGTAAAGCTCTATCTAAGATTGCATTTTTTTCAATACCTTGATGTATTTATTTAAGTTGAATTTATAAGCACACTTCTATTTGGAAGAACTTTGTCTTAATTTGTACCTTTGATAGAAAAAGATTCACAACTCTTTTATGATTTGAATTCATTTTCAAAAGTATTTTTAGCCACATTTAGAGAAAGTGATAAAAAAAAATAGTAGAGACCAAGCTCTTATTTTTATAACAAGAATCATGGTCAACTACCATATATATTACAAAATTCCAAAACCTTACTTGTGACATAGACTAGAATGACAAAGCCCTTGTAAATCAATTTTAATATGAGTTGCAAGATAATATCAAAGATTTGTTATTGACAATGATAAAAAAATTCTTTGGAAGAATTATTTTTGAAGTCATTGTATGCAAAAATTGATTATTTAAAAGGAATCAAAAAGTAATTAAGTAATGAAGGTAGCTCCTAAGTTTTCAAATTTTTTTTGTTAAGGTTAGAATCAATATAAATTGATATGTTTAAAATTCCTCATAGAGTAGAAAATAATTCAATGTTATCAAGAGGGTTTGTACTTATATTTTGGAGAAGCCAAATACATTGTTTCACATTGTTTAAAGAAGTAAGGCAATCACAAAGTAAGAAGTATGATTGCCAATAAAAACAATGTGTCAAAAAACAAGTTTTTCAACTATAATAGGGACCATGTGGCTGAAATCATTTGCAATATCTAAAGAAGGTTTATTTTTTCTTCAAATCTTTCACCTTATTTTATAATAGATGTATATTTAAGACGTAAATATTACAAAGTTTTTGCATTATTAGATTTAAAAGCCTTAGCTTACTTTATAAATGAAGATTTTGTCAAAAATTAAGAAATCTTTTTAGTCAAGAAAACTAAACTTATATATATAGAAGTCATAGATAGTCGTTTATTGTCTATTAAAGATGTTACCTATAAAACTATTTGTTTAGATATAATAATTAAAGATCATAATAGCATAGTTATATTTAATATAATAAAATCTTCTTTTAATCCAATTATTTTAAGATTATTGTAATTAAAAAAATATAACCTTTGAATAGATTGAATATCTTATAACTTTAATGTTTTTTGGTAGTTTAATCTAAAATCTTATTAGTCAAGTCAAAATATATAAGTCTAGTACATCTAAATTCTTATTAATAGGTACAAGAGGTTTTATGTATGTTGCAAAAGAAGGATCATCTTTTGTTATATATGCCACATTCATTTCTTATAAAACACATCAAGTTATATTCTTAGATAGTATTAAGATTTTCAAGTTGTTTTTTTTAAAAAAATAAAAATATTCTTTTAGAACATTGATCTTATGATGTTCAATTGTTTTATATGAAAGAGTTCAATCTATAGCTTATTACAGAATGAATTAGCTTCACTAAAAAAATACATTGATAAAAATTTGGTTTAAAACTTCATATACCATTCAAAATCTCTAGTAAGAGCTCCTATCTTATTTATGAAGAAAAATGATGGATTTCTATGGATGTGCATAGACTATTGAGGTCTTAACAAGATCACCATCAAGAATAGGTATCTTCTAGCTATGATTTTAGGACTTATTAATCAACTCAACTAAATAAATATTTATACAAAAATAGATCTACAAGGAACATATAACCTAGTCCATATCAAAAAATAAATAAATGGAAGATTTCTTTTTGAACTAGATATGGACATTTTAAATGTAATGTCATGCTTTTTGGATTTACAAATGTACCAACTACTTTTCAACATCTTATAAATGATGTTTTTTGTGAGTTTCTTGATGATTTTATTGTCTCTTATTTAGACAATATTCTAATATATTCTAAAAACATAAAAGTATATGATCTTCATATTTATTGTATGTTATAAAAACTTAGAGATGTAGGATTATATGTCAAGACAGAAAAGTGTATATTCTACATAACTCAAGTTGACTTCTTAAAGTACATTATTTCCAATAAAGGACAAATAATAGATCCAAAGAAGGTCCAAACTTTCATAGATTAGAAGATTTTAAAAATAGTAAAAAATATGCAATACTTTTTGGACTTTTTTATTACTATTGGATCTTCATTAATTTTTCTCAAGTTGTAGTTCTATTTATACATTTGACTTGTAAAGACAAATTTGTGAGAATAAAGAAGTCAAAGCATTATTTGATGCTTTGAAGAAGGAATTTATTTTTGCACCAATCTTGTATTGCTTTGACTTCTTCAAAGCATTTTTCATGGAAACAATGCATCCAAATTTGCTTTGAGTGTTGTATTATTACAAATAGGAGCAGTTGACAAATTCCATCTAATAGCTTTTTATTCTAAAAACTTTTCAACAATATAAATCAAGTACAAAATCCATAATAAAGAACTTTTTGTAATTATAGATTCTTTCAAGAATGGCATCACTATCTAAAAGATACTTCTAATTCAATGAATATATATATACAAATTATAAGAACCTCAATTATTTTATATCATTGTAGATGTTGAATCGTTGTCAAGTTCATTGGAGCATGTTATTATCAAGATTTGATTTTAAGGTCACATATTGATTTAAAAAAAATAAGTTTTTTTAGAAGCACTTTCTAGACATTTATATTTGAATCAAAAGAAAAAAATGTAGCTTTTAATAAAAAAAAATAATAGTCTTGAAGTTTAAGCAATTTCATCTTTAAGCAATAAAATCAATATTGACTATTGATTCAACTTTTGTCTAGCAAATTCAATCAAGTATGTTCTTTGATCCTATTGTTTATAATATCAAGAATACTTCTTTTAAGTCTTATGATACTTTAAAGTTTGAATTTAAGAACAACTTTCTTTATTTCAAAGGTTGCTTATATATTCTAGAAAAAGAAGTATATATATATGTATTTTTTAAGCACATCAAAATTTTTTAGGAGTATGACATTGTAGATACAATAAGACTTTAGAGCTTATATCTTGAAATTTTTGGTGGTTGGAAATGTGGAAGGTTGTGAAAGACTTTGTACAATCATGTGACATATGTTCAAGTTCAAAAACTCCTTGTCATCGACTTTATGGACTTTTTCAACTATTATCTATACCAAAATAACCATGGTATTTTATTTTTATGGAATTTATTAAAGATCTTTCAAGTTCAAATTTGTATGACTTTATATTTGTAATTGTAAATCACTTTATTAAAATGGTATATTTTTTATTTTATAAAAAATCTATTTTATGCTGTTTGAATTTATAGGTATCTTTAATTGACTTTTTGGATTAGAAACGTGATCAACAAGTTATCCATATACCACACATGTTGCTAACTTGAAGACTAAGCTGACTATGTGGTCCACACGTAGAAAAACTGGTCTTGTAAGTCAAGGCATGTGTCCTACAAAGTCAACACACATTAGAGGACCTATAGAACATCGCCACTTAGCCCCTAATTAGATAGTATAAATAGAAACAAGAGTGATGCCTTTTTCACTCTTCTCAACTCCTTTCTTGCTTCTAATCTAGTTTCAAGAATTTCAAGTTTTCTTCTCTTTTGGCAATAAGCCTTTTTAGTTTCTTTTAATATATATATTTCCTTATTTCTATTTTGTCATTCTTTCTTTGACATAGATTTCATTGATTTATGCATCATCTTTTAATTCATATCCTTGACAGATTGACAAGAGTACTTTTATAGTATCAGAGCTTTGTCTTGTCTTGATTAAAAAAGGATTATTTCTTTCTCATGATAAGACATAAGTATATTAGAAGTTACAAATTACCCTCTTCTAAACTGATATTATTCTTAGTATTTTCTTTGTCATCAAGTCCTTTCTTCTACTTGTCTTGAGTGGTATTAGATATTTTTTTGAGTGTTATTATAGTAGAGCTTATTGAAATGAACAGTGCAATGGCACAAATGTAAGAGCAATTGAGGGAAGTGATGCTTGCGATGCATCAACTTAGCTTACCACCACAATAATCAACAAGAATGGCAAGAAGTGAGGATATAGAGATGATTAGAATTGCTTCAACATCTGCACCAAATCATGTCCTTCCACCCATGATGGAACATCCTTCAAGTATTAGAGAACCAAGAGTTATCATATCCAAGAAGTTTGATGTTACAAGATCCAAATTTCGAGGATTTATCAATCAAGTACAACTTGTGATTGAACTTCAACCTTGAAGCTATCCAACTTCAGGATCACAAATTAGATTCATTGGCACACTTCTTTCAAGTTCAGCACTATCATGGTTTTCATCTTTTCTTGAATGACAAGATCCAATATTGGATAATCTGGAGGCATTTTTGGTGGAATTTTGATCCATGTATGGAGAACATGATGCAACTCATGTTGCAACCAACAAGATCTATATTTTATGACAAGACAATCAATTTGTAACATTATATGCTTCATAATTTTGACAACTTACAATTGTTATTAAGTGGGATGATGCTGCACTTATTAGCCAATTTTTTTGTAGATTATAATATGAAATAAAGAAATTATTACTCAACTTACCTAATCCTCAAACATTGAGTCAAACAATTGACTTTGCTATAAAATACGACAATCAACTTTTTAAATTTTGATCTAAGAGTCGTATTAATGTGCATCAATGTTACTAAAATTTGATGGCAATACCAATATTTTCTCAACACATACATTCAAAAGCAAAGGATATGCAAATTGATGTCATACATTTTAAACTTCTTATCGAACAAGAAAAGACTCATCGCCGTTAAGAAGGATTATACTTATATTGTGGAGAACCTAAACACACTATTCAATATTATCCAAAGAAGCGATAAAATCACAAAATGAGGAGCTTATCTGTCAAAAAAGATATTGTGTTGAAAAACGGATTCATCCAACTACAATAGGGACCTTGCGGCTGGAATCTTATACAATTTCTAATCAAGGTCTTATCCTCTCCTTAGAATCATCTCTTTAATTTATAATAGATGTACATTTAGGACCTAAAAATTATAAAGCCTCTTCCTTGATAGATTCAGAAGCCTCAACTTCTTTTTTAGACGTAGAATTTGTTAAAAGTCATAAAATATTGTTAATAAAAAAAATCAAACGTGTTTATGTAGAACTCATAGATGTTCTTCCATTATCTTTTAGAGATATTATTCATGAAATACTTCCTATAGATATAGCAATAAATGGTCATAGTAGCTACGTAATTTTTAATATAATTAGATCTCTCTCTAATCTAGTCATTTTAGATTAACCATGGCTAAAAAAACATAATCCTTGTATAGATTAGATTTCTTGTACTCTTGATTTTTCTAAAAGCATAATTAAGAATGAAATTAATCTAGTAGAAGGTCATAAGTCTAGTGCAATTAAACTTATGTTTGTAGGTGCAAGAGCTTTCTTACATGCTACAAAAGAAGGATCACCTTGTCTCATTTACGCCACACCTATTTTTAATGATGCAAAGACTTCAAGTGGCATTTTCAACCAATATCAAGAATTTTAAGATGTATTTGAGAAAAAAAATGTGGATACTCTTTCAGAACATGGCCCCTATGATTGCTCAATTGACTTTTAAGAAAGAGTACAACCGCCATTTGGACTAATCTATAGTTTATCACAAAATGAATTGGCTGAACTTAAAGAATATATTGAAGAGAATCTAGCCTAGAATTTCATACACTATTCTAAATTACGAGCAAGAGCTCCAATCTTATTTGTGAAGAAGAAAGATGGGTCATTTCGGATGTGTGTTGATTATCAAAGACTCAACAAGATCACCATCAAGAATAGGTATCCTCTATCTTTGATATCTGGACTTCTTGATCAACTGAATTAAGCTAAGATCTATACAAAACTAGATCTATAGGTAGCATACAATTTAATATGTATTAAAGAAGGAGATGAATGGAAGACTATATTTTGAACTAGGTGTGGATATTTTGAATACAATGTCATGCCTTTTGGACTTAAAAATGCACCAATAGCTTTTCAACATCTAATGAATGATATTTTTTGAGAGTTTTTAGATGATTTTCTTTTCTATTATCTAGACAACATCTTGATCTATTCTAAAAATACAGTCGAGCATGAATTTCATGTTCATTGTGTCTTACAAAAAATAAGAGATGTGGGACTCTATGCCAAGATAAAAAAATATATATTCTATACTACTCAAGTCGACTTTTTAGGATACATCATTTCAAATGATGGACTTATGATGGATCCTAAGAAAATTCAAATAATTATGGATTGAAAGATTTCAAAAATGATAAGAGATGTCTAATGCTTTTTGGACTTTGCCAACTATTATCAAATCTTCATCAAAGAATTCTCTCGAGTTGGAGTTCTACTTATACATTTGACTTGCAAAGACAAACTTGAGTGGAATAAAGAAGCTAAAGCATCTTTTGAAACTTTGAAGTGAGCCTTTATTTTTGCACCAATCTTGTATTGCATCAACTTTTCTGAGGCATTTTTTATGGAAAGAGATGCATCATACTTTGCTTTGGCTATTGCATTATCACAAATGGGAGCAAATGATAAACTTCATCCAATAGCTTTTTATTCCAAAAAATTTTCAGCAGTTGAGATTAACTATAAAATCCATGACAAAGAGCTTCTTGCATTATGGATTCATTTGAAGAATGGCATCTTCATCTAGAAGGCGCTTAGAATCCAGTCACAATATATATATGGTGTCGTGTTGTAACACGAGTATATTGTGAAAATATAAAGAAAGAGGATTTTTATTAATGTTCAGTTATCTCGAATATTAGGAGCAACGACCGATTCCAGTGCCAATATTCAGGGGCAAGTTCAGTCACCCAGTTACAGTCAGTAGGGGCATACTGAAATGCTCCATTCGATTCCAATAACGGGAGTCAGTAGAAAGAGAAAGGACCAATTCAACGACGGGTGAGCCTGGTTCAAAGAGCCAATTGGATCTAATTTCAAGACATTCAATCTGGGTCTTCTTACCCAATATGAGACTTGACTTGGTTGAGCAACCCAATGTGGTCCAATTATGGGAACATCCAAGTCTTACTAAAGGCCTCTTACCCAATATGAGACCTGAATTAGTCGGGCGATTCAATGTGGTCCCGATTACAGGGCTTCGATTCCGTTTTAGGCTGTTTCGTCCTTTGTGCCATTTTGGAAACATCCTTTTGATAAAAGGATCTCTTAAAGGTAAAAACGGAGGAGAAAGCTCTGACGACGGAGCCAATTCTAGATCCAAGACGGAAGATTGAAGAAATTCAGAGGCTAGGGTTTGAGAGAGGGGAGAATTAAGGTTAAAAAGGAGGATAGGTTAAGAAATGAAGGAGAGGAAATAAGGTTTTTAGAGAGGTCAAAGAGCGAGCTTCATGCTTTGGAAAGGGAAAAAAAGACAAAGAATTGGGTTTTTTTTTTCTTCATAGGGTTTTGGGAAGACTGAGGCAATCGTTGCTGAAGTCAATGTTGTAATGGTGAATCGGGATTTTTAATGAAGTGGATGTGATTATTCTTGACTGTTTTGTGAAATCAAAGTTACGTCTGTGATTGAAGAATTAAAAGGGTGTCTATAGGATTGAGTATGCGGAGTGAATAAAATTTATTGGGTTAATCTAACGAGATAGTCAGTGGATACAAGATCGTGAGTATAAAGCGGTATCGGAGATTGGTAGATTGGATTATTCAGGGTTCTCTGTAACGTCTAGAGACCTATCGGTTGGGATAAAAAAGGATTTCGGCGAGCAGTCAAAGGACATCTGTATAGGTTTACGGTATATTCTTACAGTTGTTTATATTTTGAACAGTCAAAAACTGATAGACTGCTTGAATATTAGCGAATCTCCATACTACCTTCTACAGCCAGACACCCGGTGCGTTCTCGAGCAGGAAAGCATGTAATACGACATAAGTGGTGAATCCGACATGAAAGCTTAAGGTGGAAGGTAATGGATTTTATTTGATTTTATTTTTATTTTTATGGAAAACGAAAATAAAAATTTTGAAGGATCTTTGGGAGGAGTTTCTGGTGGGGGTTCTTCTAAAGGACAAGGTATGCACATGGATCCGTCTATTGCTAGTATGTTTCAAGCCTTCTCATTATCAATGCAGCAACAACAAAGCAATGATCGAAAGGAAGCTTTGGCAATCAAAGCATTGCAAGTAGTGGTCAATAAAATTGATCAATTTGATGGAAGGAATATTTCAAGGTATTTAAGATGTTATATTCGTGAAATGGAATTAAATCGGGTTTTTGAGAAGAAAATGGTTGAATTATTTGGACTTGCCATGATACCGGAGTTAAGAGACCATATTACATCGATTACGGATCGTTATGGGAATTCATGGGAGGTTTTTTTACATGCATTGAAAGACGAATATTTCTTGGAAGATGCTGATCGCGTTATTAAGAAGCTATTTCTGGAATGGATTGAATGGCCCAATAAGAATTTGCAAGCAACAGAGCTACAAAGGGAATTTGAGAGGCAATACTCTCAATTATCGAAGGTAGAAAAATTGACATTAGAGCCGAACAAAGTTGATCTATTTCTTCAAGCTACTGATGGAGAATTGCAAAGAAAATTAGAACTCCTTCTCGAAGACAAAGAAGAAGATGAAGGATTGACAAGAAAGTGGAAGAATGTTGAAGATGCGGTGGGGTTGCTTACAAAAAGAGAAAGGAGGAAGGATAGGAGCAATATTCCAAAAACAGTACAAGCATCCAAAGCTCCAGTACGTACAACACCACCAATAATGCCTACAGTTCAACCTTCGACATCCTTATCAAAGAAAGTAAATATGGAGATGCAAGAAATTATATGAAGAATGCGAGATCTTCAAATCAAATGGGCAAGACTTGAAGAGAATACTTCTATAAATAATTCGAAGAATGTTTCAAAACAAGGATATGTACAAAGATACATTTGGTGTGATGACGCTTCACACACTAGAAAAGATTGCAATGAATTTAATAATATGATACGGCAAGGAATTATTTGCTGGAAAGATGGGAAGATAGCATTAAAAGATAGAGAGGATCTTCTTCAAACCAATTTTGGCAAGGAAGGAATGAGATCATTGGTTCAAGATTACCTAAAAGAGCACGAAATAGCAGCACGAGAAAGTGCAAGTTATGGTGCTAGAGTAGATGATGACCTTAGTGGAAGTACGGAAACTAGTGAATTTTGGACTTTTGCTATTTTTACAATGCAAGAAGGGAAATTACCTCGAGAAGCGTTATTGAGGACTGCAGCTACAATACGAGGTGCAACAGGTTGGAAGGATCCTGTTGAATCTCTTTTAGTTCATACATATATTACTAAGAGCCAACATGAAGCTTTGATGGAAGAAAAGAGACGAAGAAATTTTGATGATACTAGAGAAGGGAATTCTTCTAAGAGGCAAACTCGAGGAGACAAGGCTCGGGAGGCAGCTTCACAAGAATTACCTGTAAAGGATACCTCAACATCATTGGAAGAAAAAACAAGGGAGACAAAAGATAAGGGCAAATCAATTGCTTATAAGCTACTTTCTGACATTGAAGTGGCAAAAAATTTGAAAGGGGTGTTGGAAGAACGTATATTAAATGCTAAGGTGGAATTCACATTGAAAGAAGTCTTGGAAATTGTAAAGAAGGAGTTTCATGATGTTATCATTGATAACATTATGGAGGTACAAAAGAGGAGGTACTCTTGCGAGATGAAGGTACCTTTGATGCGAGTTTTATTGATATTTCAGAGAATGGAAATATTATGTATAAGAAAGTTGATGATTTTAAAAGAAAAGAAAGAAAAAGATTATATAATATTGAAAGACAATTACGCAAATTAGGTACATTGCAAGATGATGAGAGGATTTTAGGTGTTTATGAAGAAAATGGACTAGAAGATTCATTGGAATTGATTACATCTATTGGGTTAGGAGATAATGATAAGATTGTTGAGATTCATTCAAGAGAGGTTTATACCATATTTGAATCTTTTCAAGCACCAGAAGTCACTGTAGAGACGAGATATAAAATAGCAGATAAGAAGGTAAAGCCTGTTGCCGGATCATTACCAGAAGATTCTAAAGAACGAATGGGAGAAGCATCAAAAGAAGCAAGTTTAAGAGATCCAATGAGAATTGGACATCAGTTTACTAAAGAGACTTTTGAAGAATTGAAGATTGGTTCTGATGGTTCTTTATTACCAGAGGAAATTACTTGTTTTAAAAAGATGTTGGCTAAACAAGGTAGATCGTTTGCCTTCGAATCTCATGAAATTAGGTGTGTGGATCGAAATATTATAACACCTATGGTTATCTTCACTATACCGCATGTACCTTGGAATCTAAGACCGATTCCAATACCGAGGGCACATTTACCTAAATTGGTGGAACTATTAAAAGAAAAGATAAAGATGAAAATATTAGAACCCTCATTTGCGCCGTATTCTAGTCGATGGTTTACAGTACCTAAGAAGAATAGGTCACTACGGTTTATTCAAGATATGCAACCGGTGAATGCAGTAACTGTCAGGAATGCAAGAATTGGACCTATTGTGGATGAATTTGCTGAGGCGTTTGCTGGAACGGCGATCTACTCAATAGGTGACTTGTATTCAGGTTATGATCAATTTTAACTTGCTAAAGGAAGTAGAGATATGACAACAATGAGGATACCACTTGGATTGGTTAGAATGTGTACTATTCATTCATCAAGGCACGAACAACTCAGTTGTGCATATGATGAATGGGATGAATAGGATATTGAGAGATTTTATTCCGAAAAAAACTATGCCTTTTCTGGATGATGTTCCTATAAAAGGGTGCAGAGAAGGAGACAAGGATGAAACTTTAGATAAAAGGGGGTGTCGCAAATATGTTGTTGATCATATACAAGATTGTGAAAAGATTTTAATTCGGCTTGGAGAAGTTCATCTTACATTATCGGGTATGAAGTCCGTATTTGGGGTACGAGAGGTTGTGATTGTTGGATATTTATGTGGATCTTACGAAAGAAAATTAGATCCGACTAAAATTGATGCAATTGGAAGGATGAAAGAGGATTGTGATTCTTTAACAGAGGTTCACAGGTTTTTAGGTGCATGTGTATTTTATCGAATCTGAATCCCTCATTATGCTCACATAGCGGATCCATTATATGAACTGTTACGCAAGGATTACCGATTTAAATGGAAAGAAAGGCATATTCAGACAATGCAAAGATTGAAGAAATTATTAATATCACCTCCAATATTGAGGAAGGTTGATTATAAGTGCAATAGACCAGTGATTCTTACTGTGGACGCTAGTCCAATTGCCATTGGATGGGCTGTGGGTGAAGATGATTTCAGTGGGAATAGATTTGCAGTTCGATTTTGGACTAAAGTTTTAAGTATTCGTCAGCGTGCATATTCGTAAGTCAAAAGAGAACTTTGGAGAGTCGTTTCGGCTATGAAAGCTGAAAAGGACTATTTGATTGGGGCAGTAGTAATAATTGAAATAGATTGCTTGTCATTGCTTGTATGTGATTATTAACTATTCAACGCCAGATATTGCAATGTTGAGATGGATTGCTTATATTAAGTCACTAAATCCAAAATTTAAGCATATTATTGGGAAAGACAATTTAGTAGTAGACATGCTATCTCGAGCAAGATCCGAGAGGGAGGACGAAATGGTTGAAGACATTGATGATGTCGGATTGAAATTCTATTCAATATCAAATCTCAATAGAGAAGACAAGCTATTTCTTGAAGAATCTTATGAAGGAGAATTATTGGATATTGATCATTACCTGAATACCTTGACTAAGCAGGAGAATTGGTCTACAGAAAAATTCAAACAAATAAGAAAAAAAAGCATATGGATTTTTACTTCGAGATGGATTCTTATGGAAGTGACCGAAGAAAGGAATTGGGATGCCACGACGAGTGATAGGCAAAAGAGAAGAAGAACTAAAATTATTAAAGGAGTTTCATGATATTTTATGGGCAGGGCATAGAGGAATCTGAGCTACTTTTGCTAAACTCAAGGAACGATATTGGTGGAAAAATATGTATCGAGATGTGCTCTCATTTGTAGAGTCATGTGAAATCTGTCAATCGTATTCTAATATTCGACATCCAGATGGTCTTCATCCTACGTATCCTCTGACTATTCATTTTAAATGAGTTGTTGATTTGGTTATTATACCAGTTGGGTTATGGCAAATGAGATATTTGGTTTTAGCTCATGAAGATTTATCAAATCAAGTAGAAGGAAGAGCATTGAGGACAAAATCTATAGAAGAGATTTGTAGGTTTTTGCTTGAAGATGTCATTTGCCACTACGGATGCGTAGGAAAAATCACTGCAGATCATGGAGAATTAAATGCACAAGAAGCTCATAAGTTCTATGAAAGATGTGGAGTTAAACTATCACTGACTACCGCTTATAATCCAGAAGGAAATGCAAAAAGCGAACGCGGTCACCCACTGATTGTGAAAGCATTAGTTAAAGCTTGTAATGGGAAAGTTAGAGAGTGGCCACGGCTTTTGTCATTTGCATTATGGGCTGATCAAACAATACATAGTTCGGTGACAGGATATATGCTAGTAGAACTTATAACAGGTCGAAAACCAATTATGCCGATTGAAGAAAAGGTACTTACTTGGAATATGCTACCATGGGAAGATGGATTGACAAGAGAAGAACTTCTGGCTATTACGATTCGACAATTGGAGCAAAGATCAGAAGATGTGCAGATAGCATTGGAAAGGTTAAGAAGAGCAAGGTTACAAAACAAGGCACGATTCGATAAGCAACATTGATTGAGACCTAAAGCAATTGAAGAAGGTGACTGGGTACTTGTTTATGACAATAGTCTGGATAATCAACATAGTACTTTGTGGAAATTTTCAAAACGTTGGTTTGGACCACATGTAGTAACAATTGTTCATGATAATGCGACTTACTCATTACGGGAGTTAGATGGTACAAAATTGAAAATACCAATTGTAGGGAAGCAAGTAAAAATATTTAAACAAAGATATACGGAGATGAATATGGAAGACCTTAATGAAGGTATAGAGATTTCGCAGCGAGAAGATGAAAGTGATTTGGATAATGAAGGTGACGAAGACGAACTGGACAAAGATGTAGAGAATATATTATAAATCAAACAACAATTGGGTAAATTGGTGCATACCGGAGGATGCACAAGTTCAGAGGGGGTGGATGTCGTGTTGTAACACAAGTATACTATGAAAATATAAAGAAAGAGGACTTTTATTAATGTTCAGTTACCTCAAATATTGGGAGCAATGACCGATTCCTGTGCCAATATTCAGGGGCAGGTTCAGTCATCCCGTTACAGTCAGTCGGGGCATACTGAAATGCTCCATTCGATTCCAATAACGGAAGTCAGCAGAAAGAAAAAGAACCAATTCAACGACGGATGAGCCTGGTTCGAAGAGCCAATTGGATCCAATTTCAAGACATCGAATCCGGGTCCTCTTACCCAATATGAGACCTGACTTGGTCGGGCAACCCAATGCGGTCCAATTACGGGAATATCCAGGTCTTACTACGGGCCTCTTACCCAATATGAGACCTGAATTGGTCAGGTAACTCAATGTGGTCCCGATTACGGGGCTTCGATTCCGTTTTAGGCTATTTCATCCTTTGTGTCGTTCCGGGAACGTCCTTTTGGTAAAAAGATCTCTTAAAGGTAAAAACGGAGGAGAAAGCTCTGACTGCAGAGCTAATTCTAGATCCAAGACAGAAGATTGAAGAAATTTAGAGGCTAGGGTTTGAGAGAGGGGAGAATTAAGGTTAAAAAGGAGGATAGGTTAAGAAATGAAAGAGAGGGAATAAGGTTTTTAGAGGGGTCGAAGAGCGAGCTTCATGCTTTGGAAAGGGGAAAAAAGACAAAGAATTGGGTTTTTTTTTTCTTCATAGGGTTTTGGGAAGACTGAGGCAATCGTTGCTGAAGTCAATGTTGTAATGGTGAATCGGGATTTTTAATGAAGTGGGTGTGATTATTCTTGACTGTTTTGTGAAATCAAAGTTACGTCTGTGATTGAAGAATTAAAAGGGTGTCTATAGGATTGAGTATGCGGAGTGAATAAAATTTATTGGATTAATCTAACGAGATAGTCAGTGGATACAAGATCGTGAGTATAAAGCGGTATCGGAGATTGGTAGATTGGATTATTCAGGGTTCTCTGTAACGTTTAGAGACCTATCAGCTGGGATAAAAAAGGATTTCGGCGAGCAATCAAAGGACATCTGTATAGGTTTACGATATATTCTTACAGTTGTTTATATTTTGAACAGTCAAAAACCGATAGACTGCTTGAATATTAGCGAATCTCCATACTACCTTCTACAGCCAGACACCCGGTGCGTTCTCGAGCAGGAAAGCATGTAATACAAGAACGGATCAGAAGAATCTTGAGTATTTCATATCAGCACATGTTTTAAATCATCGCCAAGTTCCTTGGAGCATGTTCTTATCAAGATTTGATTTTAAGAACACATATTGATCTGAAAAATAAGAAGGTTCATCAGACGTCCTTTCTACACATTTTTATATTGTACCAAAAGAAGAAGATGCATTTTTTGATCAGTAAAGAATAATTTTCTTGAAGCCAGAGTATTTTCATCTTTGAGTAATGAAATCAATATTGACTCTTGATTTGACCCTTGTGAAATAAATCCAATCAAGTATGTCTTCTAATCTTCTTGTTCACAATATCAAGATTCTTTCTTTTAAGTCCCAGGATACTTTTAAGTTTGAGTTCAAAAACAACCTACTCTATTTCAAAGGTCGATTATATGTTCGAAAAGTAGAAGCACGATTACGTGTTCTTTAAGCACGTCTCGACTTTCTAGCAATAGGACATTTTGGATACAACAAGATTTTGGAGCTTATATCTAGAGGTTTTTGATGGCCACAAATGTGGAAAGGTGTGAAAGACTTTTTTTAATTATGTGACATTTGTTCAAGATCAAAAACTCCTTGTCATCGATTTTACGGACTTTTTCAACCATTACCTATTCCAAAACAACCATGGTCTTCTATTTCTATGGATTTCATCATGGATCTTCCAATCTCAACTGCTTATGACTCTATATTTGTAATAGTAGATCATTTTACCAAGATAGCACATTTTGTATCATGTACAAAATCTATCACAAGTGAAAAAACAACTAAGCTCTTTCTTGAAAATATCTATGACTATCATGGATTATCCAAAGATATTATATCAAATAGGGGAACTTAATTTATATTAAGATTTTGGTATTTTTTTTAAGATTCTAAAAGTAGATATAAAACTATCTTTTGCATTCCATCTTCAAACTGATATAAAAACAGAGCGTGTTAATCAAGTTTTGGAGCAGTATTTAAAATGTATCATCAACTACCAACAAGATGATTGGACAATTCTTTTGCCAAAGGTAGAGTTTGCTTACAATAACATGGTACATTCTTCTACAAAACAAACACCTTTCTTTGTCAATTATGGTTATCATCTACAACTTCATACTTTTGACTTTTCAAAAGTTGATAATCTTGTGGTGAAAGATTTGGCAATTCATTTGTCAGAGCTTCATGCGATGATGAAGGCACAATTAAAAGAAGCTCAAGAACAATAAAAAATCAATGCACATGTCTATCAAAAGGAACAACCACCATTCTACGCAAGTGATAAGATATGGTTACTTTGTCGTAATATTAAGACCACTCGTCCTTGTGAGAAGTTGGACTACAGTAGACTTAAACCATTTCCTATTTTTGTACAAATCAATCCAATTGCATATTATTTATACCTATCGGAGTCAATAAAAATCCATCTAGTATTCCATGTATCTTTTTTTGAACCATACAAGGCAGTGAACATACCAAGAAGAAGACAAATTCTACCTCCTCCTATAGAAGTAGATAATAATGAAGAGTTGAAAGTGAAAGAAGTCCTAGATTCAAAGAAGTGCCAAAATAAATTAGAATATCTTGTCCATTGGCACGGATATGATATTAGTGAACGCACTTAGGAGTCAATAAAGAATCTTGTAAATATAACAAAGGTATTGGAGGCTTTTCATTGATGACATCTATCAAAATCAAGATGAAAACCTTCTTTATAAAAGAAACAAGATCTAGACAAGATAACATTCTACTTTCAATCTTTATTTGTAGCTTCTTTGTAGTTGTGATGCTAAAGAGATGGAGAAACAACAACCAGCAAATTTGACTCAAGAGCCTTTGTTTGTTGACCTATTAGATGAGACATTGCAATTGTCACAACCTTAAAGATGATGCAATCAAGATGAAGATCCTCAAGAACAACATATTTTTATTTAAACAGATGGCAAGATACAACACGTTTGGTATCATGACCTTAGAAGAGACTCCTGATGTTTGGTAATTTTATTAGAAGTAGGAACAATTCTTGACGGTGTTCCAAATATTTTATTTGAAGGAAGTTGTGAAAGCCTCAACAATAATCAAATAATAGGGTAGTCTTTCCGCCTTGATATGGGACACTATCAATGATTGAGAGGCACTATCAACCATCTTCAAAGAGAACAAAGATCTAAATATGTGGCAAATATAATTCGTCGCATCATAGATTTTTTCAACATATGATGATCGCTTTTTGTGGAACTCATCTCTAGAAGGGGATGTAATGTCATAGAAATACGCATGTAAGCTAGTAATTATCTATATAAATAGGTAGAAGTAAGTAAAAGTAAATAAAAGTAAGTTAATTCTATAATATCTTTTGTGAAAGCTTTTTAGAAGCTTTTATAGACACTTCTTTGACTTTATAGGTATCTTTAATTGATTTTTTGGATTAGAAACGTAGTCAATAAGTTACCCATGTACCACACATGTTATTAGCTCGAAGACCAAGCTATTTATGTAGTCCACACATAGAAAAAATTACCTTATAAGTCAATGCATGTGTCCTACAAAGTCAATACATATTGGAGGTCCTATAGAATATTGCCACTTAGTCTCTAGTTAGATAGTATATACAGAGACAAGAGTGATGCCCTCTTCACTCTTGTCAATTCCTTTCTTGCTTCTAGTTTAGTTTTAAGAGTCTCAAGTTTTCTTGTCTTTTGGCAATAAGCCTTTTCAGTTTCTTTTAATATACGTACTTTCTTAAAACTATTTTGTCATTCTTTCTTTGACATAGATTTCATTGATTTATGCATCATCTTTTAGTTCATGTCCTCAACAGTAGTATTTGAGGTATATCATTAATTATCATCAAGATGATTGCACAACTCTTTTGTCATTGATAGAGTTTGCATACAATAATTTGATATATTTTTCTAATCAACAAACATATTTTTTTGCTAATTATGATTATCATCTAAGATTTGATACTTTTAATTTTTCAAAAGTTAATAAACTTACAATAAAAGATGTAGCAAATTATTTATCAAAACTACATGTAATAATGAAGGTGTAGTTAAAAGAAGCTTAGAAATAACAAAAGATCAATTCAGATGTCTATTGCAAGAAAAAACCACAATTTTATATAGGTGAAAAGATATGATTACTTCATCACAATATCAAGACTATTCATCTTTGTAATAAATTTGACTATTATAGATTTAGACTTTTTTTTATTTATGGAAAAATCAATCATGATGCTTATTGATTATATCTATTGAAGTTTATGAAGATCCATCCCATATTCCATGTGTCTCTTCTTGAGCCATATAAGATAGTGAATATCTCAAAAAGAAGACAAATGCCACATCCTGCTATAAAAATGGATAATAATCAAAAGTTTAAGGTAGAAAAAGTCTTTGATTTAAGGCAATATCAAAATAGATTAAAATATATTATTCATTAGCACAAATATGATATTAGTGAATGTACATAGGAGCGAACAAAGAATCTTATAGATGTAATAAAGAAGATTGAGGCTTTTTATCCACAACATCCATCAAAATTAAAATAAATAATAATAAATCTTTGCTATAAAAAAAAGATATAGGAAAGATAGCATTCTATCTTCTATTCTTATTTGTAGCTTCTATATATTTGTGGCACTAAGAAGATGGAGAATTAACAACTAAAAAATTTAACTTAAGAACTATTATTTACCGAGTTATTGGACAAGATATTATAATTGTTATAACCTTCAAGACAATATAATCAAGATAAAGATCCTCAAAAATGATATATCCTTCTTTGAATAGATGGAAAGATATAACATGTTTGATATCACAACTTTAGAAGAGATTCTTAATATTTGATGATTTTATTTGATATAGATATGATTTTTGATAGTATTTTGATTGTTTTGTTTGAAAAGAATTATGAAGGCCTCAAAAATGATCAAATAACAAGCTAATCTTTTTGTCCTAGTATGAAACACTATTGATAGCTGAGAAGACCTATTAACCAACTTCAAAGAGAATAAAGACCAAGGTATGAGGCAAATGTAATTTGCCTTATCTTAGATTTTTTAATGTATGATGATTATTTTTTATGGAACTCATCTCTAAAAGGTAAAATAATATAAGAGACATATATATTTATTCCAATAAATACCTATATAATTAATCAAAAGTAGATAAAAGTAAAATAATTTTATTATATCTTTTAGAAAATCTTCCTAGAAGCTTCATAGACATTCTTTTTACTTTATATGTATTTGTAGTTAATTGATAGACTAAAAATTTGATCATCAAGTCAGCCACATAACACATGTATTAGTAGCTTGTAGAATAAAATAATTATGTGATACAAATATACATGATTTATTTTATAAGTTTAATCATATGTCTAGAAAAGTCAACATATGTTGGAAGTCTTATAGAATATTATCATGTAACTTATAATTAGAAAGTATATATAGAGGCAAGAATAAAGCCATCTTCATTCTTGTCAATGCCTTTTTAGTCTTTAGACTTATTTCAAGACTTTTTAATCTTCTTTTCTTTCACAATAGCTATTCTAATTTAATACTATATCATCTTCCAATAATTTTTTAGTCTTTTTAAGTAATACAAGAATATATTGATCTTTTATATCTTTGATGTTCATATCCTTGATAATATCTTATCAAGAAAAATAAGTAGTTTTATAACAAGGCATAGATAAGATATTTATATTATTCACACATAAAGATATGTTGTTGGAGTTATTTTTGAGAAGTTTCTAGAATTGAGGTTAAGATGGTGGTTCATCTGAGATCCACCATAGAACCTTTTAGAAAGGCTTAGGATAATTATCATGGTGGGATCTACTTCTAGAGTCCTTTAGAAGGGTGATTATTTTGATAGGAACTACCATAAGAGACATTCTAGAAAGTCCTAGAGATAGTTGAATAAAGTATAAATAGAACTAATTAAGGCTATTTGGATATTTGATCAGGTATGGCTTCAAACTTTTTGTCTCAGTAAAGTTTGGTTGTTTTTTCTTATTTTATTTTGTTTGATTTTGTTTGGTTCTCTTCTCTTTTATTTAATCTTATCTTTCATGTCTTGTTTTGTTTATTTACTTTCAATTTTGTTCTAGTATGATTGATCTTATGTTGTGTTAAGATCTTTGTTGTTATGAAATTAGTAAGGTTTTAGACTTTAGAGCATCTAACCTTGTTTCATTGATATCAGAGTGAGTATTAGTCTATTTTTTGGTAGTGTGTTGATAGCCATTGTTTAGTTGGAAGTCAACTATTGTGATCACATCAAGTACTATTTTGGAGCCACAAAAAGCTACTTTAAGAAATTATTTAGAAAGAGAGAAGGCATTACAATAGCAAAATTCAGCAAAAAACTTACAACATAGAAGATATAGCAAACCAACCCCATATAGCAATATCAAGCTCAAAGCTATAGAGCTCAACGATAGATTTTGTAACTAGAAGGAATTTGAGGTCAAGCTTAGGAGTCAATTTTGGCCCATAAATGTAAAGAAGTTAGCACACAATTAATTGTCTAATCTTATAGAATCTAGATTGATGCAAGATTATATCTCTTAGTTCAAGTTCCTATATTTTTACATTAACAACATTTCAGAGGTAGAGATGATGGATTTATTTGTACGAGGATTAAAATCTGTAGTCCATTAAGAAGTGGAATTAAAGAATCCATTGACATTTGAGAAAGTAATTAGAATTGCAAAGAGAGTTGATACTATAGATTTCAAAAATCGAGATGTATAATCTATAGTATAAAGTCGTATGCCACCAAAAAATATTATGGTACAATAATCAACATTGATGGAGATTGATACTTTACAAGGACCATTGATACTACAAAGACAAAAAATATTGGCGCAAAAGAAATTATGCTTTTACTTTTGGAAGCCAAATCATCAAATCAAAGATTATGCAAAATATCAAAGTTCAAGCACCAACAAATTAAGGTGGATTCACAATCTCAAGGGCCACCAAGTTGATGAAGAAGTGGAGTAGGAAAATGGAACTCTTGAATAAAGACACAAAGGACTAATATTGAGAATACTTGCTATTTTTCAAAGACAAACAACATGGCCTCAAACAACTATTAGATAGATTGGCTGGTGTGTCTAATAGGTTAATTAAGAGAACAACCATGTCGAATGCTTGTAGATTGTAACTCTATAAAAAATTATATCTTGATAATAATTGCCTATCGATTTAGGATTAAAACAAATGTGATCAAAAGATGAAGTATATACCTAATAGATGACTAATTGAATATGTTAAGTAAGCTAAATAAAGAAGAAATCATAAGATTGAATGACACCTATGCCTTAAAGGAAAAATTTAAAGTAACAAGGCTTAGATATGATGTTATTCTTAGTATACCATGGCGAGAGGTGAGAAATAAATAAGTTAATTAACTAATAAGGACAATCTCTTTCAAAGATGGAGGATGCACAATAATTCTTTGTATTACTATATTGAGTGGGATTGCAAAATAATTTATGGCTAAGAGCTTATTTCTAGGAATGATCTTTATGAAGAAGCAAATATGGTTCTGAATCTTACCTCAATGGTAGGAAAGACAACCAAAGGAACAAAAAGAGTAGAACAACTCATACATAAATATTAGAATGTCTTTCCAACTGACTTACCTAGTAGTGTGCGACTTGATCAAGGTGCCTCTTTTTAAATAGAATTAGTACCTATGGCCAAACCAATAAATTAGCCAAACCAATAAATTAGCCAATTTATCACCTAACAGCAAATAAACTTGAAAAGTTACAAAAGTTATTTATCAAATTCGTAGAGAAGGTTCTCATTCAAATAAACATGTTGCTATAGGGAATACATGTATATTTTATAGCAAAAAAATGGTAGTCTTTGACTTTGCATCAATTATTAAGACCTTAATAAGTAGACTATCAAGAATACATATCCACTTCTACGTATAGATGATCTTGATTAACTTCAAGGTATAATTATCTTTAGCAAATTAAACTTTTGGAGTAGTTATTGAAAAACTCCCATTGCCAAAGAGGATATAAAAAAGATAACATTTCATACATGCTATAAATATTTTAAGTGGCTTGTATTATCTTTTGGCCTCATCAATGCTTTAGCTTCTTTTATGGATCACATGAATAGACTATTTTGTAACCTTTTGGATATGTATGTCATTGTATTCATTGATGATATGTTAATCTATATTAAAATCCTTGAGAAGCATGAGTAAGATCTACAAGAAGTATTATGCTGGCTACATGATAGTTGCTTCTATTGCAAGAAAAAAAAGTCTGAACTTTGGAAGTTAGAAGTCACATTTTTGAGGCATGTCGTATCCTCTAAAGGTATGTGCATAGAGCAAGATAAGGTGAAAGGAATAGAGGATTGGCCAACTGCTAAAGATGCTTTTGAAGTTTGCTCATTTTTGGGCCATGCTAGATATTATTTCCATTTTGTTTGACGATTTGTACATATTGTTGGTTCATTGATCTTTTTATATCTAATTAAGAGCAATTATTAATTCTACATATGCTACAAAGGTGTGGCAATAATATTTGTTAAGAAAGCTAATAATTATTTGGATTGATCACTGATCCTTGCTACATAATTTATATCTAAAAAATATGAAGTTACAACATCATTGTTAAAAATAATAGTTGCATATCTTTGACATTTAGCTTGAGTACAAGCAAACATGACAACATACTATATTGGACACCTTATCACCCAAACCCGACTTAAAATCTAAACCAAATGATAAGGTAGAAGTCACTACCATTAATAGTGTCATTTTAGACTTAGCAAAAGAAGTAGTATGGAAGGAAGCTACATGTTGCAATGCTTATTTTAAGATGATTATCAATTGACTAAAGGTAGATAATGTGCAATATCAAAGATTATTGTATGAATGATGGCTTGATTCACCATTCTTCTTTAACATTAGTCAACATCTAATTATGTAAATAATTCATTATTGTTCCATCGATACCAACAATCTAACAATAAAAGAGTTTATACAGCGGCTTACAATAACCTTGCATGATGCATGACATTGTCTTCTTATCGCACAAAATTGACAAAAATAATATGTAAATTATCATTGATTGTCATAAATATATATATATATATATATATATATATATATATATATATATTTTAGTAAATACCTATATGATTAAGTAGGAATAGGTAAAAATTGATAAAAATAGATTAATTTTATAAGACCTTTTAGAAAAGCTTTCAAGAAGTTTCATAGATGTTGCTTAACTTTACATATCTTTGTAGTTGATTAATAGGTTAGAAACTTGGTCAATAAATTAACTAGACATTGATAGCTTGCGGAACAAGCTAACTATGTGGTATACATATAAAAAACTTGCCTTGCAAATTAAGATACATGTCTTACAAAATTAACATGTTTTAGAGGTCTTATAAGACATTGCTACATAGCTCCTAGTTAAGAGTATATATGGAAGTTAATGTGAAGTCTTCTTTACTTTTGTTAACATCTTTCTAGTCTTTAGTCTTGTTTCAAAACTTTCTAATCTTCTTATTTTTGGCAATAGCCATTCTAATTCAATATTATATCATCTTTGAGTGACTTTTTGGTTACTTTTAGTGATACAAGAGGGTGATGAGGATTTTCTTTCTCCAAGATTCATGTCCTTGGTAGTTTGATAAAAATAATAATATATTGTTTTTGTCTTATTTTAGAAGTGAATAGATTATTCTACTTCTATTATTGTATTTTGAAGGTTGTAAACTATCCACTTTTAAACAAAAAGATCTTATCTTTTAATATTTAACTTTTTTTTAAAGTGAGTGCATTATCCATCTTTGTAGAAATTTTTATTAGAGTTTGCAAATTATTCCCTTGTAATTAAACTTTTTGAATTTATTTGAGTTATTTATGGAAGAAAAAATTATAGATGCTACTTGTAGCAAGAATGAAAATAGATTTCTAACTATTACAGATCTTCATGAGCTTGTTAATATTCTAAGAGTAGAAATCTCACACAATTCCAATATGAATTATAGAAACACTATATCTATGCCTATAGAAGAAGTTCAAAGTCTACGATAAGTAATTGTGTAATTGAAGGAAGTAAGTAAATTGACCTCACAACCAAATCCAGGGATTTTTGTTTCTTTAAGTATGATAAGGACAAGAATTAGTATGCTTGAGAAGTTTGATGGAAGAAGATCAAAATTTTGAGGATTTTTGCAACAAGTCTAGCTCTATCAAAGATTGCATCCTTTTCAATACCTTGATGGATTTACTCAAATCAAATTCATAGGCACACTTCTATTAGGAAGTATTTTTTCTTCATTTATACCTTTAATGGAAAAGATTTGTGACTCTTTTATGATTTGAATTCATTCCTAAAAGTGTTTATAGCCACATTTGGAAAAAACGATCCAGAAAGAGTAGTAGAGACTAAGCTCTTATCTTAATGACAAGGATCATGGTCAACCACCATATATGCTGCTAAATTCCAAAACCTTGCTTGCAACATGAACTGAAATGACAAAGCCCTTATCAATCAATTTTGATATGGATTGAAGGATAATGTCAAATATATGTTACTAACAATATCAAAAATAAAAGCTTTAGTACAATTTATTGCTCAAGTTATTGCATGTGACAATTGATTATTTGAAAGACATCAAGAAAAAAGATATGGCTAAAGAGGAACAAATCAAATAATGACAACAGTTTACAAGTTTTAAAAAGCTTATTTATTAAAGCCAAATCTAATGCAAATTGATACAATATATTTTAAATCCTTTACAAAGCAGGAAAAGAGTTGGCAATGTCAAAAGGACTTATGCTTATATTAAAGAGAAGTTAAACATACTGTTCAATATTATCTAAAAAAACAATGCAATTACAAAATAAGAAGCACAATTGCCAAAGAAAATAATTTGTCGAAAAATAAGTTGTTCCAACTACAATATGGATTGTGTAGTTGGGATCATATGAGACATCTAGCAAAGGTTCTATTTTTTCTTTTGATCCCTCACCTTTTTTTATACTTGAAGTTTATTTAAGACCAAAAAATCACAAATTCTTAGCCTTGTTGGATTCATGAGCCTCAACTTGTTATATAAATGAAGATTTTGTCAAAAAATAAGATATATCCTTAATTAAGAAAATCAAATATGAGCATGTAGAAGTAATAGATGGACATTTATTATCTTCTAAAGATGTTACATATGAAACTATTCTTGTAGAAGTAGTAATTAGTGGTTAAAATAATTTAGTAACATTTAAATGTGATTATGTCTCCTTTTAATTCAATCATTTTAGAGCTATTGTGATTAGAAAGATATAATCCTCAAATGGATTGGATTTCTCACAATCTTGATTTCTTCCATAGTTAAGCCCAAGGTCTTGCTAGGCAAGTAGAAATCCATAAGTCTAATATATCCAAATCCTTATTGGTAGGTGTAAGAGCTTTTATGAATGCTGCAAAGAAAGGGCCATCCTTTGTTATATATGCCACATCCATTGTTGATCATGAGAAGATACCAAGTGATATTCCTAACTAGTATTAAGATTTCTAAGACATTTTTGAAAAAAAAAAAAAAAATGTAAATATCCTTTTGGAGCATTATCCTTATGATTGTATCATCATCTTCAAGAAAGAACTTAACCACCATTTGGACCAATCTGTAGCCTATTAAAAAATGAATTGATTATACTCAAAGAATATATTGATAAGAATTTGGCTAAAAACTTTATATACTATTCTAAATCTTGAGTGGGTACTTCTATCTTATTTGTGAAGAAAAAAGACGGAACTTTGTGGATGTATGTAGATTATCAAGGACTTAACAAGATCACCATCGAGAATATGTATCTTCTACTTTTAATTTCAAGACTTTTTTGTGAACTAAATGAAGCAAAGATCTATACAAAAATAGATCTATGAGGAACATATAATGTGGTCCACATCAAAGAAAGAAATGAATAGAAGACTACTTTCTGTACGAGGTATGGACATTTTGAATATAACATCACGCCTTTAGGACTCACAAATGCACCAACTACTTTTCAACATCTAATGAATGATGTCTTTTGTAGTTTCTTGATGATTTTGTCATTTGTTATTTAGGCAATATTTTAATCTATTCTAAAAATATAAAAGAGCATGAAGTTCATGTTTGTCGTATATTACAAAAACTAAGAAATGTAAGATTATATGCAAAGATGAAAAAATATGTATTCCATACTACTTAAGTTGACTTTTTGAGATATATAATTTCTAATAAAGGCCTTTTGATGGATCCAAAGAAAGTCCAAACTATTATAGATTAGAAGATTTCAAGAATAATAAGAGATGTTCAATATTTTTTGAGCTTTTTTAATTATTATTAAATCTTTATTAAGGATTTTTTTCAAGTTTTAATTCCACTTACACGTTTGATTTGTAAAAACAAACTTGAGTGGAATAAAGAAGCGAAAGCATTGTTTGTTACTTTGAAGAAGGAATTTAATTTTGCACCAATTTTGCATTGCATCAACTTTTCCAAGGCATTCTTTATGAAAAAAAATGCATGAAACTTTGTCTTAAGTGCAGTATTATCATAAATAAGAACAAATGACAAACTCCATCTAATAGCTTTCCATTCTTGGAAATTTTTAGTAGCTAAGATTAACTATGAGATTTACAACAAAAAACTTTTTGCAATTGTAGATTCATTTCAAAAATGGCATCATTATCTAAAAGGTGCTTCAAATTTAGCCATAGTATATACAGATCACAAGAACCTCAAGTATTTCATGTTAACACATGTTTTGAATCATTGCCAAGCTCGTTAGAGTATGTCATTATTAAGATTTGATTTTAAGATCACATATTGACCTAAAAAATAATAAGGTCTATAAGATGTTATTTCTAGATATTCTTATCTTGCACCAAAAAAAAGAAACGTATCATTTGATCAATAAAAAATAATCCTCTTAAAGCTAGATCATTTTCATCTTTGAGCAATGAAATCAATATTGGCTATTAATTTTACCTTTGTGAAATAAATTTGAACAAGTATGTCCTTTGATCCTCTTGTTTATGATATTAAGAATCTTTTTTCTAAGTCTCATGATATTTTAAAGTTTGAATTCAAAAAAAATCCATTCTATTTCAAAAGATGCTTATATGTTTTAGAAAGAGAAGGATGTTTACGTGTTCTTCACGCATGTCATGACTTTCCAACAACAGAATATTTTAAATACAACAAGTCTTTAGAGCTTATATTCAGAGATTTTTGATTGCCGCAAATATGGAAGTTGATATAAGACTTTGTCCAATCATGTGACATTTATTCAAGATCAAAAATTCCTTATCATCAATCCTATAGACTTCTGCAATCATTACATATATCCAAACAACTTTGGTCTTCTATTTCTATGGATTTTATTATAGATCTTTTAAGTTCAAGTTTATATGACTCTATATTCATAATTGTAGATCGCTTCACCAAAATGGCACATTTTGCATCATATACAAAATCTATTTCAAGTAAAGAAATAGTTAAGCTTTTTATTGACAACATCTATCGCTATTATGGATTGCCAATGGATATTATATTAGATAGGGGGACTTAATTTGTATCAAGATTTTGGAGAACCCTATTCAAAATTCTAAAGGTTGATATAAAGCTCTCTTTGGCTTTTCATCCTCAAATCAATGGGCAAATAGAATGAGTGAATAAAGTTTTGGAGTAGTATTTGAGGTATATCATCAACTATCATGAAGATGATTGGACCACTTTTTTGCCATTGGCAAAGTTTACATACAATAATTTGATACATTTTTGTATCCAATAAATACCTTTTTTTGCCAATTATGGTTATCATCCACAACTTGATACTTTTAACTTTTCTAAAATTGATAATCCTATGGCAGAAGATTTAGCAAATTATTTATTACAGCTATATGCAACAATAAAGATACAATTAAAAGAAGCTCAATAATGACAAAAGATCAATACAGATGCCTATTATAAAGAACAACTATAATTTAACGTTGTCGTATTGTAACACGACTATATGGTGAAAATATAAATGAAATAGATTTTATTAACATTTAGTCATCTTGGTTGTTAGAAACAATGGCCAATTCCAGTGTTAATATTCATGGACCAGTAAATGTCACCCCATTGTGAGAAATTGGGACATACTTATCGGTAATGTAATGCTCCATTCAATTTCAATAATTGGGATCAGTAGACCCAAAGCCAAGGAAAATTGAAGAAAGAATGAATCGAGGTCCTCAAGATATTTTGATAAATTGAGTAGAATGTGTCCAAGCCGTTCTTACCATGAGTCGGCAAAAGGAGAGAGGACCAATTCAACATTCAAGTGAGCTTGATGGAAAGGGCCAATTTGACCCAATTACAGGGGACATCCAGTCCAGGTCCTATTACGGGCTCTTACCCAATATGAGACTTGACTCGACTGGGCAACCCAATGAGGTCTCGATTATGGGGCTTCGATTCCATTTTTCCAAGCAGTTCCATTCTCTGTGCCATTGCGGGGAGACATCTTTTCTCGTAAAAAGATCCTCTTAGAGGTGGAAATTCTAGGGAAGCGCGGTCTGCTGTTTCAATTCGGGGAGTCCAAAGCAGAAGAATAAGGGGTTTCATAGAGAAAAATGAAAGGATAGGATAAAGAAGGGGGCATTCGAAGATCTAGAGGATTTTTTGAGGATTTTTGGAGGTTTTTTGAGGGTTTTTTGGGGGATTGGAGAGCTAGCTTCAGGTTTCTTTGATAAGAGGGAGAATTGGGTTTTTTTATGGATTTTGGGAGGACTAGGCATTAGTTGCTGAAAAGTCCGTGTTTGTATTGGTGAATTGGGTTTTGCAATAAAAAAAAAACGCTGGTACTCTTGACTGTTTGAGGAATTTGGAGATACTTCTATAGTTAAAATTTCAGAGGTGTGTAGAGGATTGAATATGCTGAGTGCAAGCAAAGTTGTGTTAATCTGACGGTACAGAAAGAGGATATTTGACCATTAGTATAAAGAAGTATTGAAAATTAGCAGATTAGGGTAGTTAAGGGTTTCTATAATATCCAGAGATCTATAGGACGGAATAAGGTGACTTTTGGTGTGGTAAGTCGAAGGCTTCTAGGCGGTAGTCGAAGGACATCAGTGTAGATTTACGGCGTTTTCTTGCAATCTGTAAGTTAGATTGGATTGAAACTTCTTGAGCATTTTTGAAGACTTGTAAAGACTTTAGTGGTAGAAGTTTATAACAATGAGATGGTCAGATTGAAAATTATAGCTTGCCGAGCTTGTTGTCTAGGATTAGGATTTAAAATAAAATAAAATAAAATATAAATATAAATAATAAATAAATAAATAAAATAAAACTAACAAATAGAAATAGATTTTTTTTTATAATATGTGGAAGCTATTAAAAGTAGTGGTTCTAAGAACTTTGTATTGGGGTTAAGCTTTTACATCGAAATCCAAAATAGTTGTATTTAGATGGTTGAAAACCACTAGACTATCGGGGATACTTGCGAGACATTGTTTTACCTTTCGTAGCCAGACGCCTAGTACGTTTTCAAGCAAGAAAGCATGTAATATGACATAAGTGGTGAACCCGACGTGAAAGCTTGAGGTGGAAGGTATTTGATTCGTTTAATTTTATTCTTATTTTATGGAGAATGAGAATAAAAATTTTGAAGGATCTTTGGGAGGAACTTTTAGTGGAGTTTCAGATGGGGTTTCTTCTAAAGGACAAGGTATACACATGGATCCATCTGTTGCTAGTATGTTTTAAGCCTTTTCATTATCTATGCAGCAACAGAAAAGTAATGATCGCAAAGAAGCTTTAGCAACCAAAGCATTGCAAGCTGTGGTCAATAAAATTGATCAATTTGATGGAAGGGATATTTCGAAGTATTTACGATATTATGTTCCAAAAATAGAATTAAATCAGGTTTCTGAGAAGAAGATGGTTGAATTATTTGGACTTGCCACGATATCGGAAAGAAGAGAGCATATTACAATAATTATGGATCATTATAGAAATTCATGGGAGATTTTTTCACATGCATTGAAAGACGAATACTTCTTAGAGGACACTGATCATGTTACTAAGAAACTATTTCTAGAATAGATTGAGCGGCCTAACAAGAATTTGTATGCAACAAAGCTATTAAGAAAATTTGAAAGGCAATATTCTCAATTATCAAAGATAGAAAAATTGACATTAGAGCCAAACAAGGTAGAATTATTTTTCTTAAGCTGTCGACGGAGAATTACAAGGAAAATAGGAGTTGCTTCTTGAAGACAAGGAAGAAGATGAAGGATTGACAAAAAAGTGGAAAAATATTGAAAATACAGTGGATTTGCTTGTAAAAAGAGAAAAGAGGAAGGATAGGAGTAATATTCCAAAAGCAGTACAAGCACCTAAAATTCCAATACATACAACATATCCAACAATGCCTACAGTTCAACCTTCAACATCTTTATCGAAGAAAGGAGATATGAAGATTGACAAAATTATACATCGAATGCGAGATCTTCAAATCAAATTGACAAAACTTGAAGAAAATACTTCTATAAATAAATTGAAGTATATTTCAAAACAAGGATATATACAAAGATGTATTTGGTGTGATGATGCTTCACATACTAGGAAGGATTGCAATGAATTTAATAATATGATACAGCAAGGAGTAATTTATTGGAAAGATGGAAAAATTGCATTAAAGGATACAAAAGATCTCCTTCAAACCAATTTTGGCAAAAGAGGTATGAGGGCACTGATTCATGATTATTTAATAGAACATGAAATTGCAACAGGAGAGAGTGCAAGTTATGGTGCTAGAGTAGATGATAATATTAGTGGAAGTATAGAAACTAGTGAATTCTGGGCTTCTTCCATTTCTACAATGCAAAAAGAAAAAATGCCTCGAGAAGCGTTATTGAGGACTGTAGCTACAATACGAGATGCAACAGGTTGGAAAGATCATGTTCAGTTTCTTTTAGTTCATGCATATATTGCTAAGAGCCAACGTGAAGCTTTGATGGAAGAAAAGAGACGAGAGAATTTTGATGATAGAAGAAAAGAGAATTCTTCTAAGAGACAAACTCGAGGAGACAAGGTTTGTGAGGCGGCTTCACAAGAATTGCCTATAAAGGATACTTCAGTATTATTGGAAGAAAAAAGAAAGGAGACAAAAGATAAGGGTAAATCAATTGCTTATAAGCTACTTTTTGATATTAAAGCGGCAACAAATTTGAAAGGGATGTTGGAAGAACGTATATTAAATGCTAAGGTAGAATTCACATTGAAAGAAATTTTGAGAATAGCAAAGAAGGAGTTTTATGATGTTATCATTGACAGCATTAAGTAAAAGAGGCAATTAATGGGCAAAGCTGGAACGAGTCATGCTATTGATGCAGGATTATATAAAGATGAAGAAGAGGTTGATAATAGTTACAAGCAATCAATAAATGAAAAGAATGGGTATAATCAACGAATATGTTTCAAAGATTATAGTGATAAGGAAATAGAAGCTTTGAGCCATTATACTCAAAAGCATTGGACTAGGGTAAGTATTGAAGTATTGGTGAAAGTAAGAGATATAGAAGAACCAATAGTTGCTTTAGTTGACCATGGTTCTAAAATAAATCTTATGTCTAAGGATCTTTATAAGAAGCAAAAATGGCCAATTGATATGGAACATGGATGGATAATACAAGCAGCTAATAATACACGAGGCAAATTATATGGAGCTTGTCTAGATGTCAAAATTCGAATTGGAGATGTCGTGACAAAATAACATTTCTTTGTTCAAGATACAACGTCTTATCTATTGATTTTAAGACAACCTTATATTACAACAACACGGATGGAAACAAAAGTACTTGACAGTGGTTCTGCTTATGCAAGGGTACGTTGGCGTGTTGTGGTTCGGCTACTATATGAAAATAATGTAATTATGTACTTAATATATAATTTATTAAGTAACATGGCGAGAGCCATGTTAGTAGATTTTAGTTGGTTGTAGAATATAATTTGATTATTACTTTGAAAAGAGGTTTTTTAAAAAGATTACTATAGAATTTGTATAACTTTAATTTCCTTTTGATAGTGGCTTTTAAGATTGGTTTTGGTTGATAGTAACTTCTAAATATTTAGAGTCACCTTTGTTAGACATTGGTGATATTTGAAAACTTATTTTGGTTCTTTTATTTGGTGTTTAGAGCATAAATTATGTAAATCTTATAAGAAAAAGGATTGAAGAAGGATTTTGGTAGCAAAGGGAGTAATTAGAGCACCAATATAGATGAATGGAGATGAAAAATAAAAATCTCCATTCCTATTGGTCAAAAATCATGACCAATGGACTTTGAGGAGGCTGCCTGAGGCCATATTAGGGATTAGGGTTAGTTTCTCAAGGCCATTCGAACTTTGAAGGCTAGGGTCAGAAGGTTTAGGTTTTTGGTTAAGATTTTGATGCAAGTTTTGTGTCATTTGGAGTTTTTATGAAGAAGTTATAGGCACTCAAAGTTAAGGTGTTAGTTTTAGACCTACTGTCACTTTTTTGAGCATAACGCACGCGTACGGATGGCAATTGAGGATCGGCGACTGCGACTAGAGAGAGCACTTTTGTAGCTATACTTTTTGCATACTGCTTACTGAATTCTAAGTCGGAATGAAGGAGTTATTGGATTTTGAAGTCAGCACATGCAATCTAAGGGTAGTAAGTAAACCGATTTACTAGTATTTGTCTTTTGAGCTATATCTTGAGCAATTTGACAAGGTTTTGGCTCAAAATTTCAAGGGATGTGTAATTTTATGTTAATAAACTTTGTGCATAAGTTTTATGACATTTGGAGTTCGAATTTTTGAGATATAAGGAAAATAGTTTTTCGGGTGCTTGTAAATTAGGGTTTGGAGTGTCTGCTAAGATTTCTTAGATGCCAGAAGCTCGGGATTGATTTTGCGGTTAGTTTTTTTTGTCGTAAGAGTTAAGGGTAAATTCTACCTATCTTGTAAATTTGAAACAAACTGAACGGTTAGATCAATAGTTATGATTTTCTAAAGTTTGTGGAGAAAAAACCCTTCGCGGGAAAAATATGTTTTGAAGGAATTTTGTTATATTTGGAGTTTTATACAAAAATAAAGGAGTTTTGGAAGCTATAAAAAGAATCATATAAAGGTTTAAGGTACACTTTCTATAGCTAGATACCCAATGTATTCTCAAATAGCAAATCACGCCATACGACAACATAGTGAAGATGGAAGAAAAGCTGTACAGTTTCTGACAATACCTCCTAACCATGAACAGAATCGAGATAGGTTGAGGGAGAAGCCATTGCCAAGGGTTGTTGAAGGATTTAAGGATTTTGGAGAAGTACCAATATAAAGTGAGATTATGGAGGTACAAAAGAGGAGGTACTCTCGCAAGATGAAGGTACCTTTGATGCAAGTTTTATTGATATTTTGGAGAATGGAAATATTATATATAAGAAAGTTGATGATTTTAAAAGAAAAGAAATAAAAAGATTATATAATATTAAAAGGGAATTATACAAGTTAGAGACATTAGAAGATGATGAGAGGATTTTAGGTGTTTATGAAGAAAATGGATTGGTGGATTCTTTGGAATTAATTACATCTATTAGACTAGAAGATAATAATAAAATTGTGGAAATTCATTCAAGGGAGGTTTATACTATACTTAAATCTTTTCAAGCACCAGAAGTTATTGTAGAGACAAAATATAAAACAGTAGATAAAAAAGTAAAACTTCTTGCCGGACCTTTACTAAAAGATTCTAAAGAACAAATAGAAGAAACATCAAAAGAAGAAAGCTTAAGAGATCCGAAGAAGATTTGACACTAGTTTATAAGGAAAACTTTTGAAGAATTGAAGATTGGATGTGATGGTTCTTTATTACCAACAAAAATTGAATGTTTTAAAAAAATGCTTGCAAAATGAGATAGATACTTTACCTTTGGATCCAGTGAAATAGGATGGTAGATCCTAATGTTGTTCTTCTTATGGTTATCTTTACAGTACCTCATGTGCCTTGGAACTTAAGGCCAATTTCCGTGCCAAGGGCACATTTACCTAAATTGGTAAAATTATTGAAAGAGAAGATGCAAATGAAAATTTTGGAGCCTTCTTTTACTCTGTATTCTAGTCGTTGGTTTACGGTGCCTAAGAAAAATGGATCGTTATTTTTTATTCAAGATATGTAGCCAATGAATGTAGTAACTATAAGAAATATAAGTATAGGGCCTTTAGTAGATGAGTTTACATAATCGTTTGCAGAATGGGCAATTTATTCAATGGGTGATTTATATTCAGGTTATAATCAATTTCAACTTACGCATGGGAGTAGAGATCTAACAAAAATGAGAACGCCACTTGGATTACTTAAAATGTGTACTCTCCCTTAAGGTGCTACTAATTCAGTTGCACATATGATGAATGGGATGAACAAGGTATTAAGAGACTTCATTCTTGAAAAAACTATGTCTTTTTTGGATAATGTTCCTATCAAGGGATGTAAAGAAGGAGAAAAAGATGAAACTTTAAATGAGAGGGGGTGTCACAAATATGTTGTTGATCATATACAAGATTGTGAAAAGATTTTAACTCGACTTGAAGAGGTTCATCTCACACTTTCAGGAGCAAAATCTACATTTGGAATGCAGGAAGTTCTTATTGTTGGGTATTTGTATGGATTTTATGGGAGAAAGCCAAATCCATGCAAAGTTGATGCAATTGGAAGGATGAAAGATTCATGTGACTCTTTAACAGAAGTACGCAGGTTTTTAAGAGCTTGTGTATTTTATCGTATATGGATTCCTCATTATGCTCATGTAGCAGATCCATTGTATGAATTATTACGTAAGGATTATCGATTTAAATGGAAAAGAAAGCATACTGAAGCAATGTAGAAACTAAAGGTGTTATTGGTGACACCTCCAATTTTAAGAAAAATTGATTATGCCTGCAATAGACAAGTAATTCTTATTGTGAATACTTATCCTATTGCTATTGGATGGACTGTGGGTTAAGATGATTCAAGTGGAAATAGATTTGCAGTTCGATTTGGAGCAAAAGTTTTAAGTACTCGTTAACATGTGTATTCGCAAGTCAAAAGAGAACTTTGGAGAGTTTTTTTGGCTATGAAAACTGAAAAGGATTATTTGATTGGTGCAGCAGTAGTAATTAAAACAGATTATTTGCCATTACTAGGAATGATTACTTATTATTCAATGTCGGATATTATAATGTTAAGATGGATTACTTATATTAAGTCATTAAATCTGGAATTTAAGCATGTTGCTGAAAAAGACAATTTAATAGCAGACATGCTATCTCGAGCAAGATATGAAAGAGAAGACAAATTGGTTGAAGACATTGATGATGTTGGATCAAAGTTCTATTCAGTATCAAATCTTAACATAGAAGATAAGCTATTTCTTGAAGAAATTTATGAAAGAGACTTATTGGATATTGGTCATTATTTGAATACCTTGACTAAGCAAGAAAATTGGTCTATAGAAAAATTTAATCAAATACGGAAAAAATCATATGGATTTTTGCTTGAAGAAGGATTCTTGTAGAAAAGACCAAAGAAAGGAATTGGAATGCCACAAAGAGTGATAGGCAATAATGAAAAGAAGCAAAAGTTATTAAAGGGGTTTCATGATAGTTTATGGGCAAGACATAGAGGAATTTGGACTACTTTTGTTAAATTTAAGGATCGATATTGGTGGAAAAATATGTATTGAGATTTGCTCTTATTTGTAGAGTCATGTGAAATTTGTCAAGCGTATTCTAATATACGACATCGAGATGATCTACATCTGACATATCCTCTAGCTATTCATTTTAAATGGGTTGTTGATTTGGTTATTATGTCAATCGGATTATGCCGAATAAAATATTTAGTCTTAGCTCATGAAGATTTATCAAATCAAGTAGAAGGAAGAGCATTGAGAACAAAATCTACAGAAGGAGTTTGTAGATTTTTGCTTGAAGATGTTATTTGCCGCTACGGATGTGTGAGAAAAATCACTGTAGATTGTGGAGAATTAAATGCACAAGAAACTCGTAAATTCTTTGAAAGATGTGAAATTAAACTATTATTGACTACTGCTTATAATCTTGAAGGAAATGCAAAAAGTGAACGTGGTCACCCACGGATTATCAAAGCATTAATTAAAGCCTGTAATGGCAGGATTAGAAAATTGCTACGATTCTTGTCATTTGCATTATAGGCTGATCAGACAATTCATAGCTCGGTAACAGAATATATGCCTATTGAACTTATGACAAGTCAAAAATCAATTATGCCAATTGAAGAAAAAGTACCTACTTAGAGTGTACTATCATAGGAAGATGGATTGACAAGAGAAGAACTTCTAGCTATTAGAATTCAACAATTAGAGCATAGATCAGAAGATGTGCAAATAGCATTAGAGAGGTTAAAAAGAGCGAGGTTACAAAACAAGGTACGATTTGATAAGTAGCATCGATTGAGGCCGAAAGCAATTGAAGAAGGTGATTGGATTTTGGTCTATGATGGTAGCCTGGACAATCAATCATTATAGTACTTTAAGGAAGTTTTCTAAAAGATGGTTTGGATCGTATGTAGTAACAATTGTTCATAATAATGTCATTTACTCATTACAGGAGTTAGATGGAACAAGGTTAAAAATACCAATTGCAAGAAAGCGAGTAAAAATATTTAAACAAAAAAACATGAAAATAAATATAAAAAACCTTGGTGAAGACATAGATATTCCTCGACTAGAAGATGAATTTGACTTGGGTAGCAAAAGTGATGAAGAAGATTTAGACGAAGACTTGGAGAAAATATTATGATTCAATCAACAACAACTAGGATATTTGTGCATACCAGAGGATGCACAGGTTCAGAGGGGGTGGATGTCGTGTTGTAATACGATTATATGGTGAAAATATAAATGAAATAGATTTTATTAACATTTAGTCATCTTGAGTGTTAGAAACAATGGCCAATTCTAGTGCCAATATTCATGGGCCAGTAAATGTCATCCCATTGCGAGAAATTGGGACATACTTATCGGTAATATAATACTCCATTCAATTTCAATAATTGGGATCAGCAGATCCAAAGCCAAGAAAAATTGAAGAAGAAATGAATCGAGGTCCTCAAGTTATTTTGATAAATTAAGTAGAATGTGTCTAAGCCATTTTTACTAGGAGTCGGCAAAAGGGGAGAGCACCAATTCAACATTCAAGTGAGCGTGATGGAAAGGGCCAATTTGACCCAATTACAGGGGACATCCAGTCCAGGTCCTATTACGGGCTCGTACCCTATATGAGACCTGACTCGGCTGGGCAACTCAATGAGGTCTCGATTATGGGGCTTCGATTCCATTTTTTCAAACAGTTTCGTTCTCTGTGCCATTGCGGGGAGACATCTTTTTTCATAAAAAGATCCTCTTAGAAGCAGAAATTCCAGGGAAACGCGGTCTGTTGTTTCAATTTGGAGAGTCCAAGGCGGAAGAATAGTAGATTTCACAGAGAAAAATAAAAGGATAGGATAAGAAAGGGGCATTTGAATATCTAGAGGATTTTTTGAGGATTTTTGGAGATTTTTGGGGATTTTTTTAGGGTTTCTGGGGATTTTTTGGGGGATTTTTGGGGGGGTCGGAGAGCTAGCTTCAGGCTTCTTTGAAAAGAGGGAGAATTGGATTTTTTTATGGATTTTGGGAGGACTAGGCAATAGTTGCTGAAAAGTCCGTGTCTGTATTGGTGAACTGGGTTTTGCAATAAAAAAAAAACGCTGGTACTCTTGACTGTTTGAGGAATTTGGAGATACTTCTATAGTTAAAATTTCAGAGGTGTGTAGAGGATTGAATATGCTGAGTGCAAGCAAAGTTGTGTTAATCTGACGGTATAGAAAGAGGATATTTGACCATTAGTGTAAAGAAGTATTGGAAATTAGCAGATTAGGGTAGTTAAGGGTTTCTATAATATCCAGAGATCTACAAGACGGAATAAGGTGACTTTTGGTGTGGTAAGTTGAAGGCTTCTAGGCGGTAGTCGAAGGACATCAGTGCAGATTTACGGTATTTTCTTGCAATCTGTAAGTTAGATTGGATTGAAACTTCTTGAGCGTTTTTGAAGACTTGTAAAGACTTTAGTGGTAGAAGTTTACAACAATGAGATGGTCAGATTGAGAATTATAGCTTGTCAAGCTTGCTGTCTAGGGTTAGAATTTAAATTAAAATAAAATAAAATAATGAATAATAAATAATAAATAAATAAATAAAACTAACAAATAGAAATGGATTTTTTTTTATAATATGTGGAAGCTATTAAAAGTAGTGGTTCTAAAAACTTTATATTGGGGTTAAGCTTTTACATCAAAATCTGAAATAGTTGTATTTAGATGGTTGAAAACCACTAGACTACCGAGGATACTTGCGAGACATTGTTTTACCTTCCGTAGCCAGACACCCAGTGCGTTCTCAAGCAAGAAAGCACGTAATATGACAACGTAAGTGACAAGGTATGGTTACTTCATCACAATATTAAGACTACTTATCTTTGTGACAAGTTGGACTATTATAGGCTTCGGCCTTTCTTTATTAGTGAATAAATCAATCATGTTGCTTATTGATTATATCTACTAGAGTCTATGAAAATCCACCTTATATTTTATATGTCTTTTTTTGAACCATATAAGACAGTAAATATCTTAGAAAGAAGACAAATGCCACCTCTTTTTATAGAAGTGGATAATAATCAAGAGTTTGAAGTGGAAGAAGTCTTAGATTCAATGCGGTGCCAAAATAGGTTGGAATATCTTGTTCATTGGCATGGATATGATGTTAGTGAATGCATATAGAAGCCAACAAAGAATCTTATAAATATAGCAAATAGAGTTGAAGCTTTTCATCAACAACATCCATCAAAATCAAAATAAAGAATAGAAAATCTTTGCTATAAAAGAAATAAGATCAAAAGAAGATAATAATCTACCTTTTATCCTTCTTTGTAGCTTCTATATACTTAAGGAGATGGAGAATCAATAACCAGCACATTCAACTCAAGAGCTTACTTTTGAAGACTTATCAGATGAGACATTACTATTGTTATAACCTTCAAGATGACAAAATTGAGATGGAGATCTTCAAGAATGATATGTCTTTCCTTGAATAGATGGCAAGATATAACGTTGTCGGGGTAGAGAGAATTTGTCTCAAGAAAGCACTAGGCTTTTGGCTGCCATTAATTACTCAATCAAGTCTTGAGATAAGAAAGACTAAATTTGTGTATATATATAATATCTTTACGAGCAATTAAACCATATATATAAGTCTTACGTTCCCAAAAACTTCGAAAATATGATAAAAATCTCTAAATCCTTATATATTCTTGTAGAATATTATTCTAGAACTTCAACAACTCATCTCTTTTAATTGGACTATTCAAATATACTCAAATTTTATATAAAGTACTAATATACTTTTAACAACTACTACAACAAATTTTAAATTTCAAATTCATTGCAAATCTTAAGATATCACCAAAATCCTAACAGTAGCTTCAAATCCTATTTTTTATACTCCTTGTATAATTTTCTTCATATCTCACAAAAATAGACATTCAAATGCCATAAAATTTGTATGTATAGCTTCTTAACACAATAAACTACATTCAAAAAAAAAGTTTGAGCCAAAAATTTGTCTAGACACCTAACATATGGCTCTAACTATTACTATGAATAAAATCACTTACTTACTACCTTTGATTTGGATGCATTGATTTCAACTCTCTATAACTTCTTCATCTAAATTCCAAATTCACTAATAATATATGAAAAGTATAGCCAAAAAAGTATTTTTTCCAATCCTAATTGCTGATCCTTCATTGATCTTTGTAAATGTATGTTATGTCCCAAAGAGTGATAGTAGGTTTGAAATTGATACCTTAACTTTGAGTACCAATAACTCCTTCATAAAAACTCAAAATCACACAAAATTTGTATCAAATCTGTATCCAAAAATCTAAACTTGGTGATCCTAGCCTTTAAAATTTGAATGACTTCAAAAGAAAAAACCTAATTTCTAATAAGACCTCAGGTAGCCTCCTTAAAGCCCATTGGGCTTGACTTTCGACCAATAGGAATGAAGATCTCTATTCCTTGCCTTCATCTTTGCCTTTATGCCTCCCAATAAGCCTCTTTTTAGTTAAGATTTTCATCTTTAGGCTCTAATCTCTTCTCAAGGCTTCATACTAAATATTTAAGTCTTAAATATTTTTTAAATGCTATAATCAAAATAGATAAAATTTAAAATTAATTTTCTTATATCCACTCTTTTTAAATTAATCTATTAACCATTCTAACATACATCAAGACTTATAAACATATTATATATTCTAACTAATTTTTACATATTATAAATAATTATAATACAACAATATGTTTGATATCACGACCTTGGAAGAGACTCCTGATATTTGGTGATTTCATTAGACAAAAAAATAACTCATAATGGTGTTTCAAATGTTTTATTTGAAGGAAGTTACAAAAATCTCAACAATGACCAAATAATAGGGTGGTCTTCTTGCCCTAGTATTGGACACTATTGATGGCTAAGCAGGCCTATCAACCATCTCCAAAGAAAACAAAGATTGGAGTATGTTGCAAATACAATTTGCTACATCTTGGATTTCTTCAAGATATGAAGATTACTCTTTGTGGAACTCGTTTCTAAAAAGAGAAGTAATATCATGGACATACATAGGTATTTTAGTAAATACTTATATGATTATATAAGAGTAGATAAAAATAGATAAAAATAGATTATTTTCATAAGACCTTTTAGAGAAGCTTCCTAAAAGCTTCATAGACGTTGCTTGACTTTACATGTCTTTGTAATTGATTGGTAGGTTAGAAACTTAGTCAAAAAGTTAATCACATATTGGTAGCTTATAGAATAAACTAATTATATGGTTTACATATAAAAAACTTCCCTTGCAAGTTAAGATATGTGTCTTGCAAAGTATACATGTTTTAGTGGACCCATAGGACATTGCAATGTAGATCCTAATTAAGAGAATATATAGAGGCAAGAGTGAAGCCTTCTTCACTCTTGTCAATGCTTTTTTAGTCCTTAGTCTTATTTCAAGACTTTTTTGTCTTTTTTTTTGGTAATAGCCATTTTAGATCAATATTATATCATCTTTAAGTAAATTTTTAGTTTTTTTTAGTAATACAAGAATGTGTTGAGGATTTTCTTTCTTCAAGATTCATGTCTTTAATACCAACAAAATAAGAACTTTCGAGAGGGTGACCAAGTATTACTTTTCAATGCCAATCTTTCACTTATTACAACAACCTAAGTTTGTAAGCTAGTATCTTCATGACTTAGACCATTTTTATATTTTTGGAATAAATTTTGATGTTGTATATTGCTTCAAGCCTCTGCCACATATTTGGATCTATCAGAGCTTCTATATTTTGTAATTCAAAAAATTTCATATTGAATTAAGGTACTTTTTAGATCCACACTAGCCACCACCATCACTATTGGTTGTGATTGATAACTAGCAAAAGTATAAAGTAGACAATATTTTGAAACATCACGACCTTTGTTGTGGCAATAGACGTCTGTAATTTTAGTACAAAGTTTTCTAGAAAGCTTATCCCATCTACGATGCAATGTGGGAACCTACACAAAACCTTTTTCATTGTTAGAAAATCATTTGAAAATACCATCTTGAGTTAAACAAGGACGTTCCACATTAATAAAGAAGGATTAGCTATAACATGACATAAATAGGATATTTGTATTATTTGCACATAAAGATATGTAGTTGGAGTCATTTTTTTAAATTTTCTAGAATTGAAATTAAGATGGTGGTTCATTTGAGATCCGCCATAGAATCTTCTAAAAAGGCTTAAGATGCTTATCATGGTAGGGTCCATCTCTTAAATCTTTTAAAAAGGTAATTAACTTAAGAAAGTCTACTATTAGAAATATTTTAGAAAGTTCCAAGGATAGAAGAACAAAGTATAAATAGGACTAATTGAGGGCATTTGGAAATTCAATCAAGTATAAGTTCAGACTCTTTCTCTCAATAAAGTTTGGTTATTTTTTCTTATTCTGTTTTATTTAATTTTGTTTGATTCTATTTTCTTTTATTCAATCTTTTCTTTCATGTTCCATTCTACTTAGTTATTTTTAATTTTATTTTGGTGTGCTTGGTCTTACATTATTTCAAGAACTTTTTTGTTATGAAATTGGTAAGATTTTAGATCTTAAAGAATCTAATCATGTTTCAAATCCATTCTTAATCAAAAAGACACAAAGCTTTGATATTATAAGTGAACTCTTGTCAATCTATCAAAGATAAGAACTTAATGAAGACAAATAAATAAGTAAGATTTTTTTAAAGAAAGATGAAAAAATAGAAATAAAAAAATATGTATATTAAAAAAAATGAATATTTCCAAAAGATAAAAAAAACTTAAGATCCTTAAAACTAGACTAGAAACAAGATAGGAATTGACAAGAGTGAAAATGGCTTTACTCTTACTTCTATATATACTATCTACTATGGAGCTATGTAGCAATATTCTATAGAACTTGTAACATGTGTCTAATTTACAAAACACATGTCTTAACTTACAAGACAAGTTTTTTATATATGTATGCCATTATTAGCTTGTATTATAAGCTACTAATACATCTGATGTATGGCTAATTTTTTGGCCAAGTTTTTAATCTACTAATTACTTGTAGATATGTATAAAGGTAAAACTACATCTATGAAGCTTTTAGAAAGCTTTTCTAGAAGATATTATGAAATTAATTTATTTTTATTTATTTCAACCTATTCATATTATCTAAGTAATTATTAGAGTAAATATGTATGTTTGTAACAATATATTATAGTACTTATATATACATATAATATAAAATTCAAGAAAAACTAAGTAAGTTTAAATATATGAAATTAATTAAAAATATCAAATATCAAATATCAAATATTATTTATATTTTTTATTAATTTCTAAAAAAATAAATTTAAAAAATCAACATTAATATTAATTCATAAAATACAATAATATAAAAGGTATTTTTTTAATAATTTAAGAAAAAACATAAAATTTTATAATTTATTTTAGTAAAATTATTATCAAATTAAAAAATTATTTATAATTTAAATGATATATATATACACCTTAAAATCTATAAAAAAGTCTTATCTTAAATTTGAACAACTTAGATATTATTTATTAGTCATATTTAATAACTACAAAAATAATAAAAATCATTAATCAGATAATATTTTTTGATTTAAATTATATTCTTTTGATATTTTTAAGTTATTAAAAAATATTTTATATCAAATTTATAGATTCTTAAAAAATAATATTTTTATTATAAATTTTTGATATTTTTATTATTTTAATAAGATTATTTTTATTTTATCATTTTAATGATATGTAAAATTATACAAATTTTTAAAACAACTCTTATTGCTTTTAATAATATTAGAATTTATTAATAATGATTATATTAAAATAATATATCTTTTTTAGAAAAGTTGTATCTTATATCAAAAAATATGAGGTATGTATTGCTATAATATAGAAGTATAATGATTTGAAATGCATAAGAGTTTACTATTCAACCACTAAAGATTGAAGAGTACCAATTACTTGAAATAAGCCTTGGATTTTAGTTCTTATAGTATAAGTCCATAGTTTATTCACATAGACTTTCAAATGCAAGTACACTAACAACTCGTTTAGGTGCTAAGATCCAATTGACATATAGACACTTATCCTATTAAGTAGTATGAAGGCTTGGTAGGCGGCAACAACTATATGTTGATTATTGGCTAATATGGTGGCTATAAGTTGTCAATTGGTGATGATGTTTCAGCCGTCCACATATGTAATCACATAATGTCTAATAGAAATTACACATGTATGTAAACTATCTTTTAACATCTTGAAAGTCAATTTAGTAAATCAAGATTATTTCTATGCAATTAAATATATTAAATTAATAAATAAATTATCATATTAAGTAATTTTTTTGTTTTATATATGGAATAATAAAATATTATATAATACAAAATTACTTGATATCTTTTGTATAAAATAATAAAAATATAATATTTATTCATATATCTACTAATTTAATGTATAATTTTAAAAAATTAAACTTCAATCTTTTATAGATAAGAAATTATTTTGTAGTTGCATAAATAAGGTAATTGGAACTTAGAAATAACTTGAATTTATTTTTTATCACTTATTCACCTTGATTTCAACTATCATAGTTTATTTAATAATTTGTAATAATTTTTTATTTTCTATTTACATACTTTTACTTGATTTTATTTTAATTATTTTTATTTATTTTTAAAATTAAAATTTATAAAATTAAATATTATGTAATTTAATAATATATTATTTTTCTTTTTCTTGCTCTTCACATATATATATATAATTCATATCTTTATTTATTTGGTTTATATAATTCAATAAAATATTTTTTTTTTACTTTTTTGATCACTCAATCTATTGTAATTAGTCTTGTTTTGGTGCATCAATTTTTTTGTTGTTAATATTATTTTTATTTTATTTTTGTTAGTTTTTTCTACAACAATTTTTTAATTATAATATTTTGTGAAGTTTTTATAATTATTTTTTTCTAAAATCTTATATTACTAATGTGAAAAAATTGACAATTAATACAATACATTACTAAGTTATTATAATCTCATCTTTTTTATTTTTCAAAGACCAATAATATCTTAATATTCAATTCTTAGTCAACTATTATTTGATTTGATTAAGTTTTTTTAATAATTCTTTTATAAATCCAATTGAATGAACAAAAGATTCTTATTCAATTCTAATAAGTAGGATTAATTCATATTAATTTTCTTGTATAATCTTATATTCTATTATTCTAAACATTAAACACTATAAACTTCTTTGCAATGCTACTACTTCAAGTATTATTAGCATGTATTATTTAACAACTTTCTAAAGTTTATATTCAAAATTTTCTCTCTTAAATAGAATAAAATATTTATACTATCTAAATCACTATTATTATCTACTTTTGTATAACAAATTATACATAACAAACCACACAAGTAAGTAAGTATATATATATATATATATATATATATATATGAAAATAAATAATGATTAAATAAAATAAAATAAGTTTTGTAGTAGATCTATGGGTAAAATATTGTGGGTTTATGATTATAGTTGTGTTCAATATGTGCTGTGAATTTGAGCTCGATCTAACGGTTGAATTGAGGAATATTGAGGTTTAAGTGGATCAAGGTCTCAAAAAGTAGAATTTTAGGTCTAATAGAGGTTTTTAAGATTTCTTGCAATCTACTAGTTGGATTGGAGTGAAACTTATGTGAGAGGATATTAGACTTGTTTTGCTATGTGTATGAGAATTTTGAGATCAATCGAATAGTGTAAAAGAGAGATATTGGCTCTAGAAGATTGGCATTAAGATTGGAGAAGGAGGCCGACCAATACCCGAGCACATTTTTGAGGTTATCGTCAAATAGGTAACTCCGATCCTTTTCAATTTTTTTGTGCTTGTTTCGAACTTAGTTTTTAAAAAGTGTGAAAAATTTGAGTTAAGATCGACGGTTTATTCATTAGTTATTGAGGTTTAAATCTGTTGTAGGAATTACTAAGGTTTGATTTAGGATTTGGTTATAATTTGGTTTAGGATTTGGTTGGAGTTTGGTTTAAGGTTTTTTTAGGGTTTGATTTAGGGTTTAGGATTTTATTATGGTTTAAGATTTAATTATTTTTGGCCTATAGTTTGACTGAACTACAATAGGATTTTGACTAGAATTAAATAAAGATTGAATTGAGATGTATTTGAGTGATATTTGTGATCATTATAATATTTCTTTAAGAATTCTTATTGTTGGTTTGAAATTTCTTTGAATTTTTTTTTGAATTTGATTAAGCTCGCTTAGCATTATTATGGTCTAATTAGAGAATTATTAGTATTCTATTAGATTTAGGATTTTGTTATTGCAATTTCTATTCTTCCTTTTATACCTAGGTGCCCGAAGCATTCTCAAGAAAGACTTCACGTTTTACGACATATTTGGTGAATCCAACATGAAACACTTGAGGTGGAAGGAATTTGATTTTCTTGGATTATTTGAATTTTAGAGAAGAGAGAAAAGAAAGTTGGAAGAAGTGCTTTGGGTGATATGTGAATTCGAACTTTTGGATTTTTGGAGCTTTAGAGATTATTTTAAAACACAATGGCAATATTTGGAATATCATGGAGTATTATAAGGCTTTATAGATATGTTGGAGCATTTTGAAGTAACATAAGGTATTTATTGAAGCATTTCAAAGAACATTTTTTATCATTGTAGAATAAAATAGAAGATGTGTCATCAAGGTTTTTGGATATATCGAATATTATGGATGGATCAAATATTAGTGAGTTTTTTTAAGGCTTTCTATATATTCATGGAGGAGCAACAAAGAATGCAAGCAATTAAAAAAGATATCACAAGGGCATTGCAAGGAGTCATCAATAAATTTGGGAGGTTTGAAGGATGCAACATCACTAAGTTTTTGCAAGTTTATACATGTGAGATGGAGACATGCGAAATCCTTGAGACAAAGATGATTTTAAGCTTATATTTGGCTATTGAACTTAGATTTCAGATAAAGGTGAAGGGATTGCTTGAAGGAGGTATAGAAACATGGTCAAAATTTCAAGAACTTTTGAAGAAAGAATTTATTGATGGATATGAAGATAGGATTATCAAGTGAAAGTTTTTGAATTGGATAGAGTTTCAATCAAGCAAGCATATGGATCTTTATGAATTCTTAAAAGAATTTGATAGGAGATTTTATCAACTCTCATCCTTAGAGAGACAATCATTGAGTGCTTTAAAGGTAGATTTGTTTTTATATGGTCTTGATGATGCCTTGGGAGATGAGGTTTTCATGCTTCTTAAAGATGAGTCTACGGAGAGTGATTATACTAATAATTGGGAGAAGTTGAAGGAAATATTAGTTGTTTTAGCAAGGCAATAAGAAGCAAAAACTAAAGAAGTTTCAATATGGCCTAAGAAATTTTCTACTTTGGCTTCTATGTCATGTTTATCAATGCAAGGGACTAATCTTAAAAAAGAGAAATGGAAGAGCAAGTAGGAGATTTTAATAGAGAAGCCAATTCTTTACAAATGAAAGAAATTGGATCTTATACCAAGGGTGGTAAAGGAGAGAAGAAAGATTCTTTTCAAACTATTACTATAGAAGGCCAAGGTATTCAAAAATTTGAAGGTAATGCGAAGATTAAGGATTTGGAAACTAATGACAATGCGGTTGGAAGCTATGGCTATTCTATATTGAATAAGTTTGTACAAGTTGGTGATGGCAATTTGGATGAAAAATCTCTTGGTGATAAAAAGGTATTTTCTACATTTAAAAGATGTGAGGATGTTTTGCCTAATACTTTGGATTATGTTGAAGAATTTAAGGTTGAACCTTTAAAAAAAATGGATTATGGATCCATTGAAGGTTATAATCATGAAGATTGTATGAATTCAAAACATTATGATGTGAGAAGTGGTGGGATTATGCATGGATCTAATGATGAAAGTCAAATTGCATATGGCTATGAGACCACATATGAGTTGGGTGAAAGAAGTTATGAATTTTCACATGATTATTATAAAGAGGGTTATGAGATTGCATAAGGTTATGATATTAAATGTGGTTGTGAAACCACAAAGGATTATTGTGAAAGTTATGAGACTTTTAAAGAGCATGGGATTTCAAAGGAGTATGAAAATTTTCAATATTATGAGATTATACAATGCTTCGAGATAACAAAAGATTATGATGTTTCACAAGGATGCATTCAAAAAGACATGAAGGATGTTATACAAGATTATGTGGCAAATTAAGATTATGGGACAAAAGATAAGGATGTTAAGTCATTGACTATGATTAAGATAATTGTGAGTACTTTTCTATTGGACCAAGGTCAAAGTTACATAGATAATTCATATCTAATGGAGACACAATTGGATTTTGACAAAGATAAGATTTATCATTAAGTATAGAATTCAAGGGTTGAAAATCTAAAAATCTTCAAATATAAAGACAAAGGAAATGGATTTAAAGATTACATGGACATCTTAAATGAGACTTGGAATCAAAGAAATAAGAAAAAAAGATACAAGAAAGATGTATGTGGCTATGTGGAAGAGGTTTCAATTCAATCTTTTCATTTCAAATTTTGTACCTCGCCAATGGTTTGGTTATGTGCAAAAGAAGATATTTGCAAACTATTTGCACATAAAGAGTAAATGGAAACATTGGCATTGAACTATATATATATATATATATATATATATATATTGGAAAAGTATCATTGAAAAGCAAGACTATGGAGGTATAAAAAGAGAGGTACATTTACAAGATATAAATGCCTTTGATTTAAGTTTTATTAAAAAAATAAAAAAAATAAAAAATAAAAAATTGGAGAAGTATCATTATAAAGCAAGACTATGGAGGTATAAAAAACGAGGTACTCTAACAAGATATAGATGCCTTTGTATGTTTTGTAAGCATACAAAAATCTTGTTGATCATTACATAAATTTTTTGTTAGAGACATATTCCTTAGAACTTTCTAGAGAGAAGTTTCTAGAACCTTCTAGAAAACAAGCCTCTGGAACCTTCTAGAAGAGAAGCCTCTGGAACCTTCTAGAAGAGAAGCCTCTGGAACCTTTTAGAGAGAAGTTTCTAGAAGCTTCTAGAAAGGAAGTCTCTGGAACCTTCTAGAAGAGAAGTTTCTAGAAGCTTCTAGAAAGGAATCCCCTGGAACTTTCTAGAAGCTTCCTAGTTAATAAAAGTAGCTCAAGAAGTTTCTAGAACCTTCTAGAAAAGAAGCCTCTGGAACCTTCTAGAAGCTTCTTAGTTAATAGAAGTAGCTCGAGAAGCTTCCTAAGTAGGAGTATATATAGGGATCGAGGCTGAAGAGTTCTTCAGTCTTGACGACACATCTCTTCGAGTTCTAGCTCACTTTTCTGGTGTTGTTCTTGTACTCATCTGTTTAATCTAGTTTTGTCATTTCTTCTTGAACTTCTTGTTAGATTTCAAGTCCGTATTTTGTGTCCGTAACAGTTTGTCGAGACTACACTAACTTGAGATATCAAAGCTAGTTCTTTCTTAGTAGAGTGTGGATTATCCCTCTACTTGAAGGTATACTAGCATTTTTTAGAGGTTGTGGATTACCCTCTTCTAAACTGATACTTCTTCTGTTACAATATTGGAGTCTTATTCTTCTTGGAGAGAGTGAATTACCCCTCTTCTTGAAATTCTTAAGGCATTTTATAGGTTGTGGATTACCCTCCTATAAACCAATATTGCCTCTTATAGGGTCATTTTTGTCCTTCTTTTAGAATGGCCGGAGGTCAAGACATTAGTATGATAGAAAGTTCGGAGTCTAAGTTAGATGCTATTATGAATGCCCTCGCTACGTTATCACAAAGAACTGCAGAGATTGAAGGAGTGGTGGCAAGGCTTCATAATGATGGAGTATCTGGGATAGCACAATCTAAACTACACCAGCCTCAAATTTCGGCACTTGGAGAAACAACTTTACCTCAGGTTCGACAAGAACCACTAGTTCTACAACATAAGGAGCCTCGAGTTAGCCTTCCAGATAAGTTTGATGGAACACGTTCCAAGTTTCGAGGATTCGTCAATCAAATCAGGTTGATAACAGTTTTACAGCCCGAACGATATCCAACGGAGGAGTCACGTGTTGGGCTTGTTGGAACCTTACTTACGGGTCAAGCTCTATCATGGTTTGCTCCTTTGTTTGAAAAACGATCATCCATATTAAACAACTTTGAAACCTTTTTAGAAGCATTTGCGGAAGCATTTGGTGAACATGATAAGGTTCGATGGGCTACAACAAAGATCCGGTCGCTACGACAGGGGATGCGTTCTACATCAGTCTATGCTTCGGATTTCAGGCAATTAGTATGCGACATCAATTGGGATGAAGAAGCGTTGATGAGTCAATTCTATTGGGGTTTAAGAGATGATGTGAAGGATTTGCTGTTAACTCTTCTTGATCCACGAACGCTCAATGAAGCCATTAGCCAAGCTGTGAAGTGCGATAATCGCCTATTCCAACGTCACCAAGACCAACGCTCAAGACAACATACAATTCGCCATGCTCCAACTATGTCGACAAGCAGTGTGAATTCACATTCAGAGGTGGAAGACATGCAAATTGATGCGGTACGTATCAAATCTCTTACTATAGAAGAAAAAAAGTGACGTATGGAAGAAAATTTATGCTTGTATTGCGGTGGAGAAGGCCACAAAGTCGGAAACTACCTCAAAAAGCAAAACCGAGGCATAGTCAAGACTAGGGGAGTATTTGTTCAGGAAAACGAAGATGCCCAGCCACAGTAGGAACCGTGCGGCTGGACAATGAAATATCCCAACAACAATCAGGTTCCTTTCTTTCTGCCCAACTTGCACTTTGTTTTACAATCCCTCTGTTTATCGGCCCTCAAAAACTGAGAACCTTAGCACTACTAGACTCAGGAGGATCTGCTTGTTTTTTAGTCGAAGAATTTGCAAAGCGTCATAAGATCCCTTTAGTACAAAAATCAAAACCTGTTCATGTTGAGGTCATAGATGGGCGACCTTTATTGTCTGGTAGCATCACCCATGAATCAAAACCTATAGAAGTAACGTTTAAAGACCATAGTAGTCATATTATTTTTAATATTATTAGAACCCCATCAAATCCTATTATTCTTGGTCTTTCTTGGTTGGAAAAACATAATCCATTGATAGATTGGAGGTTGCAGAAGATGACTTTTCCCACAAAACCACCCAAGAAAAAACCTAGTAAAAAACCTCGAAAAAAGAAATCCTTATTCATTGGAGCAAGAGCGTTTATAAGATCATCTAAGGAAGGCACTCCATTTGTCATTTATGCGGCTCCAACTACCGAAGAGAAGATCTCAACAGCAAGTATACCGGAGCGATATAAAGATTTTGAAGACGTGTTTCAAAAGAAGAACGCCGACATACTACCGGAACACCAACCATATGATTGTACCATAGACTTGCAAGAAGGAGCACAACCACCTTTTGGCTCAATCTACAATCTATCGCAAATGGAGTTGGTAGAGTTACGAAAGTACATCGACGAGAATCTAGCCAAGAACTTCATTCGTCATTCAAAATCATCAGCTGGAGCACCCATCTTATTTGTGAAGAAGAAAGATGGATCATTACGGATGTGTGTGGACTATCGAGGCTTCAACAAGGTAACAAAGAAAAATCGTTACCCATTATCTTTGATTTCTAGTCTCTTAGAACAACTTGGACGTGCGAAGATCTTTACAAAAATTGATCTAAGGGGAGCTTATAATCTCGTACGAATCAAGGAAGGAGATGAGTGGAAGACAGCATTCCGTACAAGGTATGGTCATTTCGAATATAATGTCATGCCTTTTGGTCTTACCAATGCTCCAGCGGTTTTCCAACATATGATGAATGACATCTTTCGAGAACACCTTGATGATTTTGTTGTCATCTACTTGGACGATATTCTAATATTCTCTAAAAACGAGGAAGAGCATGAGGAGCATGTTCGTTTGGTCTTGGAGAAACTACGCAAGCGAGGACTATATGCCAAATTAGAAAAGTGTTTATTTCACCAGACGGAGATGGAATTTTTGGGGTTCATTGCGACTACAAAAGGTTGAAGATGGATCCCAAGAAAGTAGAAGCAATCATGTCTTGGGAGGTTCCGAAGACGGTTAGAGACGTACAATGCTTTCTTGGTTTTGCTAACTTCTATCGGATCTTCATCAAGAATTATTCTCAAGTTGCTGCTCCTCTCACTCGATTAACATGCAAAGATAAGTTGGAATGGGGACCTTTGGCGGAGAAGGCGTTTCAAGATTTGAAGACAGCATTTACTACAGCTCCAATTTTGGTACATCCAGACTTTACAAAGGCCTTCTATTTAGAAACTGATGCTTCAGATTTTGCTTTGAGAGTTGTGCTTTCACAAATGAGTGAAGATAAGAATCTCCATCCAATTGCATTCTATTCTCAGAAGTTTTCTACTGCTGAAATCAATTATGAGATCCACGATAAGGAACTTCTTGCTATAGTGGATTCTTTCGAAGAATGGCGTCACTTTCTTGAAGGAGCTGCACATCCAGTAACCGTATATACGGATCACAAGAATTTGGAGTATTTCATGACGGCTCGAGTTTTAAATCGGCGTCAAGCTCGATGGAATATGTCGCTATCTAGATTTGATTTTGTTATCACTTATCGACCTGGAAGGCAGCAAGGACTATCCGATGCTTTATCAAGAAGATCATATCTTACACCAAAGGCTGGAGAAGCAGCGTTTGATCAACAATGTACAACGTTATTGAAGCCAGAGAGATTTCAACTTTGTGCTACTATTGTATCATTTGATGCTGACTTCCTAAACCAGGTACGTGCTATGACCATTAAAGATTCAGTAGCCATTGATATCAAGCAACGTACCAATGACGACAAGTTCAAGGTGGAGGGAGATCTTTTATACTTTGAAGAGCGATTGTACATTCCAAAAGGACTAGCACGACTCCGAGTTCTTCAATCTCGCCATGATTTTCTAGGTGCGAGACATTTTAGATTCAATAAGACCTTGGAGCTTATTTCTCGAGATTTTTGGTGGTCCCAAATGTGGAAGGATGTGAAAGATTTTGTCCTCTCTTGTGACATCTGTTTAAGATCTAAGAATCCTCGGCATCGCCCTTATGGACTTCTACAGCCATTGCCAATTCCACGTCGACCATGGTCTTCAATTTCTATGGACTTCATCACGGACTTGCCATCATCAAACTCATTTGACAGCATCTTTGTCGTGGTAGATCGGCTTACGAAGATGGCACACTTTGTTCCTTGTAAGAAGACATCGTCCAGTGAAGTCACAGCAAGACTCTTTCTCGATAATGTGTATCGATATCATGGACTACCAGATGATATCATATCAGATCGAGGTACCCAGTTCGTGTCAAAGTTTTGGAGATCTCTCTTTGGGATATTGAAGGTGGATATCAAGCTTTCTTCAGCTTTTTATCCTCAAACTGATGGCCAAACGGAACGGGTGAACCAAGTCTTGGAGCAATACTTACGATGCAGCATCAACTATCAGCAAGACGACTGGACTGCATATCTATCACTAGCCGAGTTTGCATATAACAACACCCTCCATGCGTCGACTCAACAAACACCATTCTTTTCCAACTATGGGTATCATCCAAAGCTTGATTTATTGAGTCCGTCAACAAATAACAATCCAGCAGCTGAAGGATTTGTGAAGCAACTATCAGAGCTTCAAACTATGTTGAAGCTTCAATTACAATCCGCTCAAGAATCCTATAAGACGTCTGCAGATAGATTTCGGAATCCAGCACCTACTTTCAAAGTTGGAGACAAAGCCTGGCTTCTTCGATGAAATATCAAGACCAAGCGACCATGTGATAAGTTGGACTATCGAAGATTGGGACCATTTATCATCCAAAAGCAAATTAATCCAGTGGCATATCGGCTGGAGTTATCGGCTTCTATGAAGGTACATCTAGTCTTTCATGTTTCTCTGTTGGAACCTTATCGAGAGTCATTTTTTCCTGGAAGAGTGCAATGTCCGCCACCTAGTATTGAAATCGAGAACCACGAAGAATACGAGGTTGAAAAGGTATTGGATTCACGGCGAAGGTGGGAAAAGTTAGAATATCTTGTTCATTGGTGCGGCTATGGCATTAATGAGCGAACGTGGGAGCCAGCTGAAAATCTTGCGAATGCGCCACAAAAGGTACAGGAGTTTCATCAATGACATCCCGATAAACCTAAATCAATTCGATGATAGCTTCTTTCTGAATCTTGTTCTCCCAACAATATAAGAAAAGGGGAGAGCACCAGCAAAATTCATAGTTGATGTAGTTATTTTCTCCAAGATAGATCGTAGTTTGGTCTTTTGATATAGATAGCCAAGAGATAGATACTATGCCAGTCAGAGTATCGCAACCGAGTAGCTCACGAAGGCGACTCCGAGATGAAGAATTACATGTACCACGACGACGACGGAGGATACCGAGTAACCGATCACTGGTGATCGTATTTGAGATCGAGCCTGCTTACGATGGTCAACCAGAAGGCGTGTTTGCAGGACAATTTTACAATGAGGACACGGAAGTTCATGCTTGGTCAGAAGTCGAAGGCGTGGGCTACTACAGTTGACTTCAAGGGTCGATGAACCACTTGCCTCGTGAACAACAGTTGGAGTACATAGCAGAAGTTATGCGACAGATCTTCATTTTCTTGCGTTGGTACTGATCAACAACATTGCTTCTCAGAGACCTCGAAGCTAAAGGAGGGGATGATGTTAGGGACATATTCCTTAGAACTTTCTAGAGAGAAGTTTCTAGAACCTTCTAGAAAACAAGCCTCTGGAACCTTCTAGAAGAGAAGCCTCTGGAACCTTTTAGAGAGAAGTTTCTAAAAGCTTCTAGAAAGGAAGTCTCTGGAACCTTCTAGAAGAGAAGTTTCTAGAAGCTTTTAGAAAGGAATCCCCTGGAACTTTCTAGAAGCTTCCTAGTTAATAAAAGTAGCTCGAGAAGTTTCTAGAACCTTCTAGAAAAGAAGCCTTTGGAACCTTCTAGAAGCTTCCTAGTTAATAGAAGTAGCTCGAGAAGCTTCCTAAGTAGGAGTATATATAGGGATCGAGGCTGAAGAGTTCTTCAGTCTCGACAACACATCTCTTGGAGTTCTAGCTCACCTTTCTGGTGTTGTTCTTGTACTCATCTGTTTAATCTAGTTTTGCCATTTCTTCTTGAACTTCTTGTTAGATTTCAAGTCTGTATTTTGTGTCCATTACATTTTTACTTACAATGTAATAATCAACAAGATTTTTGATATGCTTTACCATGATGTTTAATCTAGTTCTGCCACTTCTTATATGGCACTTATGAAATGTGAACCATAAATGAGATTCATTCATCCACCCATTCATCCGTTCATATATTCATTCATTCGTGAAATGTTCATCCACTTTGTAGCAAGAGGTGGAGGAAGAAGGCGACACTTGTGTGTTGTCGTATCTGGAGATGGCCAAGTGGTGTTGAGTCTACTTCTTCTACTTCTGCACCGAAGGAGGAGGAGCTGCTTCACTCACTCCCATAAGTGCTGCTGCTGCTGCTACTACTACTCAATCCCAGGTTCAATCTCACACTTGTGCACTTCTAATGCTATTGCGTTTCAGTTGATGGATGAGTGCCGCAAGCATACTTGTTTGTTTAGGGCTTGTCACCTCAATTTGCTCAATCGGTGAAGACTTGCTTCGTGGGGAGGTTTCGTCAACGGCAACGGGAATAGTAACGGGAATCGTCCAGACATGGAGGGTGGATTTGGAGGTTTCGGGAACTTCCCTGATCCTTTTGCGAATTTTGGTATGGGTTTTGGAGGTGGGATGCGAGGGAGGAGCGTTTTCGACGTCTTCGATAACAATCCCTTCTTCAACGACCCCTTCTTCACTAGGTCGTTTGGGGGCATTTTTGGTGGCCAGGGATTGTTTGGGAATCAACAAGGATTTCTTGGTGGCAATTTTTTCCAGAATCAGATAGCTACTCGTCCTCACGTCCCTCCTGGTAACTACATCGAGGATCGACCATATAGTCCTCCTGTAAGTTCACTTTTCATTGTCGCTTACGAGTATTTGTACAAATTTGAAAATCATGGGCATGATCGACTCATTAATTGGTGTAGAGGTAAGTTTACTATGGGGCGTTCGCATGATTCGAATGCTTCTGGGAAGTTGTAATCGAACCCTAATTCAAAGACTCCAGCGTTTCCGCTTTGGAATCGGTCAGTGTAATGTGAATGTCTGTCTACAACCAACCGCCTTCCTTTGTTGAAGGAGGGTTTAAATTTTCAACTAGCTAGTGATTCAGTGATTTTGAGGTGGGTATCTGTTTAATAAATTTGGGGTTTCTGATGAGTTCCTTGTGACTAAGTTTCTCGGATTCAAAAGAAACCAAGTTGATGAGCCTTGTACGCGGATTTCATGATGTCTACTTCGTTCTGTTTCCATACGGAGGTATATGTTTCTACTAGTTTTTAGGGTTTAACGTATTTGCCACATAGGATTTCATTAGCCCACTATTTATTTTGGCAGATGTTCCAACTTCTGCTTTAATTTAGATTGTGTTGTGTGCATGCATGTCGTTGGTCACTTGTACTAATTTGCAGTTTTAGTGCGTTTATTGACAAGTGATTCCAAAAAATGCAATGTTCTTGTTTTAGGGTTTACAATTCAGTGATGGATTGTGTGTTTTTCAATCTAGATCTACGTACTTATAGCTCAAGAACAGAGATTGATAATAGAGAATCGAAACAGCGCTCTCTGCTCTCAAGATCGAATCATACTCATTTTAAAAATTAAATTGAGAGTGGATTCGTTTTTCTCTTAAATTGATACCGACTATTATTTCGGCATTGAAGGAATTCATATTGCGGTCACAGCGTCAGAGTTTTGGAATAATGTTTTTTTTTTTAAAATTATAAAATATTGATTTCAGAAATATCTTACGAACGTTTAATCAGACTTGATTGAATCTGAAACAGCAAGTTCACCAGCGGGGCCCTATTATAGAGGAGCTCTCAGATTCGGATGCAGATACTGAGGCTCGGGTATCTTCTCACCCAGGCCAGCAACCCATAATCGAACACCCTGACGACGATGTGAGGCCAGGTTTGTACACTGGTTTTGTTTTTCAGTTTCCATGGTGTCGCTTTTCCTATTCAAGAATTGTTGAAGTCTTGCAGTATGATATATTATCTTATTTAGAGGGAAATACTATGGCTGTGGTCACAGTAGTTGTGGTATCCTTCTTGATTTCCATCCTTTCTTATGTACTGGTGTTTCGTCATGACTTTACTATTTATGTGATCATCTGTTGCTCCTCTTTTTCTTTGCTGCGTTTATCCTTCTCGACGTAATCAATTTTCGCTGGGCTGATTCTCACTGATGTATTCTGATGTGGTTCGCAGCAGAGCCGCAGGAACAGCTTCGCCCCCTCCAGAGTGTCGTTAAAGCTGGTCCTCTTCCAGTGATAAATAATAGTAGCAGTTTTTCCAGCTTTCAGTGCTCTTCTGTCTCCTATGGAGGGCCCAATGGTACTTATTACTCTTCCTCTGCAGCCAGACGTTTGGGTCCAGATGGAGTGAGTCCTCTTCACCAAAGCTTGTTCAATCCTCTGACATGTACACTATTTTTGCCGCTTTAGTTGGAGGTTTCAGCAACGTTCCTTCTTGTATGTGATGCTTATTTTCTAAATGAATCATGCGAGGTTTAATGTGTGGGAAACATTTGACCATGGACTCTTAACTGGTCCTGTGAGTTCAGAGTATAGAGGAGGAATTTCAAGAGAAGGATTCTACAAGCGGCCATGAATTAAAACGCGTTTCCAGGGGACTCGGCGTGAAGGTAAAGATACATGTATTCATTTTGTTTGGTACAAACTGTTTCATGTGGTGAAAACAGTAATGTCAAGTTGACGTTTCTCGGGCTATCAAGTTGCTCTTTGTGTGGTATTGAAGGTCTATTCTGATAACTCTTTAGGAGCTTGACATGATTTAGCTGTGGATGAACTGTTGATGCGTGTATGTGGACATGGGTTTTGGATACCACCCAGGTGGGTCTTTTAGCTGTGGAAGTTGTAATCCACTTCCATGGGGTAAGTGATAGCTTGAAATATTCGAAGCCTGGTAGAAGTCACCTACTCCTGTTATATACCATGTTCATTTCAAGTTGATGGAACCTTGTAGTACAGTAGCTCCGCTGGTCACGGAGTTTTCATCAGATCTAGTTTTGACTAGTTTCCACTGCAGGGACGTACAATTGCACGTAAACGCACTTCTGAGGGGCGTGAACACGCAATGGAAATACTTCACAACTTACAAGAAGGTAACAATATGGACCAAGAGACTTTACAATAGATATGGGCGTGCGTAGGATCTGACAGAGGGTTTATCTTCAAGATTTTGAGTGAAGAATTAGGACTTCGACTAACGTGTGACCCACTCCTTATGCTTATATATATGGTACTTTTATAATACACTATTGACTCTGCTGCAATTATTATGCAGATGAGGTACCAGCCTTTGAACGAAGTTGGGAAGAACGGGCAAATGTTCTGCCAAGATGGAATAGACACCGATTACATACGATTGGTGCTTCTCATGGTAATTAATTGCGCCTCAATTATTCCCTTTATAGTAATGCACCTTTAATCTATTGTATTCCTTGTCGCTTCATGCCTGCAAAGACATTGATTCCTGTCCTGTTTATACCTTGTAAAATGTGTGGATTCTTCTCCAGCCTGCTTAAGGATGAAGTCATTGATCGCTTTTATTTGTACTAACTAAATCACTGTATTTGCAGGCTCTTCAAGTCGTTCGCGTGCTCCTGCCCTTGTAGGAAGAAGCCCATCACAAGTGGTGCATCCGTCAAATCCAAATTAATTTAGAGATCATTGAAACATTTTGGAAATTAGTACTATGAGATTCCAGGACGTCAATGCCCTGATTTGTCGGCCCATCTCATAGTTTAGTTTCTGTATAGAAATAATTTGGCGCTGAGTACTTGCGATGTTCTTGAGAAGTCATGATAAGAGAAATTCCGCATGTTTATCAGATTTTGAAAGCAACCTCAAAGGTGTACCTATTGTTCTTTGGGTTAGAATGACTTCATTCAATGTGATTTTGAAATTTTAGTCAGACGGGACTCTTCATATTTTTTGTGTTGCACACAAGAATATATTTTAGCTGTAGAAGATGCGAGAATGCTAAGAGGGAAATAATAATAATAATAATAATTGAATGAATTGAGAGTCATTTGTGACATTATGTCGTGGTTAAGGAGCCAGGTGGAAATGGACGAGGAAATAAAGTGGATTTCAACATGTGAACTGAAAATCTGAACAAATCGTAGATTTGTGCACGGAATGACATTCCTATTAGTTAGTCACAATTCAAGACGGCCTAGGTTTGGTATCATATTCTGGTAATTTTGTTTTGAATTCTGGGAGCACAATTTCGATAATAAAATTTCTATTATGAAAGGTTTGTTTAAGTTATAAATTCTTTAAAATTTATTGTGCAAATCTTACCAGAATATTCATGTTATTATTTGAAATTGGTTTCATAGATAAATTAAATTGTTTGAAAAGTTTTTTCACATTGTTTAACTCTTAATTTAATTTATTTTGCACATATTTAAAAATAGAATTAAATAGTTCCTTATATATAGGAGAGAAATTATTATATTTTAAAATATTATACAATGAATACTAAATTGAGTAGTGATATATTTTATTTTGAAAATGATATCTATAATTTTTAGAGCTATAGTAGTGAAAGATGCAAAATTGAGTGGCTTATGCTCTTTTAATGTTAGAATGCTAAAGAACACCATATTTAGTGGTGTAAACTTTGTGAGTCACAAAGAGAATAGTGGCAAAGATGTTCTAATATATCTAAGAGTACAAAATGTTTTAAAATGCATAATCTCCTTAACTTTTATCTAATTAGAACAAATACAAAATATTTAAATGACTATAGATATCTTGGTTGGTTTAATTAGATGCACATCAAAAAAAAATATAGTAGAAACTATGTTAAAATTGGAAGCTCTTAAATAAGTTTATTGGTATTTTTTTATTTTATTTTTTTTCATAATTCATTACTTGTTATTAAAGAATGTCCTAATCTAAAATCTCACTAATTTGCAATTTTTTGTAAGATACATTTATTTTCACATACAAGTCTTGCAAGTCTCTATTCATGTCAGATATTTTATTTGTCATTAAATTACTTGTATTAAGACAAATACATGTGGTGGCTTTTAAAATCTTTCAATTAAACAACTCTTAATAAAAATGTTTACTAAAAGACATGCCAAGTTAACTTATGAATCTTAAAAGATATTTGTATAAATATACACACACACACACATATATCTATATATATATAATCAAATATGTAATTATTAAATATATAATCATCCTGACATATAAAGATATAAAAAAGATCATAAGATACAATATTTAGTTATTTGTTGTACACCTCTACATTAAGTGTATAATATATTGTGAAGTCTAGAATAGATCAAAGAAATAACAACACACTATACAATGGTCCTCATGTATGTTACAATAAACTAATTCTATAACCATTCCAACAACTTATTTAGCCAAATGTTAGTGGATAAATATACGTTTCTATATTATAAGGTAACTTAGTATTTACAAGAACATAGATATTTTTAGAAAGTTTAAATATCTATCTATTTATTTTTATCAACATTTCTAAACTACTAGTACTTCATTACATTTTGAACAAGATATTAAATAAAGTCTAGGATTGCATATATAAGCCAAAATATTAATTAGCATATAAATAAATAATGAATCCATTATTCTACTACTTGCAAATCTCTATAAAATCTCAAATTTTAAGTATAAATTTTAATATAATTAAAATTTCTCTTAGATAACCACATCTTTTAGTAGTAGATTACCAAAATAAAATAAAATAAAATAAAATAAATTTTCACAAGGTATAATCACAATGGAAATAATAAATTTTTTTTAAATAGTTAATTATCAAATACTAAACAAACTATATTCATATCCAATTAATTATTTTTTGCAACTTCTTCAGAATTTGATACTTAAGATATGTACAGGTATTGTAATTTTTCTTTCAAAAAGTGCTATTTCTAATTAAAAATACAGAATAAACTCTTCACTTAAAAAACCAATAGTTTAGAATTATATAAAATAAATGTACTGATTATGCAGATATATATATATTTATATATATAAATATATATATATATATTTACACACACACACACATTTAATTTTTTAAATTATGTATGATTTTGATTCACATGAAGAAAGAATTGTATGGAAAAAAATATATATATGTATATGTATATATATATACACTAGAAGTTTCTCTTTCTGTTAAGAAAACGAAAAATACATGTATCAAAGAAGAAAAAATATAGAATAAAAAAATAAAAGGCACTTTGGAGACATCTTCAGCTATCATTCCCTACTACTTTGAAGGTATTTCTTGCAGATACTAGTTAATATTCTAGTTCATTAAAAAAAAATCATACGAATACAATTTTGACGTGAGAGATAGATGCTTTATCCCTTTTATTTATCCCTTTCACTGTTCATCTCATGAGCGAGTCATTCTCTCTTTTATTAAAAAAAAAAAAAAAAAAAAAAAAATCCACTGTGTCTTGGAAAGGAACAACAAAAAAGGGGCAATCAGTGCTTATCAGTTAGTCAAGCATAGAGTTCAATTTGTGAGATATTTTTTCTTATTTTTTCTTTAATTTATTTATCTAATTGTTTTAAAGGTATGCTTTGAGATGGGGAGATTGGCATGACCTTGGCACTGCTGCTTGGGACCAAGTTTCTACCACATCCCATCATAGAATGCCATCCTTGTTATTGCCTTCTTTCTTTCTGAGAGCAACACCATCCAAAAGGGGGTGAGTGGGTCATTAATAGTGCCAAGCTTTAAGCACTTAGTGCACAGTGGTTTGGCTTCATGCGAGTTGCACATGGGGAGAGCAAATCAAGCCACTTGAGTGAATCAAGCAGTCACACATTTGTCCAATATGTTTGGTTTTTTGCAGGAGCATGTATTGCATCACTGCCAATAATATATTTTGTGGATGAATGAGCCATGGTGTTGAGTTCTTCACACTGAGGATGAGATTTTCTATCCTAGAGCTCCAGAAGGGGATTTTACTTAATTATTTGTTTATTTATTTGGACCCAATTATTATGAATGTGGCTTATTGGGTCTCTTTTTCTCTCCATGTGTGAAGTGGTTGAATCCTGTCAAGTTCCTAGTGAAGAAGGATGAAAGAAATTTGATGAACTGTTGCTAAATATGTGTGTGGAGAGAAGTCAACACCTTTAATATACACAAGTTTGAATATATTGTCAAAGATGGACAAGAAAGTTGTGATCTAATTAGAAAACTGTTTTTTTCCCGTCTGTTGCCATGTACTAGAATTGTAGGATTGAGTATTTGTTATTCACAGTCATTCGATAGTACTGATAGCATGTCATAACTGGAATTTTCAAGATCTTTTTATGATAGCTTGAAGACAAATTTAGTGGTCAAGTCTGGTTGAAGGAATGATAACTTAGGGAGGTGCTAACCTGAAGCGCATATGTGCTGCAGTCAAGCCATTGTCAGAGGCAGCAGTGTCATCCCTGCGATTACGCGCAGGTGAAAAGACAAATCATTCGGAGTTATGATATAGGTGGGAGAACTCCACCTGCAGAAGTGATGAACAAACCACATCAATTCAAAGCAACACACATATCTTGCACTGTTCGCCGATTTACCTGTTAAATAAGTGGCAGCTCACCGTGCGATTGCGTTTTTCCAAAGTCAGAAATATACTTGCCGGTATTGATTCTTTGCTATAGGTAGGTATTCTGGCCGGCTGACCTACCGAGCTGCACCGTCACCTCTTTCAGATTGAAATTCCCATCAATGAGCAGGTTGCCGCGCAACTGTAACTTTCAGACGTGAATACAATCGTAATAAACATAAAAGGCCCTGCTTTTATGGTCATGAAGGAGCTCATGCACTGGCACTGACTGGTGTGCCGTCAGTTCACTTCAAGCCGAGTTCCGCTTCTAACACTGGGAGACTGGTACTGGCCAACGTATGGTGATCTGTAGAACACTTCGTGATTATCGTTTTTGACTACGGTGATGGTGTCTGTGAAGTAGTAGCCTGTGAAGTAGTAGCTTGCAAAGTAGGAACGACGCCGTTTGGATCTTTCACTCTCTGGTCTCCCTGCTGCAGTTGTCATGAGGAAGTAAGCCTATTCCTGTTCCTAGCTGAAGCAGCGGGAGTAGCTTTCAAAACGTCGAAGTCCATTGCGTGGAGCGGGGGGAGCTCTTCTTGGCTGTGTCATTTTGTCGGTGGTGGAGCAGGGGGCTCATCATTGTCTGCATGGATCCCTGATAGCTTGTAAAGTGCATAGTAGTAATGCTGAGACCAGATCCTTTCCATTTCTTGGATTAACTTCTTCTTCTTCTCGTTTCCCGAAGATTGAGTTCCCAGATGAGGTGGTGGAGTAGGATAGACTACCTTCTGTTGATCGCTCGTTACTGTTAAGGCTTTCGCAGTTCCTGCGGTCCATGCTTCTATCCTCCTTGAGTTTGCTATCACCAGCTTTTGTGAGTGCCGCATCTTCATCTAAGGTACAGACTCTCTATTTCCAGATTGGTATTGGAGGGGGTTGTACTGATCTGAGGGCTTCAATGAAGCACTATGCGCTTAGGACGTTCGTTTCTGCAACGGAGCTGTCATGACTGTTTTCGGCTATCGTATCTCCACTAGCAAGTGATCTTTGACCTAGTGATTGAAATTGGAACCCACACTTTGAGAGAGAGAATGTTGTGGATTGTTTGGAGTTTTCAACCAAGGCTCTGAGTGTTTAATGCCAGTAAACCTAATCTGGGAGTGGCTGGAGGTTGTTTCGTTCTTTGATGCCAGCTAGAGCAAAAAGAATTGGAAATCGATGCCTGCCAGGGGCATGGGATATGCTCTGCAGCTCATCTTGGTCTCAAACTTGCTTGCAGGTATATTTCTTATCATTAAAATCAGAGGGGTGGCAGAAGAGGCTGAGAGTTCGAAGCCACATTTGTACGTACTTCTTGAGTCTTGTGGTTTACTTTGGTTCATGGGCAGGAGTCACACATCTACTTCCGACAAATGTCTCCTTTTCCCCAATATTAGATATCGAAATTTCTTACTTTTTTTTTCTTACTTTACTCTAAAATATTTCTCTGCTCTGGAACACTTGTGTTTACCCTCCCAAACAGAGGCACAAAACCACGCTGATGCTTGTATCGATTGAGTAAATTCTGTCAGAAGTTAGTGTGTAGACAGCCAGACTGTCACGGAACTCGGAATGAAGGTGTCATTGATAAAACCGGAAAGAGTGGGACGTAATTGATTTTCCTATTTTCTGCCTCGGGGTCATACTTGTCAGTAAAGAAAAAAATTGCTCAGGAATCTTGGAAATTCTGAAATTCTGAGTATCCTGGAGTTGACGAATTCGTTGCATGAGGATTATTTGACGTTAACGAAAAGGGGCATGTGCCGAATGTGACCCAGAATTCCGGCACAAGAGAACTTATAACGGCAGTTGGATGCTGACGTAAAGGTGCCTTGGAATCGGGTTAATCATATGTGAAATATTCGCAGGTATAGCCGCAGATTCGGTGTTATTTGATAAGTTTCTGCAGCACAAATCTAAGCATGCAATGTGGAAGTTGCAGGTGCATTCTCCATATCCTCATGGGAAGAACCGCAGGTGAGAGCACATTTGGTCTCCAATTCGCTGTTTCTGGTTATTTTATTTCAGGTTGCCAAATGTAGGAAGTCTCGACATTCACTGATACTTCAACAGACCATGGATTTGCAGAAAACTCAGATGCAAAATCACACAAGCGAGCTTCCGCCAGAGGTACCAATTGCCCTCCTATTCAGATTCCTTTGTCAGCCTTAATGGTAACCAGCTCCTGAGTTGATTATACTGGAATCAGTTCAGAACTAATTACCAAGAATGAGGAAACTATCAGAATGTTCAATTCTTGCAGAACGTCTGGCTGACTATTGTGTTGACGTAGCAGAAAGTGAACGGCTGATTCAGATCTTTTCATGCGACTCTTGATTAGATGGGCGCAGCAACTAATCCCAAGTTATGCAAAGGTTCATCTACCATTCTTTCAGGCTTAACTTCAATGAATTGTTGCGCAGAACTTCACGGAGTTGGGCACAATCACCAGCATATCACTAGCAGGCGATGTGTTAACTTTGGCGAACGGGACCGAATTACAGCTGTTTCCCAACTCTCCGGGTCATATTCACGAGCACATGAACGGAACCCGGAGAATGCTCGGGGTCTTCCGCCAGTGCTCGCCCTGTACTTGCTGCGACAAGACAAGGAGATGGTGCCTGCCTACTGTCTGCTGCTATAACATAAAGTGCGGGTTGCAAGGTTTACCGTATGGATTATGCTCTTTCATTCCTATCTCATGCACATGTTATGGATGCAAGAAGTGAACTACATAGTGGGAATTCGAGGTCTACTGGCTCAGGAGGAACGAGTATTTCCAGAAGCGGAATCGTTTGAGCACGTGGCATGACAGACCATTAGCGGTGTTGGATGAGGATTATCTGTAGTGCAATGTGCACGATGGTGTGCTCGCATTAGTTTACAAGGAATGTGTGCAATAAGCAGCATTATCGAAGCTGAGAATCTGCAATCCTCTTTCCAATGAGATAAATCGACTTTCGATTATGCTGTATTGAGCTCTTACCAACCAGTAGGGTTTCAAATGCCTCCTATTGCGGTCTAAGTAAGGGTAGATTTGAGCACATCAACATAAATGGCAAGTTTGTGTTCCTCCCTCACTTTTGTTCACAATATTCTAAACTACGTTATAATTACGTTTATTGCGCAACTGTTGTGGATGTTGATTCTTTAGATATCTTTAGTAATAATTTTTGATGATTAAGCATACTTTCATCAAATTGTTTGCCGCGACTCTGGTACACGATGAGATCTTACCAACACTTGTGATGAGCCTCTTCCAGCAAGAGCAGATATCAGAGTCTGCACTGCGATACCTAAGTCGCTACAAAGCGGTTCAGAATGTCCACCATCGTGTCCTAATTAGCTTGCGAGACCTCTTAGCTGAGCGAGGTACGAAATTGAACATCGAACTCAAGATTTGTGGTTTTATGTGCAGTATTTTTCTTCGTTTCTTTCAATAAAAATGGAGCAATTCCGTTGCAGGAAAAAATGATGTTACATGATGCAACTTGCAGCACACACTGATTGACCTCGAAAATACGATGTTCAGCAACGAGCTCCTTTGCGACAGTTGAGTGGGCCGGCATCTCTTACCATCTTCCACACCATGGAGGCTGGACGAGATTTGCAGCTAACAGTTTGGGAGTAACTCTGAGCTGACCAACTCATGGGCACGTTCCCAAAGTAAGCGCCGGACTGGAACATATCCCCCTCAGATCTCCAGTTCCACGTCCTAGGACCTCCGAATTTGGGCCCTCCGTCGTCAATGCGCTTCGTAACTTCCTTGTTGCCCCTGTTCGCGTTGTACACATTGCCTTGCGACAGAATGGTGGGATTCTGACTGCCACCAACAGGGTATACTCCCCATCCGCTAGAGTACTCGTTGTTTACCAAATGCAAGTTTCCGTAACGAATTCTGCCAACCATGTCAAACAAGAGTTAGAGCGCAATGCATCAATTAACTGAGAATTCTGCAGGATGGCAATTGTTGAAAAGATAGTAGAACCATGCCTTCGAATTACCTCGGCATCCTCTGAACAAGGCCGGGACCGAATTTGTTGTAAGCCACAGTAACATGCATGTTCCGGTCCATTGTGTGACTCGCATCTCCTCCCAGGAGCATCACCTTGTTATGTCTGGTGAAGTAGCAATTAGTTATGGAGATACTGTTCGAGCCGCGAATCACATCAATCAGCCCGTCGGCAGCATTTGAGAGATAGCAGTGATCTATCCAGATGTTACTAGAAGAAAAGATCGATATCGCATCACCATCGCATCGGGGACGGTTTTCCACATTCTTCTCTGATTTCATAATCTTTGCTGGTCCGGTGGCCTTAATGTCGTGGATGAAGAGGCCGTGCACGATGACGTTGCTCACTTTATGTATTCTGAGCCCACCACCCCCGGCAATGCGGACTTGCACGCCGCGCGCGTCAATGGTCTTGAAACTTGTGATCAGGAGCTCATTTTTGAGCTTGATGATCATACTGGACGCAAAAACTATCCACAGGGGTTGTTTACGCGTGACGGCATAGCGCAAGGTGCCAGGAGCTGGGTTCGCGGGGTTGTCGTCACGGGGAGACGTGACGACATAAATCGCACCATTCTTGCCACCTATGGCTTTTCGGCCGAACCCGATTGCGCAGCTGGCTAAGTTCTTCCGGCGAGATGCCCAGTTAGGATCACACCTCCAGGAATCGTCAACGAGGTTCCCAGTTTGACAGCCTCTCGACGGTTCCGGGGAGACGGACTTATCCGTGTCCTCCTCCGAGCTCGACTCACCATCATCGTCCATCTCGACCATGTCAAATCCATCTTCATTGGGATCATTACCACCCGCCTCCCCCTCTTGCAAGTAGGCATCGTCGGTTGCATCCACATCCTGTTCATAATTGGGCTGTCCGGACTCGCTCAGAACGTTGCTGATAGATGCAGTGGTCTGATCAGCATCAGCGAGGGAGGCCATCACGTCGTGATAGTCGTAGTCTCGACCTGTTGTGGAGCTCAACAACTCCGTGTATCCAGTCTGCGCGTGAGCCTGTCTCAAATGGACGCAAACGAGACTGGGCAGAATCCAGAGGAACAGAGCCAGTCTCGCCATCTTGGATAGACAGTTAAGAGTCTAAAGTATTCCCTCCTGGTACTGTCAAGTCTCATGCAATATTTACGACATCTGTATTACCCAAATGACACAACAATCCACTCTCGCATCGGCCTATTCACATCTTAATTGTGCAATCGCTACATCAACATATTTGTTCAATAGCGTCTGCGTATACAGGAAAACAGTGTGATTGTGGAAGTGGTGTACTAAAATCTGCTTCACTTCGCGAAGATCCTTTCAAACGCGAGACTACGGTTTAACGCATCAACGAGAGAAGCGAGAGTTCAACAAAACAGTTCCAAATCCAGCTGAGTGCCACCAGCCAGGACAGTTTGCAACACTGGACTAAGCTAAGCTGAACGCCCCGTTGGGAAGGCTTCAGGCACTGAGCAAGAATTGTGGAATCACCCGCATCCGTGTGCCAGCTGCACCGTGTGTGCGAAAAGTGGGGATGTTAATTAGAATGCGCAGAGTGCCGCTGGGTGTAGGTAGGAGTAGGCTCGGAGCGGCACCTAGCGCCTATTTCTACGTGAGTTAAGTACAGTTTTACTGTACTTACTGTACAGTTGAGAGTATCTCATTTACTCCCCTTCGCAGGACTGATGGCAAGGGTGCACATATTGAATGCTCCAATGTATTTCGGTGGAGCATTGTCTTCATAATTTTTTTGTTTTCATGTATACATGTGACGAAGGAGATTATCATACCCTGACGTGAAGGTATGACATCTAAACGAACATCTGTGCCAAGTCTCTCTCCTTATCATTTCCTCTCTGGGGAATCTATTTTATTGAATACTAATTTTGTAGTCTGAGAAAGCTTTTCCATCTGACAAGTTCTAGAGGGTGGAGTATCTTAGGAGGATCCAGAATGATTTGAACGTCACAATTCTTTGATGCTAGAATCCATGGCAATTGAGAGATCATTTTCGTATATACAACAAAAATGCACCATGTTCCAGATGCACAGTAATCTTTAAATCTCTTAAACCTGGGTGAGCCATGTGCTTGCAAACTTACATCTTATTATTGAATTGTTCATGTTGTAAACAAACCAAACATATAACATATTTTACATTTTTCAGTCAATTTACAAATCTTGAAAATTTTACGTTCTCATGGTCAGAGATAGGAGGCGCTTCTTGTTGTTAGAGAATATTTAAAAAAAAATAATAATAAAAATAAAAATAAAATTGAACTTGCATTTCCTTAAAGCATTTTGCAACTAAAAGTAAGAGAAATTATGAATGAAGATAATATCTTTCATGTACACATGAGTATCAACTATATTCATGAGTTCCATGCCGCCATTGCAATTGCAGGATTGCTGTTAAGAATTGGTCTTGCAAAATTTCAACAACTCAACATATTCAAATTTGTTTCAGCAAAAACTTGAGGTGCTTAACAAAGTTGAAAATTCTTTGTTCTTCATAGATTGACAAAAGATTAGTCAAATCAGATAGGAAAGGAGATTACTCCGACTAATTCAGCACAAAACGAGAACACGAACATCATGTAGTAGCCATTTAAAAGACTAGACACGATGGATTTGTGAATTGTTGTGCATGGATAAACCTGGACAACGAGGCCCTTGTGACTGCAATGAAGCACACAGGAAAGGCAAATGTGGGTTTCCTGCATTCAATGTAAACAACAGGCTTGTGGTGATGTGATTGCAGTTCGTGGATGGATGAGCGGGTACTTCAGGAAAGACCGGGTGATCCGCATCCTCAGTGTGGACTCATCTCATCTCTGGAAAGAGCATCAACTAGATCTCAAACAACATCTGGTTATGATTCCTACAATCCTGCCGACACTTATCCTGGCTTTTTATTCTCCCCTCAGGATTAAAACCAGTAGGTGAAACGCATGAGATTCATTCCAGTCTAGAACGGAATCTCTGACTCTTAGTTTTATTATCGAACTATTGCACCCGCAGCAGATGTATCAGCTCCAGTGAGCGTCCTCTCTATTCGTTTCATTCAGTTTTCAGGCAAAGCCGTTGTGCTTTGTAATTAGCCACGTTCATGGAGTATTTGGATCGTGGTAGTGGTAGCGAAAGCGGCATGGATCAGATCTGCGATTATGAGTCATAGCTTTCCTACTTTTAGTCTATGAGGGGTATGTAATGTGCCGCTCAAAAATATTGTTATAAACTGGATCAAGTTTTACTCCGAGAGGTATCGGCCCATCTACGAAATATTCTTGATCTCATGATATGATGCGACTCTTTCTCTTGTGGTAAATATCGGCGTCTGGACGAAATGAAGTGACCAGAACATGATGCTGTTGAATTTCACAACTGACAGGAGAACTAGGGGGCTGCAATATATGAGGTCTGGGCAGAGAATTAGCTTTTAGAATTAACTCACAGCCCGCCTGTGGCCGTACAGAAGAATGGTCGTATTGTCCACTTCAGACCTTCAAAACAAGTGGAAGGGGATGATGGAACAGAGAGGATTCCCTTTGAACTTGAACGTAATGGCTGGAAACGAAGTGCATCCTTTTTATTATAGGGTACCTGGCTACTCTATGGTGGAATGTTTTTCCTCTCGCTTGCCACGTTGTGTTCTTCGGAAATTCAAGTGGTAATTACTCTCTGATTCTCGCATCCTTCGAGCTACGTTCGCCGCCTAATTCCCATATCTACCGCCCTTAATCTAATAATTGATCACCGTGCAGAGAATGAGGACAGTGGATGGAACAAATAGTTATGGGAGAGACTAATTGAATTCAGGAATATATCATGGAAAGTTACATCCAAACAAATGGAGAAGCAACCAGACCACAAGACAATATTCCTCAAAAGATGGGATCGAACTTGAATGGCAAGAAGAATGATAGGCAGTAGAACTGACTTGGCAATCAACTGAAACTCCCGAATACCTCAATGTGGTTTGATAATCCATGATAACCTAGAAGATTATTAGGATAGTGGGTGCTAGCCTTGATACGCACCTACAAATGCTGTTAGGGTATAAGGTCCTCTAATCTGTAATTTTTCTTAATCCATCTTAGCCTGTTTTGTGTCAAAAAGAAAAAGAAAAAGAAACACACAGTTATCACAGAAGTCGAACCAGCACGTTTACAAGACAAAGGTGGTTATTCAGGGTGGCCAATCAATCAAATAGATCACATTCTGTCACATCCTTATTCATGTAATCAAGCAAGAGCTTTCGAAGAGATTTTCAGCAACTGCAGTTGATGGTTGAGGAAGCCCTTGTTAATTGCGTGGCGACATGTGAACTGCGTCTAGTGCAGCTCAAACCAATTGGGATTGGCAAAGAATATCCAATTTTGTTCTGTGATGAGCTGGAATCTGAGTTCGTTGAAATCGTGAATCGCATGAGTTCGGAAATATGGCGCGCAATCACAGTTTGTCTCGGCACTTTTTAAACCGTATTCAACGAAGCCAAATTTCCTGCGACTTATTTCGGAACTCCATTGGCATGGATTGATGACATACCACCATGCATTTGGTATGACAACTCCGGCAATTTCGGGGAGAACTCGCCACAATTGACAACGGATTCTAGCATTTGCCTTAAGGCGAATTGAGCTGTTGCTGAAATTATGTGGCTTCAGTTTACTTTGGGATGGCATCGCCTCTCCCTTCTCAATAGTAATTGACCATTCCGAAGGGAAACATTTGTACGCAGTGAAGTTTTCAAGTCGTCGCGGGTCAGTATGATTCGTCTTCAGCTTTTGTCCTGGTACACGGAGCAATTTGGATTCTCTGTGAGTGGCAAAGATGATACACTATGGGTGTCGACATCCACATCCATGATGTAGAAATCGAAACAAATATTAATAAGAAAAAGAATTGTGTGGCTGGGGTACCGATGATATCCACGGCCACTGTGAAATTTTATTTTTTGTGTATTTCTTCAGTCGGCCTAACATTAGAGTAGACGAGGTTATCAGGAAATTGAGCAGGTAGAAGGCGGGGACTGAGCAGCGCCTGGGGAATTTTTTGAGGGCTAGGTAGATTGACAAGGTGGAGTGATAAAGAAGTGGTTGTGGTGTATAGATTGACATGGTGGAGTGAATAGATAAGTGGTTGAAGTCAAGAAACTAGAAAAGAAAGTGAACTTTAAATTTTGTGTGTGTTAGTTGATAAGGTGATGTAGTTTGTGATTATAGTTTATTTATTTATTGAATTATTATAATTGTTGTGAATAAGTCATTAAGATTAGGTGAAAGGTTTTCTTAGAGTTTATTAGAGATATTGTTTTTAGTATTTGTAGGGTTCTTAACGCCTTATTAATGTTTGTTAGAATTAGGATGTAGATTCAAGATGTTTTCTTTAAGGCTTATAAGGGTTTTCTTAGAGATATGATTTGCTACTTTAGGAATTATATACTATTTATGTATGAAGTAGTAGTTGTAAAAGATTGTTTAGGATATAGAGATGATATTTAAAAAAATAAGGCTTCTTATATTCAATTATAACCTTAATCTACTTGCATCTTTCAATTATACAACTTCTTGATATAGACTCTGAACTTCAATAGAGACTTCTTCCACAGGCATAGAAATAATACATCTATGATTAACATTAGAAATATGTGAATTTTTGATCTTAAGAGTATTGTCAAGCTTGTGAAGATTTGTAATAGTTGTAAATCTATTTTCACTTCCACCTGAAATAGCATCCATGATTTTTTCTTCTATAGACAATTCAAATAAATTTATAAGTCAAATTAAAAGAGAGTTATCTACAATATCTAATACCAAAAAAAAAATTCTATCTAAAAGAATAATCTACTCTCTTTCAAAAAAATAATCAATATTTTAAAAACTAAAAGTTAATTTAAAGATAAAGAGTTGTCATAGATATATATATTTACTCTAATAATTACTTAAGTAATATAAATAGATTGAAGTAGATAAAAAGAAAATGATTGATTTTACAATATCTTCTAAATAAACTTCTTAAAAGCTTCATTGACGTACTTTCACCTTTATACATGTTTATAGGTGATTGATAGGTTAGAAATTTGGCCAACAAAATAGACATATGTAGTAGATATTAGTAATTGTCAAGGACAAGAACTCGATGAAAAAGCAATTTTGACAAGTGAGCCTTCACTCAAAGAAAGGTAACAAAATATAAATAAACAAGTATGTATATTGAAAGAGAAATTGGAATGGCTATTGCCAAAGACTAGAAAATATGAAGACTCTTGAAACTAGACTGGAAGCAAAAAAAGAGTTGACAAGAGTAAAGAAGGCTTCATTCTTGTCTCTATATATACTATCTAACTAGGGGCTATGTGGCAACATTCTATAGGACCTCCAATATGTGTTGACTTTGTAGAATACATGCCTTGACTTACAAGGTAAGTTTTTCTACGTGTGGGCAACATTGTTAGCTTGGTCTTCAAGCTAACAACATGTGTGGCACATGGCCAACTTGTTGACGACGTTTCTAATCCAAAAAGTCAATTAAAGATATCTATAAATTCAAAGCAATATCTATGGAGCTTCTAGGAAGCTTTCATATCAAATACTATAGAATTATCTTTTTTTATCTACTTTTATTTACTTCTACCTATTTATATATGTAATTATTGGCTTATATGAGTATGTCCGTGACATTATTCCTCCTTCTAGGGATGAATTCCATGAGGAGCGGTCATCATATGTTGAAGAAATCTATGATGCAACGAATTGTATTTGCCACATATTCTGATCTTTATTCTCTTTGAAGATGATTGATAGGGCCTCACAACCATCGGTAGTGTCCCATATCAAGGCAGGAAGACCACCCAGTTATTTGATCATTGTTGAGGCCTTCATAACTTCCTTCGAATAGAACATTTGGAATACCATCAGAAGTTATTCCTACCTCTAGTAAAATCACCAAACATCGGGAGTCCTTTTCCAAGTCATGATACCAAATACGTTGTGTCTCGCCATCTATTCAAAGAAGAATATGTCGTTCTTGAAGATCTTCATCTCGATTACGTCATCTTGAAGGTTGTGACAATTATAATGTCTCGTCTGACAGGTCAGCAAATGAAGGCTCTTGAATCGAATTCACTGGTTGTTGGTTCTCCATCTCCTAAGTGTCACAACTACAAAGAAGCTACAAACAAGGATTGAAAGTAGAATCTTATCTTGCCTAGATATTGTTTTTTTTATAAAGAAGGTTTTCATCTTGATTTTGATGGCTTTTGTCGATAAAAAGCCTCCACCACCTTTATTGCATTTGCAAGATTCTTTACTGGTTCCCATGTGCATTCACTAATATCATATCCATGCCAATGGACAAGATATTCTAATTTATTTCAGCCCTGCCTTGAATCTAAGACTTCTTCTACTTCAAACTCTTCATTATTATCCACTTCTATAGGAGGAGGTGGAGTTTGTCATCTTCTTGGCATGTCTATTGTCTTGTATGGTTCAAGAAGAGACATGTGGAATACTAGATGGATTTTCATTGACTCCGGTAGATGTAAACGATATGCAACTAGATTGATTTGTGTAGAAATAGAAAATGGTCCAAGCCTTCGATAGTGCAACTTGTCACAAGGACGAGTGGTCTTGATATTGCGACGAAGTAGCCATACCTTATCACCCAAGTCGAATGGTGGTTGTTCCTTATGATAGACATGCGCAATGATCTTTTGTTCTTCTTGAGCTTCTTTTAACTGTGCCTTTATTGTTGCATGTAGCTTTCATAAATGAATCGCTAAATCTTTCGCAATAGGATTATCAACTTTTGAAAAGTCAAAAGTATCAAGTCGTGGATGATAACCATAATTAGCAAAGAAAGGTGTTTGTTTTGTAGAAGAATGTACCGTGTTATTGTAAGCAAACTATGCCAATGGCAAAAGAGTTGTCCAATCATCTTGTTGGTAGTTAATGATACATCTTAAATATTGCTCCAAAACTTGATTAACACACTCCCTTTGTCCATCAATTTGAGGATGGAATGGCGAAGATAGTTTTATATCCACTTTTAGAATCTTGAAAAGAGTCTGCCAAAATCTTGATACAAATTGAATTCCTCTATCTGATATAATATCCTTGGAAAATCCATGATAGTCATAGTTATTGTCAAGAAAGAGCTTAGTTTTTTCTTCACGTATGATAGATTTTGTACATGGGATAAAATGTGCCATCTTCGTAAAATGATCTACTATCACAAATATAGAGTCATAAGAACCTGAGATTGGAAGATCTGTGATAAAGTCCATAGAAACAAAAGACCATGGTTGTTCTAGAATGGATAATGGCTGAAGAAGTCCAAAAGGTCGATGATGAGGAGTTTTTGATCTTGAACAAGCATCACATGATTGTACAAAATCTTTGACTGCCTTCCACATTTGAGGCCACCAAAAATCCCTAAATATCAAATCCAAAGTCTTATTGTATCCAAAATGTCATGCTATTGGAAAGTCATGACAAGCTTGAAGAATACGTAAATGTGCTTCTCCTTCTGGAACATATAGACATCCTTTGAAATAAAGTAGGTTGTTCTTGAACTCGAATTTAAAGGGATCATGAGATTTAGAAGAATTATTCATGATATCATGAACAAGAGGATCTGAAGACATACTTAATTGGACTTGCTTGAGAAAAGTTAAATCAACAGTCAATGTTGATTTTATTGCTCGAAGATGAAATTGCTCCAGCTTCAAGAGAACCATTCTTTGTTGCTCAAAAGATGCATCTCCTTCTTTTGGTGTAAGATAAGAATGTCTAGACAAGGCATCGAACAAATCTTGTTATTTTCTTAGCCGATAAGTGATGATGAACTCGAATCTTGATAAAGACATACTCCAATGAGCTTGACAACAATTTAATACACGTATTGACATGAAATACTTGAGGTTCTTGTGATCCGTATACATGGTGACTCGACTGGAAGCACCTTCTAGATAATGATGCCATTCTTAAAAAGAATCCACAATTGCAAGAAGTTCTTTGTCATGGAACTCATAATTGATTTCTGTTGCTGAGAATTTTCTTCAATACAAGGCTACTGGATGAATTTTGTCATTTGTTCCCATTTGTGAGAAAACCACACCTAGAGCAAAGTCTAATGCATCTGTTTCCATAAAGAATGCTTTGAAAAAATCAAAACGATACAAGATTGGAGTAGAAACAAATTCTGTCTTCAAAGATTCAAAAGCAACTTTTGCTTCTTGATTCCATTGGAGTTTGTCTTTACAAGTCAAGCATATAAGTGGAGCTGCAACTTGAGAGAAGTCTTTGATGAAGATCCGATAGTAGTTGCAAATCCCAAAAAGCATTAGACATCTCTTACCATTTTTGGGATCTTCCAATCTATAATAGTTTGAACTTTCTTAAGATCCATCATAAATCTATCATTTGAAATGATGTAACTTAAAAAATTGACTTGAGTAGTGTGGAATACATACTTTTCTATCTTCGCATAGAGTCTTGCATCTCTTAATTTTTGTAACACATGACGAATATGAAGTTCATGTTCTTCTGGATTCTTAGAATAGATCAAGATGTCGTCTAGATATCAAACCATAAAATCGTCCAAAAACTCTCAAAAAACATCATTTATTAGATATTAAAAAGTTGTTGGTGCATTTGTAAGTCCAAAAGGCATGATATTGTATTCAAAATGTCCATACTTAGTTCAAAATGCAGTCTTCCATTCATCTCCTTCTTTGATGCATACTAGATTGTATGCTCTCCAGAGATCTATTTTTGTATAGATCTTAGCTTGATTCAACTGATCAAGAAGTCGAGATATTAAAGGTAGTAGATACCTGTTTTTAATAGTAATCTTGTTGAATCCTTGATAATCAATACACATCCATAATGTTTCATTTTTTTTTTTTCACAAATAGAATTGGAGCTCCTGTAAGAGATTTAGAATGGCGTATGAAATTCTTCGCTAGATTTTCTTCAATATACTCCTTGAGTTTAGTCAACTCATTTTGTGATAAATTGTAGATTGGTTCGAATGGTGGTTGTGCTCCTTCTTGAAGGTCAATTAAGCAATCATAGGGACGATGTTCCGAGAATGTATCCACATTCTTTTTTTCACATACATCTTGAAATTCTTGATATTGGCTTGGAATGCCACGTGAAAACTTAGCATCATTAGAAACATGTATTGCATAAATAATATATGGTGATTCTTTCATAGCAGCATGGAAGAAAGCTTTTGCACCTATAAATACGAGTTTAATTGAACTGGACTTATAACTCTCTACTTGATTAACTACACTGTTAGTTATACTTTTAGAAAAAATAAGAGTTTGAAAAATCCAATATATTTGAGGGTTGTATTTTTCTAACCACGATAAACCTAAAATGATTGGATTAGAGAGAGATCTAATGATATTAAATACTACAAAGCTATTATGACCATTGATTATTACTTCTATAGGAAGAGTTTTGTAAGTAATATCTCTAGAAGACAATGGACGACCATCTATGACTTCTACATGAACAAGTTTAGTTTTCTTTAGTAAAGATATGCTATATCTTTTAGTAAATTCTTCATCTAAAAAACATGCTAAGGCTCCTGAATCTAACAAGGCACAGCCTTTGTAATATTTAGGTCCTAAAATGACATTTAATATAAAACAAGGAGAGGGCTCTGAGGAGAGAATAGGACCTTTACTAGATGTTGTGCAAGGTTCCAGCCACATGATCCCTATTGTAGTTGGACAAACTCATTTTTTGACATATTGTCTTCTTTCACAACCATACTCCTCATTTTGTGATAGCAGACTCTTTTCAAGATTCTAAAAGTGGATATAAAACTATCTTTGGCATTCCATCCTCAAATTGATGGACAAACGGAGTGTGTTAATCAAGTTTTGGAGCAATATTTAAGATGTACCATTAACTACCAACAAGATGATTGGACAACTCTTTTGCCATTGGCATAGTTTGCTTATAATAACACAGTACATTCTTCTACAAAATAAACACCTTTCTTTACTAATTATGGTTATCATCCATGACTTGATACTTTTGACTTTTCAAAAGTTGATAATCCTGTTGCGAAAGATTTAGCGATTCATTTATGAAAGCTATATGCAACGATGAAGGCGCAGTTAAAAGAAGCTCAAGAACAACAAAAAGTCATTGTGCATATCTATCATAAGGAACAACGACCATTCGACTTGGGTGATAAGGTATGGCTACTTCGTCGCAATATCAAGACCACTCGTCTTTGTGACAAGTTGGACTATTGAAGGCTTGGACCATTTTTTATTTCTGTACAAATCAATCTAGTTGCATATCGTTTATATCTACCGGAGTCAATGAAAATCCATCTAGTATTCCATGTGTCTCTTCTTGAACCATACAAGACAATAGACATACCAAGAAGACGACAAACTCCACCTCCTCCTATAGAAGTGGACAATAATGAAGAATTTGAAGTAAAAGAAGTCTTAGATTCAAGGCGGGGCCAAAATAAATTGGAATATCTTGTCCATTGGCATGGATATGATATTAGTGAATGTACATGGGAGCCAGTAAAGAATCTTGCAAATGCAGCAAAGGCAGTGGAGGCTTTTTATTGACGAAAGCCATCAAAATCAAGATAAAAACCTTCTTTATAAAAGAAACAACATCTAGGCAAGATAAGATTTATTAGAGAAAAAGAAGTCTAAAGGCTACAAACACTTAGGATCAGCAAGTATTGTACTCTAATAGAAGTGTAGAAAAAGATGATTCTTACTTCCAACACTCTTTACTTATAGGTGGTGGTTTGCTTACCAACGAGGCAACTTCCATCCATTTGATATTACATATGTTTCTACCTCTTCTTAGTAAAGCCTCGGTACCACCATAATAACTTACTTTACCTCTTTGCTGCCTTTTTACTATTAGCAACATACTATGCTTAAACTTTATGTGGTTGTAACTAAGCAAGTACTTGCTGTTCTTCAACACTCCTACTTTGCTAATATTCAAAAGGCTTTTAATCCTAATCTCTAAATTAAGTCATGATGTCTACCCTTTACTAATTCTTTTGTAAGCACATCAGCAAGCATGTCATTTGTAGCATAATACTTCATACCTATTATTCTATCTTCTATCTTCTCTGGTATGAAATGATGTTGAACATCAATGTGCTTGGTCCTTGAATGATGCTTTGGATTCTTTACAAATGCAAGACATCCTTGATTGTCACACATAATGGGAGTTGCTTCTAGTTGCACTAGACCAATGTCTTCTTAGAGTTGTCTTATCCAACAGGCCTCCATTGTACAATGACTTGCTATCATGTACTCTACCTCCATTGTTGATCTTGCAATAGTAGGTTGTCTCTTGCAATTCCATGAAATGGCTCCCATTCCAATGAAGAATACATATCCTGTTGTGGATCTTCTATCATTTATATCTCCAGCCCAATCCGCATCACAATAATCTTACAAGTCAATATTCTTACCACCAAGGCATAATTTGAAGTCTTTTGTGCATTTTAAGTACCTCAAAATCCTCTTTACTATTTTCCAATGCATTGGTCCAGCCTTAGATATGTGTTGGCTTACAACACTCATTGCATACGCAAGATCCACTCTTGTAGCCACCATTGCATACATGAGTGAACCTACTATTGCTTTGTATGGAATACTTTGCATCTCACTACCAACTTGTGCAAACTCCTCATCCGTGAGCTTCATCAACTTCAAATTTACCTCCAAGGATGTTCTAATGGGCTTGCACTCCTCCATGTTGAATCGTTTCAATACTTCTTTAATATACTTTATTTGACTCATTGTAATGGTCTTGTTACCACGATCTCTTACAAATTCCACTCCCAAGCAATAGTACAATTCTTCCAAATCACTCATTTCATATTCCTTCTCTAATTTGGCCTTCATCCAAACCATCTTTTCCATATTGTTAGCCAAGATGATCAAATCATCAACATAGACGATTACAATCAGCAAGAACTCTCTAGATTGTATCACATACAATGAATGATCAGCTTCACTCCTTACAAATCCTTCATTGACAAAGAAGGTGTCAATTCATTGATACCATGCCCTTGGTGATTCTTTCAACCCATACAAGGATTTCTTCAATTTGCAAACAAGATGTTCTTTGCCTTGTTGTACAAATCCTTGAGGTTGGTCCATATAGATGTCTTCTTGCAATTCTCCATTCAAAAAGGCCGTCTTCACATCCATTTGGTATATTTCCAAATCCATTGCTGCCCCAATTGCTACAATGGTCCTTATGGTGGTGATTTTGGCAACAAGTGCATAAGTCTCATTGAAATCAATTCGAGCAACTTGTGAGTATCCTTTGGCAACTAATCTTGTCTTATGCCTTACCACCACACCCATTGCATCTCTTTTAGTCCTAAACACCCATTTACAACTAACACTAAATCGATTTGGTAGAAGATGTGTCAATTTCCATGTACCATTGTCCATAAGAGATTGGTACTCTTCTTCCATAGCCTTCTCTCACTTGATTGCATCTTCACACTTCATAGCATCACACAAAGACAATGGATCAGCAAGAAGAGCAACATTTGCATTTTGTTCACTTACTTGAGGGAAGATGTGATCTTTCTACCATTCGCCACGTTGCCTTCTTTTTCTCAAAGGATATCTCTTTTTATTGATTGAAGAACATTCACCTTGTTTTTTTTCGAATTCTTAAACCTTGTCGTTTCTCACTCAATGGTTGGAAGTCTTCATCATTGTCATCATCCCAATCTTCAACATCTTCATTTCTTTCATTGTTGGTTCTATCAATTATAAGAACCTTCATCTTTTCAACCTTCTTTGGCTTTTCATCTTCATCATCTTCATTGTCTTCATCTTCTTGTTTCTTTGCTGAATTCAAAGATGTGTCCACAAACACACCATTACTCCCACTTGGATACATCTTCAAGTGCTCACAAGCATTCTTGTGCTCTAAGAACACAACATCACAACTTTTGATGATTTTCTTGGTTTCCAAGCACATTAGTTTATATACTTTAGTACCTTCACAATAACCAAGAAACACATACTTTGTACCTTTTGTATCAAGTTTGGACCTCATACAATCAGGTGTTTTTGCATATGCAATGCAACCAAAGGTCTTCATATGGGAAATGTAAGGTTGTCTACGACTCTATGCTTCTTGTGGTGTCATTGATGCAAGAGCACTTGTTGGACATCTATTTCTTGTATATACTGCATTCACCACAACTTCCACCCAAAATTCATAGCCAAGGTTTTGAGCATGTAACATACTCCTTCCCATCTCTACAATGGTTCGATTTGCTCTTTCAGCAATACTATTTTGTTGTGGAGTGTACGGAATTGTGGTTTGTCTAATAATTCCTTCATTCTTCAAATAAACATCAAATTTCTTAGACATGTACTCACCTCCATTGTCCATACGTAGCACCTTGATCTTGCATTCACTTTATTTTTTAACAAGTGCTTTAAAATCCTTAAACTTCCAAAAGCATTCACTCTTGGCTTTAAGAATATAGATCCAAATCTTTCTTGAATAATCATCAATGAAAGTGACGAAATACCTTGGCCCTCCAATACTTGTATTTTATATAGGTCCACATACATCTGAATGGACAATCTCCAGCAACTTGGTAGCACTTATTGCTACACTCCTTGGAAATGAGGCTTTTTGTTGTTTACCTTGTATGCATCTTTCACATGTAAGTTTTTTTGTATTTTGGCTTGTATTTCCAAGATCTAAGTGACTTATCATGGTCTTGAGCTCTTTCATGTTCTTCACATTCAAATGGCCAAAGTGACAATGCCATATATTCAACTTGTCTTCGTTTGATGTAAACTCAATAAATGTAACTACCTCCACTCCATTCACCTTCTTACAAATGAGGTAGTACAAATTTCCGTCTTTCAAGCCTTTGAAGACCTTGTCTCCACTCAATGATCTTACAAAACATCCATTGATGTCAAATTGAACTTTAAAACCTTCTATTACAAGTTTACTCACCGAAAGAAGGTTTTGCTTCATCTTATGTATATGAAGGACGTTTTTGAGTTTGATCCGATTGGTTTGTCCATTCACAACCACCTTCACTATAATAGAGCCAATTCCAATGGCTTCACATGTACCACTATTTGTCAATACCACGTTTGATGCTGGAATAGCTTCATAAGTATCAAATGAACACTTATAAGGTGTCATATGCTTGGAACAACCTAAATCCACAATCCATCTTGACATGGCAGCCATAGAGGTCTCATTTGTTGCCATGAATGCATAATCTTGTCCTCCAAACCCATCTTGCACACTATTTGCATTCTCCTTCTTCATCTTTTTGCCTTTGTAGCAATTTCGATCAAAATGGCCTATTTTGCCACAAATGAAGCAAGATTTGACATTACCTTGTTGATTTGGATAGTTGCCCTTGCCTTCACGTGAATACAACGCTGAAACTTTACTTTGGGGCTCCTTTTCTTTCTTCTTGGTTACTTCATGGACAAGTCTTGCCGTCACATAGTCCATTGTAAGTTCTTTTACCTTGATGGACTCTAATGCCACAATAAGGTAGTTGTAGGATTCGGGAAGGCTCATTAGCAAGATCATGACAATATCACTTTCTTCTAAAGGCTTGTCAACAGTTGCTAGTTGGTTTGCAAGAGCCTTTACCTTATTGACATGAGCCATGAGGTCTTCACCTTCTTCCATCTTACAAGTGAAGAACTTCTTTCTTATATAAATGATGTTGGATAAGTTCTTGCTCTCATAGATGTTGCAAAGAGTCTTCCATGCTTTCGCTGGTCCTTTGCAAGAGATAATGTGAGAGAAGTTGGCTTCATCTATATTTGTTGCAATCAATCCAAAAGTCTTCTTTTCACGACGTTTGAACTCCTTCTTCTCCTTCATATCAGCATCTTTGCTTGGAGCCTCTTCACTTTCATCTACAATATCCCAAAGATCCAAAGATGCCAATAAAAGCTTCATTTTGACCTTCCAATGGTAGAAATTTTCACCTCTAAACTTCTCAATAACTCTCAAGCCTTTATCCCCACTTGAAGCCATGTCTAAGATAGAGTTGTATCAACAAAGGTTGTAAAAGGAAGTCCTAATGCTCTTAAAATTAGCAAGAAGGTTTAGCTGCCTTAGAATCACAGAATCCTTCTTTGTGAACAAACTAGTATTTTTACTCTCAAAAACACTCTCAATTTCACTTCTAAGGCTTCTCAGAAGTCTGGTGACCTTTTCAAATCTAAATTGTCACTTTAATATCTCTCTTATATTTACAAGTCACCTCTATACACCAAAAGAGGCATATAAAGCAAAATAAGTAACTTTATGTGATAAATCAACCATCAACATCAAAATGCTCTTAACCACAAGTAAGAACAAACCAAGATCTAGATCTAGATCTGAATCTAAAAATTAGGTACTTTTAATGCCTAACATCAACAACAAGAACTTGATCTACTCCACACTTACAAAATAAAATATTTCAAAGACTTCAAAAGACACTCAAGCAAATGTAAGTGGGTCCATAACCTATTTGAGAAAAAGAAGTCTAAAGGCTACATACACTTAGCATCAGCAAGTATTATACTCTAATAGAAGTGTGGAGGAAGATGATTCTTATTTCCAACACTCTTTACTTATAAGTGGTGGTTTGCTTACGAACGAGGCAACTTCCATCCATTTGATATTACATCTGTTTCTACCTCTTCTTAGTAAAGCCTCGGTACCACCATAATAACTTACTTTACCTCTTTGCTACCTTTTTACTATTAGCAACATACTATGCTTAAAGTTTATGTGGTTGTAACTAAGCAAGTACTTGCTGTTCTTCAACAAGATTCTACTTTTAATCCTTGTTTGTAGCTTCTTTGTAGTTGTGACGCTTAAGAGATGGAGAACCAATAATCAATGGATACTACTCAAGAGCCTTCATTTATTGACCTATCGGACAAGACATTATAATTGTCACAACCTTCAAGATAACATAATCGAGATGAAGATCTTCAAGAATGACATATTCTTCTTCAAATAGATGGCAAGATACAACGTGTTTGGTATCAGGACTTGGTAAGGGACTTCTGATGTTTGGTGATTTTACTAGAGGTAGGAACAACTCCTGATGGTGTTCCAAATGTTCTATTCAAAGGAAGTTATGAAGGCCTCAACAATGATCAAATAATTGAGTAGTCTTCCTGTGCTGATATGACACACTACCGATGGTTGAGAGGCCCTATCAATCATCTTCGAAGAGAACAAAGATCAGAGTATGTGGCAAATACAATTCGTTGCATCATAGATTTCTTTAATATATGGTGATTGCTCTTCATGGAACTCATCTCTAAAAGATGAGATAATATCACAGACATACTCATGTAAGCCAGTAATTATATATACAAATAGGTAGAAGTAAGTAAAAATAGATAAAAATAAATTAAATCTATAAGATTTGATATGGAGGCTTCTTAGAAGCTTCATAGATATTGATTTAACTTCATAGGTGTCTTTAATTAACTATTTGGATTAGAAACATGGTCAACAAGTTAGCCATGTGCCACACATGTTGTTAGCTTGAAGATCAAGCTAACAATGTGGCCGACACGTAGAAAAACTTGCCTTGTAAGTCAAGGCATGTGTCCTACAAAGTCAACACATATTGGAGGTCCTATAGAACGTCACCACGTAGCCCCTAGTTAGGTAGTATGTATAGAGACAAGAGTGAAGCCTTCTTCACTCTTGTCAACTCCTTTCTTGCTTCCAGTCTATTTTCAAGGATCTCTAGTTTTCTTGTCTTTTGGCAATAGCCATTCCAGTTTCTCTTTCAATATACATACTTGTTTATTTATATTTTGCTATCTTTCTTTGAGTGAAGGCTCACTTGTCTGAATTACTTTTTCATCAAGTTCTTCTCCTTGACAATAGGAAGAGTTTTGTCAGTAATATTTCAAGAAAATAATGGACCACCATCTATGACTTCTACATGAACATGTTTAATTTTCTTTACTAAAGATATGCTATATCTTTTAGTAAATTCTTTATCTACGAAATACGCTGAGGCTCCTGAATCTAACAAGGCTCAGGCTTTGTAATGTTTAGGTCTTAAAATAACATTCAATATAAAATAAGGAGAGGATTGTAAGGAGAGAATAGGACCTTTACTAGATGTTGTACAAGGTTCCAGCCACACAGTTCCTATTGTAGCTAAACAAACTCATTTTTTGACATATTGTCTTCTTTAACAACCATACTCCTTATTTTGTAGTTGTGTCATTTCTTTGGATAATGTTGAGTAGTGTATTTTGGTTCTCCACAATATAAACATAATCCTTCTTGACGACGACAAGGCTTTTCTTCTTCAGTAAGAGATTTGAAACATACTGCATGAATTTGCATATCCTCTACTTCCGAATGTATGTGTTGAAGAGATGTTGGTATTGCTATTGAATTATAGTTACGTTGAGGTCCACTTGTATAATTCTCAGATCGAAATTCAAAAAAGTGATTGTCGCACTTCACAGCAAAGTCAATTGCTTGACTCAATGTTTGAAGATCAGGTAAGTTGAGCATTAATTTTTTTACCTCATATTGTAATCCATAGAGAAATTGGCTAATAAATGCAGTATCATCCTACTTGATATCAATTATAAGTTATCAAAATTGTGAAGTATACAATGTTTCTGATCGATTACCTTGTCATAAGATACGGATCTTATTGGTTGCAAAACGAATTGCATCATGTTCTCCATACATGGATCAAAACTTCACCAAAAAAGCCTCTAGATTATCCAATATTAGATCTCGTCGTTCAAGAGAAGATGAAAACCATAATATTTTTGAACCTAAAAGAAGCATACCAATGAATCTAACTTGCGATCCTGGAGTTGGATAGCTTTGGGATTGAAGTTCAATCACAAGTTGCACTTGATTGATAAATCTTCGAAACTTAGATTTGGTGCCATCAAACTTTTCCGGTAGGACAATTCTTGGTTCTCTAACACTGGAAGGACGTTTGACCATAGGAAAAGGGATATGATTTGGTATAGATCTTAAAGCAGCTCCAATCATTTCTATATCTTCACTTCCTGCCAATCTTGTTACTTCTTGTGGTGGTAAATTGAGTTGATGCATTGCAAGCATTAACTCCCTCAATTGCTCTTGCATTTGTGCCATTGCACTCTTCATTTCAACAAGTTTTGCCATGATAATACTTAGAAAAGAGAAGATGTGTAATATCACTCAAGACAAATAGAAGAGAGGACTTGAGAACAAAAAAAAATACTAAGGATAATATCAGTTTTGAAGAGGGTAATCCGTAACTTCTAATATGCTTGTATCTTATCAAGAAAAAGGAGTAATCCACTCTTAATCAAGATAAGACAAAGCTTTGATATTATAAGTATATTCTTATCAATCTGTCAAGGATAAGAACTTGATGAAAAAGTAATTCAGACAAGTGAGCCTTCACTCAAAGAAAGGTAATAAAATATAAATAAACAATTATGTATATTGAAAGAGAAACTGGAATGGCTATTGCCAAAAGATAAGAAAACTAGAGACCCTTGAAAATAGACTGGAAGCAAGAAAGGAGTTGACAAGAGTGAAGAAGGCTTCACTCTTGTCTCTATATATAATATCTAACTAGGAGATATGTGGTGACGTTCTATAGGACCTTCAATATGTGTTGACTTTGTAGGATATATGCCTTGACTTACAAGGTAAGTTTTTCTACGTGTGGATTATATTGTTAGCTTGGTCTTCAAGCTAACAACATGTGTGGCACATGGCCAACTTTTTGACCACGTTTCTAATCCAAAAAATCAATTAAAGACACCTATAAAGTCAAAGCAACATCTATGGAGCTTCTAAGAAGCTTTCATATCAAATCCTATAGATTTAATTTACTTTTACCTATTTTTACTTACTTCTACCTATTTGTATACATAATTACTCCCTTACATGAGTATGTCTGTGATAGTAACTTGTGATATAAGCTAATAATATAATGTACATTATTATAGAAAAAGAGTTTGCCTTGAAAAACACAAGGTTTTTTATTGTTATTGATTGCTCTATTATATTATAATTCTAAAACATTCATAACACTCTATAAAACATAAATTCTTTATAAAATTTACTTGCTCTTATATCAAAAAATTTCTTTCTTTAAATATTTGCAAAAAAAATACAAGAGAGCCAAAACTCCCTTGAAGAGTCCTTATATTCCCCTCTTAAGATGGTTTCTTTACTTTTCTCAAAATTCTTAATCTTAAATCCTACCTTTAAACCCTAAACCTAAACCCTACTTCCAAACTCTAAATTCTACTTCCAAATCCTTGACTCTAAATCCTTTTATTTTTATTTGAGTATATATATATGTCTTGAAAGAAAAAAAAAAAAAAATTAGGATTGAGGATTCCAGAGAATTGTTGCCATCTTATTTTAAGCTACTACCAACTTGTAGCTTCTTTCTTTTTGAGGGAAGCTATATACCAATCTATTAAGAAGATGAATATATAGAAGGCATGGGCATCGCACATCATGCCACTATTAAGAGAGATTCCTCACTCCCGCCTATAGATGACAAGTGCCCTTATCATCCAACATAATCTCATAATGCAAGCATTGTAGGACCATCTCTCTAGATATTCTTAATAAATTGATTGAAGATTTTTGGTGAATATTCTTTCTTCATGTCCCTCCATGTACCACCATGGAAATTTGAACTCGAGACCTCTTAGGTGCCACCTGGACACCTTATCATCTATCCATCTCTATAAGCCCAAGTCACTACTTAATGTCAATTGCCTCAATTCTTCTCTCTATTAGCTTATTGCCCGACCTCTTGTCCTTGTTTAAATCTTTATTTTTCACAAGCCATAACTTATTTTTTTATAAAACTTTGTACACCTATATATATATCTATTAAAAAAAACATCTAAATTTTTTTACATTAAATAGATACTTTAAAAATTAATTATCCTAAATGCTAATTTCTCCTTATATAAACTTATTTTTAATTTTTAACAACTACAATACTTATTGATAATAGAATTCACTCATCTATATATATTTTTATTAATCTTTATTCTAATCTAATACTTAATTAATTAATTAATTTTTATTTCTAATCATTTTTTAAAAATATTTTATTAAATAAGATAACATAAGCTAAGAATTAATAGATTTAATAATTTTTATCTATTTTTTATTTATTGTGCTCAAACATGACACCACAACTTATAAAAAAATTGCCTTGGAAGTTAAGATATGTATCTTGTAAATTGCACACATGTTGGAGGTCCGATAGAACATTGCTACATTATTCTTAGATTGGTAATATATTTAGAGCCAAGAATAAAGCCTTCTTTATTCTTTTCAATTCCTTTCTTGCTTTTAGTGTAGTTTCAATGATTTTTTTTATTAAAATTTTTAGCAAAAAATATTCTAATTTATTTTTAATATATTATTTTATTTTATTTTTTCATCTTTTATTAGAAAAAAATCTTATTTATTTGCCTTCATCAAGTTCTTATCTTTAATAGATTGATAAGAGTTTATTTACAATATCAAAGCTGTCTCTTCTTGATAAAGAGTGGATTATTTATTTTTCTTGATATAACATAAGTATATTAGAAGTTACAGATTACCTACTTCTAAATTGATATTGTTCGTAAAATTTATTTTGTTCTCTAGTCTTTTCATCTACTTAACTTAAGAAATATTAAACATCTTTTTTTCTATTATATAATCATAACATAGCTTATTAAAATGAAGGTTGCAATAGTACTAATATAAGAACAATTGAAAGATTTAATGCTTGTTAAGCATCAACTCAATTTACTACCATAAAGAGCAATAGTTTAGCATCTAATTAAGATATAGAGATAATTGGAACTACTTTAACATCTATATTACATCATGCTACTTTTTCAATGGTAGAACATTGTTTAAACATTAAAGAACCAAAAATTGCTTTATTCAAGAAGTTTGATGGTATAAGATTAAAATTTTGGAAATTTATTAAGCAAGTATAATTGACAATTGAATTTCAACTCCAAAGCTATCCAACTCCAAAATCGTAAGACATGTTTATTGGTATACTACTTTTAAGTTTATCAAAATATTTCTTTTAAGTTTTGAGTTATCATAGTTTTATTTTTTTTTGAATGATGTGATTTAATATTAAATAATTTAGAGATTTTTTGGTAGAATTTTGATTCAAGTATAGAAAACATAATGAAATTTGTATTGCAATAAATAAGATCTATATTTTGCAACAAAGAAATTTATATATAATATTGTATATTTTACAATTTTGACAACTTACAACTGATATTAAGTGGAATAATGTACTCATTACATAATTTTTTTAAATATTACAATATACGATAAGAAATTGATATTGAATTAACTTGACCCTCAAACATTAAATCAAGCAATTAACTTTATTGAAAAGTATGACAAATGAGTTTTGAATTTCAACTCAAGAATTATAGAAGTATGCGTGAATGTTATTTTAATTTAATTGCAATACTAACATTTTTTCAACACATACATTTGGAAGTAGATAATATACAAATTGATGTAGTATGTTTCAGGTCTCTCTATTAGTAAAAAAATAATTATTGCCATTAAGAAAGATTGTGTTTATATTATATAGAATCTAAGCTTACTACTCAATATTATCTAAAGAAGCGACACAACCACAAAATAAAAAGTATAGTTATGAAAAAAGATAGTATGTCAAAAATAAATTTGTCTAGCTATAATAAAAATTGTGCAATTAGAACCTTGTACAATACCTAATAAAGGTCATATTTTCTCTTGAAAATCCTTTCTTTGTTTTACAATTGATATTAATTTAGGACCTAAACATCAAAAAACCACTACTTTACTAGATTCAAGACCCTCAACTTGTTTCTTAGTTAAAGAGTTTGTTAAAAGACATAATATATCTTAAATGAAAAAAACTAAACATTTTCATGTAGAAGTCATAGATAGTTGTCTATTATCTTTTAGAAATATTATTCATGAAATCTTCTTATAGAAGTGGCAATTAATAATCATAGTAGCTTTCTAATATTTAATATTATTAGATCTCCTTCTAATTTAATTATTTTTGATTTATTGTAGCTAGAAAAATATAATCTTCTTATAAATTGGATTTCTTATAGTCTTGATTTTTTTTTTAATAATTAAGAATATAATTAAGAAAATAAAAAATCATAAATTTAGTGCAATTAAACTTGTATTTATATATGCAAGAGCTCTTTTGTATATTATAATAGAAAGATCACCTTATATTATTTATGCGACACTTATTTTTAATGGTAGAAAGACTTTCAATGGCATTTTAAGCTAATATCAAGTCTTTTAAGATATTTTTAAGAAAAAAATGTAATTCTTTTGAAATATTGTTCCTACAATTGCTTAATTGACTTTCAAGAAAGAGCTCAATTGCTATTTGGACCAATTTATAATTTATCACAAAATAAATTGGTTGAACTTAAAAATAATATTAAAGAGAATCTTACCAAGAATTTCGTACACCATTCCAAATCTTTAATAAGAATTCCAATCTTAATTATAAGGAAAAAAGATGGATTATTGCAAATGAGTATCAATTATCGAAGACTCAAGGAGTTCACCATTAAGAATATGTATATTTTACTTTTAATATTTAGACTTTTTGATCAATTAAATCAAGCTTAGTTCTATATAAAAATAGATCTACAAAGAACATATAATCTAGTATGCATCAATAATGGAGATAAATGAAAGACTAAGTTTTTAACCAAAAATAGATATTTTGAATATAATTTCATGCCTTTTGGAATTAAAAATGTACTAATAATTTTTCAACATTTAATGAATAATATCTTTTAAATTTTTTTAGATGATTTTTTTATTTTTTATTTAGAAAATATCTTAATTTAGACTAAAAATAGAAAAATATATGAATTTTATATTTGTTGTATATCACAAAAATTAAAAGATGTAGGATTCCATACTAAGATAGAAAAGTATGTATTCTATACTATTTAAGTCAATTTCTTAGGATATATCATTTCAAATAATGGACAATTATTAGATAAAACAAAAAGAAGATAATATTGAATAGAAAAATGATATTTGAAAGAATTAGTTAGAATATAAAATTTAGTAGCTATGTTGATTTATAATTATATTTAATATTATAATTTGATAATATTTATTTATTATAGTGAGCATATTTGTATCTTATTAATTTGTTTCTTTACTTGTATATGTATATATTGAAATTTTCAAGATAGCAATTATTGAAGTTGTAGTCTAAAATATAAGTGTAACTTGAATTAAGATTGAGAGTTGGATTGTACAATTAGAAAAATTTGTATTATTATCATAAATTGGAAGAAGCCTTTAAAAATGAATGTAGTGATTGAATATGAATTTCATGATGATTTAGAATAAAATATATATTTTTTTAAAAAATAATTTTTTTATAGAATATAAATTAATATATTTGATATAGAAATTTAAATAAGAGAGTAGAATAAATATTTAAATAAATTAAGTAAATTTAATATATAATTATAAATATATGGAAATATATTGATTTATGAAAAATATTTAAATAAGTTAGGATAACATATCTTTTGAAGTTGATGAAGAAATATAGTTTGGTGCAAAGGATTTTATCATGTATACAAAAGCAAAGATATCTATTTAACAAAGAATAATCAAATATTAATATGTAAGATATTTTCATAATATTAAATATAAAAATTAATAGAGATGTTTGGATAGAATTTTATAAAACTTTCATACAAATTGAATCTTTTTGTTTAATATAATATTTTTTGATAATTTGTACTACTAATAAATATTATCAAAGAAAAGTTTATTTTTTTTTATACTTGTAATAGTTTGTGTGTATGGTACAAAATATATCATCTATGTGAAACAATCTATAATCACAAATATAAAATCACATGAACTTGAAATTAGAAGATTTATTATAAAATTCATAGAAACAAAAGACCATGGTTGCTCTAACATAAGTAGTGGTTAGAAAAGTTCATAAGGTAGAGAAGAAGGAGTTTTAATCTTGAAAAAATATCACATGATTGTACAAAGTTTTCAATTTCCTTCTACATTTGAGGCTATAAAAATTCTTTTAGGATTAATTTTAAGATCTTATTATATCCAAAATATTGTATAGTTAGAAAGTCGTGATAAGCTTCAAGTTCATATAATTGTGCTTTATTTTTTAATTCATATAAGTGTTTTTTAAAATAAAAAAGATTATTTTAAAATTAAACTTTAAAAGTATCATGAGCTTTATAAGAATCATTTTTAATATCATGACCAAGAAGATATGAGGAAAAATTTAATTGAACTTAATTAAAAAAAATTTAATTAATAGTTAATACTAATTTCAATGTTCAAAGATGAAATTACTCTAGCTTCAAAATAATAATTCATTCTTGATCAAAAGCTGCATCTTTTTCTTTTAATATAAGATAATAGCATCTAATAAAACTTATTTTCTTTGTTGATATGTAATCTTAAATTTAAGTTTTTCCAGAAATATTCTAATGGATTTAGTAGTAATTTTGAACATATTTTGACATAAAATACTTGAGGTTCTTATAATATATATGAATACTTATTAGATTGAAAACACCTTTTAAATAATAGTGCTATTGTTAAAAAAATTAAAATTTGTAAGAAGTTCTTTTTTATAGATTTTGTAACTAATTTTTGTTATTGAAATTTATTTTGAATAAAAATCTATTAAATGAAATTTTCCATTTAATTCCATTTGTGACACTACTATACTTAAGATAAATTTTAGTGTATCTTTCTTTATAAAAAATGCTTTAAAAAAATCAATGCTATTATATTGTAATAAATCTATTAAGTAAAAGAAAAAAATGATTATATTATAGAAGGGGCTAAATTAAAAATATTATAGCAAATTACCTTATAAGTATTTATAATTGATAAGGAGATAGTAAAATTAATAAGTATTATTACTGATTCTTTGCAAAATGGGCTTTTATTTATTTTGTACAACTATAAATGAAGTAAAATAAAATAGATAAGAAAAAAAAATTAATATAGACATCTTTAAAAAAAAATTAAGAATATTTTTTAGTAAAAAGTATCTTAAGAAATCAATAATTGATACTAAAAGAGGACTAATTATAAATTAGAGTCAAAATCAAATTTTAAGACATAAAACTGTATGCTTGTGGTAATTAGGATTTTTTTGATAAGTTAGAGAGTAGGATTTGAAATAAAAATAAAAAAATGGTTTTTTAGATATTTTTTGTAAGCAAATTAAATTTATAAAAAATTTGTAAAGAGTTTACAAAGTTAAGGTTGTTTTAAGGTGACTTTGGATTTTTAAGAAATATAATAAATTTATAATTTAAATAATTATGTAAAATTATTATAATATTTATAGATAAAATTTTGTGATAAATTGATAATTCACGTGTTAAATTTTTATTATATTTTTGAACTTGCTCAAATGATTCATTTGAAAATTTGAATATTTAAAAATATTAGAATCTTAGAAATTGGAATATAAAAGACCAATGATTTTTTTTGAGATTTGTAATAATTCTCTAATAGAATTGAAATATATAATTTTTTTCATAAGTAGTAGAAATGAGTTATAATAACTTTGTAAAGTTTAAAAGTCATTAGACAATGAAATCAAGAGATATTGGCATTGAAATATTAATATCAAGGTTAAAGAAGGAAGTTGGCTAATACATAAGTGGATTATAGGGCTTTTCTTCTATTTGGTAGTTTAGATCTTTTTCAAATTTTTTTATGCTTGATTTCAACTCAATAATTAAGAGATGGACAACATTTTAGTTAAAATATATGATTGAATTATTAGTTATTGAGGTTTTAATTTGTTATAGGATTAATTAATAATATTTTTTGGATTTAAGTTTTTATGAAGATTTCATATAGATTTGATTAGAAATTAATAAGGCATTAATAATAAATTATTTAAAGTTTATTTTAGGATTTTATTAATATTTTTTAAAATTTTATTTGACATTGAATTATGATTTGTTTAAAAAATATTTAAAAATTACGTAGAATTTTATTTATTTATTTATTATATTTATTTTAGGTTTTTTCTATGATCTTTTTCATAATTTCAAGATTCTTTCAGATTTGATTAAGATTTGTTTAAAGAATTGATGCTTTAATTGAAATTTATTTAAAATTTTATTAAAATTATTAGAACCTTATTGTTATAATTTTTTATTAACTTTTTACATCAAAGTGTTTAATACATTTTCAAATAAGACTTCATGTAATACAACATAATATAAGTTTCGTAAAAAAATAAAAGTTGACTTCAAAGCTTCAAATATTTTTTTAGTTTTTTTTATTTTATTCAATTTTTTCTTTATAAGTCAAATGTATAAGTGGAGCTATAACTTGAAAGCAATTCTTGTCAAAGATTTGATAATAATTGATAAATTTTATAAAAATTAGATATATTTTATTATTCTTAGAATCTTTTAATCTATGATAGTGTAAATTTTTTTAGGATCTATTATAAAACCATCATTTGAAATGGTGTATCTTAAAAAAGTCAACTTAAATAATATAAAATATTCACTTGTCTATCTTGGCATATAGTCATGTATTTTAAAGTTTTTGTAACATAAAACAAATATAAAATTTATTCTATTTAATGTTCTTAGAGTATATTAAAATATTAATTAGATGAAAAAAAATAAAATCATCTAAAAATTCTTTAAAAACTTTATTTATTAGATGATGAAAAGAAATTGATATATTTATGAATTTAAAGGATATGATATTATAATTAGTATGTTCATATTTAGTTTAAAATATAATCTTTTTTTTATTTTTTTTAATGCATATTAGATTAGATGATTGTCATAGATATATTTTGATATAGATCTTTGCTTAATTCAATCGATATAAAAGTCTTGATATGAAAGATAGATGATACTTGTTCTTAATGGTAATCTTATTAAGTCTTTAATAGTCCATATACATCTATTGTGATCTATCATTTTTCTTCACAAATAACATAAAAAAAATTGCTAGAAGTTTTGAATAGCATATATAATTTTAGGCCAAAATTTTATTAATATATTACTTAAATATAGCCAATGTATTGTAATAAGCTATAAATTGGTCTGAATGGCAATTGAGCTTTTTTCTTAAAGATTAATTGAGAAATCATAAAGATAATATTTTAAAAGTATATCTATATTCTTTTTCTTAAAAATATTATCAAAATCCTTATATAGACTTAGAATGTCACTTGAAGTATTTCTATTATTAAAAATAGATATGGAATAAATAATAAATAGTGATATTTTATTACAACATGCATAAAAGCTTTTGCACTTATCAATAAAGGTTTGGATGTATTAGATTATGACTTTTTACATGGTTGACAAAAATTTAGATTATAATATGAAATAAATTGAAATTATAAGAAATTTATTCTATTTAAGGATTATATTTTTTTAACTATGATAAATCTAAAATAACTAAATTAGAAATAAATCTAATAGCATTAAATATTATTAAGCTATTATGATAATTTTTTAAAGATAAAAACTTAATAAATGTAAATAAAAAATGAAAATTTATAAAGAAAGATAAAAATATATAAATAAATAAATAAATAAATATCTATATATATATATTTAAAAAAATTAAAATGACTATTGCTTAGAGATAAAAAATCTAAAAAGCTTTGAAATTAAATATTAAGGATATAAATCGTAAAAAAAGAAAATCTCAATATATTTTTGTATTACTCAAAAAAATAAAAAAATCACTCATAGATGGTAATATATTGAACTAGAATGGCTATTGCCAAAGATAAGAAGACTGAAAAGTCTTAAAAGGAGACTAAAGATCAAAAACGTATTGATAATAGTGAAAAAGACTTCACTCTTGCCTCTATATATACTATCTATCTAAAAGCTATGTGGTGATATTCTATAGGACCTCTAACATGTATTCAATTTTTAAGACACAAGTTTAATCTTATAACATGAATTTTTCATATGAATATGACATTGTTAATTTGTACTACAAGCTACCAATATGTGTAATATAAGTCTAACTAATTGGCTAAATTTTTAATCTATCAATTACTTATAGACATGTATGAAGGTGAAACCATGTGTTATAGATATATGTATATTTATTTCAATAATTACTTTTATGATTAGGTAGAAATAGATAAAAATAAAATAATTAGATAATAACTTATGAACAAGCTTTCTAAAAGCTTCATAGATGCAGCTTTGACTTTACATATATTTGTTGTTGATTGGTAGGTTGGAAACTTGGTACGTTGTCGTGTTGTAACACGAGTATACCGTGAAAATATAAAGAAAGGAGACTTTTATTAATATTCAATTACCTCGAATATTGGGAGCAACGACCGATTCCAATGCCAATATTCAGGGGCCAGTTCAGAGACTCCGTCACAATCAGTCAAGGCATACTTACTAGTAACGAAATGCTTCGTTCGAGTCTAATAGTGGGAGTCAACAGAATTGAAAGGACTAAATCGATGACTGAGCGAGCTTGACGCGAAGAACCAATTTGATCTAGTTACGGGATCATCCAGGTCTTACTACGGGCCTCTTATCCAATATGAGACCTGAATTGGTCGGGCGACTCAATGTGGTCCCAATTACAGGGGTTTCGATTCCGTTTCAGGCTGTCCTATTCTCTGTGCTGTTTCAAGGAGCATTGTTTCTCGAAAAAGAACCTTTTAAAAGGCAAAAAATGGAGGAGAAAGCTTTGACGACGAGAGCCAATTCCAGATCCAAGACGGAAGATTGAGGAAATTCAAAGGCTAGGGTTTGAAAGAGAGGAGAATAAGGGTTTTAAGGAGAGAGAGCTAGCTTCATGCTTCAGGGGAAGAGGGAGGGGGGGAAAAAAGACAGAGAATTGGGATTTTTTTTTTTCTTCATAGGATTTTGGGAAGACTGAGGCAATCGTTGCTGAAGTCAGTGTTGTATTGGTGAATCGAGGTTTTAATGAAGTAGGTGTGATTACTCTTGACTGTTTTGTGAAATCAAAGTTAAGTCTGTGATTGAAGGATTAAAAGGGTGTCTATAGGATTGAGTATGCGGAGTGAATGAAATTTTTTGGATTAATCTAACAAGACAGTCAGTGGATACAGATCGTGAGTATAAAGCGGTATCGAAGATTAGCAGTTTGGATTGTTCGGGGTTCTTTGTAATGTCTAGAGACCTACTGGCTGCGACAAAAAGGACTTCGACGAGCAGTCGAAGGACATCCGTATAGATTTACCGTATATTTTTATAATTATTTATATTCCAACAGCAAAAAATCGATAGACTGCTTGAATATTAGCGAATCTCTATACTACCTTCTACAGCTAGACGCCCAGTGCATTCTCGAGCAAGAAAGCACATAATACGACATAAGTGGTGAACTTGACGTGAAAGCTTGAGGTGGAAGGTATTGGATTTCGTTTGATTTTATTTTTATTTTTATGGAGAACGAAAATAAAAGTTTTGAAGGATCTTTGGGAGGAGTTTCTGGTGGAGGTTCTTCTAAAGGACAAGGTATGCACATGGATCCGACTATTGCTAGTATGTTTCAAGCCTTCTCATTATCAATGTAGCAACAACAAAGCAATGATCGAAAAGAAGCTTTGGCAACCAAAGCATTGCAAGCAGTGGCCAATAAAATTGATCAATTTGATGGGAGGAATATTTCAAGGTATTTAAGATGTTATGTTCGTGAAATGGAATTAAATCAGGTTTCTGAGAAGAAAATGGTTGAATTATTTGGACTTGCCATGATGCCGGAGATAAGAGACCATATTACATCGATTACGGATCATTATGGAAATTCATGGGAGGTTTTTTCACATGCATTGAAAGACGAATATTTCTTGGAAGATGCTGATCGCATTGTCGTGTTGTAACACGAGTATACCGTGAAAATATAAAAAAAAGGGACTTTTATTAATATTCAGTTACCTCGAATATTGGGAGCAACGACCAACTCCAGTGTAAATATTGAATGGCCAGGTTCAGTCACCTCGTTACAGTCAGCCAGGGCATACTGAAATGCTCCGTTCGATTCCAATAACGGGAGTCAGCAGGAAGAGAAAGGACCAATTCACATGACGAGTGAGTCTGGTTCGAAGAGCCAATTGGATACAATTTCAAGAATCCAATCTGGGTCCTCTTACCCAATATGAGACCTGCATTGGTCGGGCAACCCAATGCAGTCTAATTACGGAAAAATCCAGGTTATTACGAGCATCTTACCCAATATGAGGCCTGCATTGGTCGGGCAACCCAATGCAGTCTAGTTATAGGAACATCCAAGTTACTACGGGCATCTTACCCAATATGAGACCTGCATTGGTCGGGCAACCCAATGCAGTCTAATTACAGGAAAATCCAGGTTACTACGGGCATCTTATCCAATATGAGACCTGCATTGGTCGGGCAACCCAATTCAGTCTAATTACGAGAAAATCCAAGTCTTACTACGGGCCTCAGCCAGTTTGGTTCGAAGAGCCAATTGGATCCAATTTTAAGGCATCCAATCCGAGTCTTCTTATCCAATATGAGACCTGAATAGGTTGGGCGACTCAATGTGGACCCGAGTACGGGGTTTCGATTCTGTTTCAGGCTGTCCTATTCTCTATGCCGTTTTAGGGAACATTGTTTTTGGTAAATGGATTTCTTAAAGGTAAAAACGGAGGAGGAAGCTCTGACGGCGGGAGCCAATTTCGGATCTAAGCTCTGACGATGGGAGCCAATTCCGGATCTAAGACAAAAGATTGAAGAAAATCAGAGGATAAGGTTAGGGGAGATATAGTTTTGGGGGGAATCGGGGAGCTAGCTTCAAGCTCTTTGCAAGGTTACTAGTTCGGTTTCATTGGAGGTTTTTATTTTTGAAGACCAAGGAGAGAGAGAGGTAGCTTCATGCTTCGAGTCGGGGAAGGAAAGACAGAGAATTGGATTTTTCTTCTTCATAGGATTTTGGGAAGACTGAGGCAATCGTTGCTGAAGTCAATGTTGTAATGGTGAATCAAGATTTTTAATGAAGTGGGTTTGATTATTCTTGACTGTTTTGTGAAATCGAGTTACGTCTGTGATGAAGAGTTAAAAAGGTGTCTATAGGATTGGGTATGCGGAGTGAATGAAATTTATTGGGTTAATCTAACAAGACAGTCAGTGGATACAAGATCGTAAGTACAAAGCGGTATTGAAGATTAACAGTTTGGGTTGTTCGGGGTTCTCTGTAACGTCTAGAGACCTACCGACTGGGGCAAAAAAAAGACTTCGACAAGCAATCGAAGGACATCCATATAGATTTACGGTGTATTCTTGCAGTCGTGTATATTTCAGAAGTCAAAAACTGATAGACTGCTTGACTATTGACGAATCTCCATACTACCTTCTACAGCCAGACGCCCGACGCGTTCTCAAGCAGAAAAGCACGTAATACGACAGCGTTACTAAGAAGTTGTTTCTGGAATGGATTGAATGGCCTAATAAGAATTTGCAAGAAACAAAACTACTAAGGAAATTTGAGAGGCAGTACTCTCAATTATCGAAGGTAGAAAAATTGACATTGGAGCCGAATAAAGTTGATCTATTTCTTCAAGCTGCTGATGGAAAATTGCAAGGAAAATTAGAACTCCTTCTTGAAGACAAAGAAGAAGATGAAGGATTGACAACAAAGTGGAAGAACGTTGAAGATGCGATGGGGTTGCTTACAAAAAGAGAAAGGAGGAAGGATAGGAGCAATATTTCAAAAATAGTACAAGCATCCAAAGCTCCAGTACGTACAACACTACCAACAATGCCTACAGTTCAACCTTCGACATTCTTATCAAAGAAAGCAGATATGGAAATGGAAGAAATTATACGAGGAATGCGAGATCTTCAAATCAAATTGGCAAGACTTGAAGAGAATACTTCTACAAACAATTTGAAGAATGTTTTGAAACAAGGATATGTACAAAGATGCATTTGGTGTGATGATGCTTCATACACTAGGAATGATTGCAATGAATTTAATAATTTGATACAGCAAGGAATTATTTGGTGGAAAGATGGAAAGATAGCATTGAAAGATAGAGAGGATCTTCTTCAAACCAATTTTGGCAAAGAAGAAATGAGAGCATTGGTTCAAGATTATCTAAAAGAGCATGAAACAGCAACACGAGAAAGTGCAAGTTATGGTGCTAGAGTAGATGATGAAATTGGTGGAAGTACGGAAACTAGTGAGTTTTGGGCTTCTACCGTTTCTACAATACAAGAAGGGAAATTACCTCGAGAAGCATTATTGAGGACTGTAGCTACAATACGAGGTAGAACAGGTTGGAAAGATCTTGTTGAGTCTCTTTCAGTTCATGCATATATTGCTAAGAGCCAACATAAAGCTTTGATGGAAGAAAAGAGATGAAGAAATTTTGATGATACGAGAGAAGGAAGTTCTTTTAAGAGGCAAACTCGAGGAGACAAGGCTCGGGAGGCAGCTTCATAAGAATTGCCTATAAAGGATACCTCAGCATTATTGGAAGAAAAAACAAGGGAGACAACAGATAAGGGCAAAATAATTGCTTATAAGCTACTTTCTGACATTCAAGCGGCAACAAATTTGAAAGGGGTCTTGGAAGAACGTATATTAAATGCTAAGGTGGAATTCACATTGAAAGAAGTCTTGGGAATTGCAAAGAAGGAGTTTCATGATGTTATCATTGACAGCATTAAGCGAAAGAGGCAATTAATGGACGAAACTGGAATGAGTCATGCTATTGATGCAAGAATATATAGAGATGAAGAAGAGGTTGATATTGGTTACAAGCAACCAACAAATGAAAAGAATGGGTATAATCAACGAGTACGTTTTGAAGATTCTAGTGTCAAGGAAATGAAAACTTTGAGCCATTATACTCGAAAACATTGGGCAAGGGCAACTACTAAGGTATTGGTGAAAGTAGGAGATATAGAAGAACCAATAGTTACTTTAGTCAACCGTGGTTCAAAAATAAATCTTATGTCTAAAGATCTTTATAAGAAGCAAAAATGGCCAATTGATATGGAACATGGATGGGCAATATGAGCAGCTAATAACACACGGGGCGAATTATATGAAGCTTGTCCAGATGTCAAAATTTGGATTGGAGATGCGACGGTACAATATTTCTTTGTTCAAGATACAACGTCTTATCCGTTGATTTTAGGACAACTTTATACTATGGCAACACGGATGGAAACAAAAGTACTTGACGATGGTTCTGTTTATGTAAGGGTACGTAGCGAAGATGGGAGGAAAGCTGTACAATTTCTAACAGTACCTCCTAATCATGAATGGAATCGAGATAGGTTGAGGGAGAAACCATTGCCAAAGATTGTTGAAGGATTTAAGGATTTTCGGGAGGTACCACTATAAAGCGAGATTATGGAGGTACAAAAGAGGAGGTACTCTTGCTAGATGAAGGTGCCTTTGATGCAAGTTTTATTGATATTTTGGAGAATAGAAATATTATGTATAAAAAAGTTGATGATTTTAAAAGAAAAGAAAGAAAAAGATTATATAATATTTAAAGGAGAATTACATAAGTTAGGTACATTACAAGATGATGAGAGGATTTTAGATGTTTATGAAGAAAATGGACTGGAAAATTCATTGGAATTGATTACATCTATTGGATTAGGGGATAATGATAAGATTGTTGCGATTCATTCAAGAGAGGTTTATACTATACTTGAATCTTTTCAAGCATCGGAAGTCATTGTAGAGACAAGATATAATACGGCAGATAAGAAGGTAAAGCTTGTTGCCGGACCATTACCAGAAGATTCGAAGGAACAAATGGGAGAAGTATCAAAAGAAGTAAGTTTAAGAGATCCAATGAGAATTGGACATCAGTTTACTAAAGAGACTTTTGAAGAATTGAAGATTGTTCTGATGGTTCTTTATTGTTGGAAGAAATTACTTACTTCAAAAAGATGTTGGCTAAACAAGGTAGATCGTTTGCCTTCAAATCTTATGAAATTGAGTGTGTGGATTCAAATATTATAACACCTATGGTTATCTTCACTGTACCACATGTACCTTGGAATCTAAGACTGATTCCAGTACCGAAGGTACATTTACCTAAATTGGTGGAACTATTAAAAGAAAAGATGGAGATGAAAATATTTAAATCTTCATTTGCGCCATATTCTAGTCGATGGTTTACGGTACCTAAGAAGAATGGGTCACTACGGTTTATTCAAGATATGCAACCGGTGAATGCAGTAACTGTCAGGAATGCAGGAATTGGACCTATTGTGGATGAATTTATTGAGGCATTTGCTGGAAGGGCGATCTATTCAATGGGTGACTTGTATTCAAGTTATGATCAATTTCAACTTGCCGAAGGAAGTAGAGATATGACAACAATAAGGACACCACTTGAATTGGTTAGAATATACACTCTTCCTCAAGGCGCGTTCAACTCAGTTGCGCATATGATGAATGGGATGAATATGGTATTGAGAGATTTTATTCCAGAAAAGACTATGCCTTTTCTGGATGATGTTCCTATAAAAAGGTGCAGAGAAGGAAACAAGGATGAAACTTTAGATAAGAGAGGGTGTCACAAATATGTTGATCATATACAAGATTGTGAAAAGATTTTAACTCGACTTGGAGAAGTTCATCTTATATTATCGGGTATGAAGTCCGTATTTGGAGTACGAGAGGTTGTGATTGTTGGACATTTATGTGGATCTTACGGAAGAAAATCAGATCTGACTAAAGTTGATGCAATTGGAAGGATAAAAGAGGATTGTGATTCTTTAACAGAGGTTTGTAGGTTTTTAGGTGGATGTATATTTTATCGAATCTGGATCCCTCATTATACTCACATAGCGGATCCATTATATGAACTGTTACGCAAGGGCTACCGATTTAAATGAGAAGAAAGGCATATTCAGACAATGCAAAGATTGAAGAAATTATTGATGTCATCTCAATATTGAGGAAGGTTGATTATAAGTGCAATAGACCAGTGATTCTTATTGTGGACGCTAGTCCAATTGCCATTGGATGGGTTGTGGGTCAAGATGATTCAAGTGGGAATAGATTTGCTGTTCGATTTAGAGCTAAAGTTTTAAGTATTCGTCAGCGTGCATATTCGCAAGTCAAAAGAGAACTTTGGGGAGTCGTTTCGGCTATGAAAGCTGAAAAAGACTATTTGATTGGAGCAGTAGTAGTAATTGAAACAGATTGCTTGCTATTGCTTGGAATGATTATTAACTGTTCAACGCCAGATATTGCAATGTTGAGATGGATTGCTTATATTAAGTCACTAAATCCAAAATTTAAGCATATCACTGGAAAGGACAATTTAGTAGCAGACATGCTATCTCGAGCAAGATACGAGAGGGAGGACGAAATGGTTGAAGACATTGATGATGTCGGATTGAAATTCTATTCAATATCAAATCTCAACAGAGAAGACAAGCTATTTCTTGAAGAAGCTTATGAAGGAGAATTATTGGATATTGGTCATTATTTGAATACCTTGTCTAAGTAGGCGAATTGGTCTACAGAAAAATTCAAACAAATAAGAAAAAAAGCATATGGATTTTTACTTCGAGATGGATTCTTATGGAAGAGATCGAAAAAAGGAATTGGGATGCCACAACGAGTGATAGGCAAAAAGGAAGAAAGACTAAAATTATTAAAGGAGTTTCATGATAGTTTATGGGCAGGGCATAGAGGAATCTGGGCTATTTTTGCTAAACCCAAGGAACGATATTGGTGGAAAAATATGTATCGAGATGTGTTCTCATTTATAGAGTCATGTGAAATCTGTCAATCGTATTCTAATATGTGACATCCAGATGGTCTTCATCCTACGTATCCTCTGGCTATTCATTTTAAATGGGTTGTTGATTTGGTTATTATGCCGGTTGGGTTATGGCAGATGAGATATTTGGTCTTAGCTCATGAAGATTTATCAAATCAAGTAGAAGGAAGAGCATTGAAGACAAAAACTACAGAGAGGATTTGTAGGTTTTTGCTTGAAGATGTCATTTGCCATTACGGATGCGTAGGAAAAATCACTGCAGATTGTGGAGAATTAAATGCACAAGAAGTTGGTAAGTTCTTTGAAAGATGTGGAGTTAAACTATCACTGACTACTGCTTATAATCCAGAAGGGAATGCGAAAAGCGAACGCGGTCACCCACCGATTGTGAAAGCATTAGTTAAAGCTTGTAATGGGAAAGTTAAAGAGTGGCCACGGCTTTTGTCATTTGCATTATGGGCTGATCAAATAATACATAGTTTGGTGACAGGATATATGCTAGTAGAACTTATAACAGGTCGAAAACCAATTATGTCGATTGAAAAAAAGGTACTTACTTGGAGTATGCTACCATGGGAAGATGGATTGACAAGAGAAGAACTTCTGATTATTAGGATTCGACAATTGGAGCAAAGATCGGAAGATGTGCAAATAGTGTTGGAAAGGTTAAAAAGAGCAAGGTTACAAAATAAGGCACGATTTGATAAGCAACATCGATTGAGACCTAAAGCAATTGAAGAAGGTGATTCGGTACTTGTTTATGACAATAGTCTAGATAATCAACATAGTACTTTGCGAAAATTTTTAAAACGTTGTTTTGGACTATATGTAGTAACTACTGTTCATGATAATGCGACTTACTCATTACGGGAGTTAGATGGTACAAAATTGAAAATACCAATTGCAGAGAAGCGAGTAAAAATATTTAAACGAAAACACACGGAGATGAATATGGAAGACCTTAATGAAGGTATAGAGATTCCGTAGCAAGAAGATGAAAGTGATTTGGATAATGAAGGCGACAAAGACGAAGTGGACAAAGACGTAGAGAATATATTATAAATCAAACAGCAATTGCATAAATTGGTGCATACCAGATGATGCACAGGTTCAGAGGAGGTGGATGTCGTGTTGTAACACGAGTATACCATAAAAATATAAAGAAAGGAGATTTTTATTAATGTTCAGTTACCTCGAATATTGGGAGCAACGACCGATTCCAGTGCCAATATTCAAGGGCCAATTCCGAGACCCCGTCATAGTCAGTCAGGGCATACCCCGTCACAGTCAGTCAGGGCATACTTACTAGTAAGGAAATGCTCCGTTCGAGTCCAATAGTGGGAGTTAACAGAATTGAAAGGACTAAATTGATGATTGAGCGAGCGTGACGCGAAGAACCAATTTGACCCAGTTACGGGATCATCCAGGTCTTACTACGGGCCTCTTACCCAATATGAGACCTGAATTGGTCGGGTGACTTAATGTGGTCCCGATTATGGGGGTTTCGATTCCGTTTCAGGCTGTCTTGTTCTTTGTGCCATTTTAGGGAGCGTTGTTTCTAGAAAAAGAACCTTTTAAAAGGCAAAAAATGGAGGAGAAAGCTTTGACGACGGGAGCCAATTCTAGATCAAAGACAGAAGATTGAAGAAATTCAGAGGCTAGGGTTTGAATGAGAGGAAAATAAGGGTTTTAAGGAGAGAGAGCTAGCTTCATGCTTCAGGGGAGGAGGGAGGGGGGAAAAAAAGACAGAGAATTGGGGTTTTTTTTTTTCTTCATAGGATTTTGGGAAGACTGAGGCAATCGTTGCTGAAGTCAGTGTTGTATTGGTGAATTGAGATTTTAATGAAGTGGGTGTGATTACTCTTGACTGTTTTGTAAAATCAAAGTTACATCTGTGATTGAAGGATTAAAAAGGTGTCTATAGGATTGAGTATGCGGAGTGAATGAAAATTTTTGGATTAATCTAACAAGACAGTCAGTGGATACAAATTGTGAGTATAAAGCAGTATCAAAGATTAGCATTTTGGGTTGTTCGAGGTTCTGTGTAATGTCTAGAGACCTATCGGCTGGGACAAAAAGGATTTCGACGAGCAGTCGAAGGACATCCGTATAGATTTACGGTATATTTTTACAATTGTTTATATTCCAACAGCAAAAAACCGATAGACTGCTTGAATATTAGCAAATCTCTATACTTCCTTCTACAGCTAGACACCCGGTGCATTCTCGAGTAGGAAAGCACGTAATACGACAACGTAAGTTAGCCACGTGTCACACATATTGATAGCTTGTCCAATAAATTAATGATATGGTCCATATACAAAAGAACTTATCTTGCAAGTTAAGACATGTCTCTTGCAATTTGGGCTCATATCAAAGGTCTTAAAGAACATTGTCATGTAACTCTTATTTAAATAGTATATATGGAGGTAAGAATAAAATCTTCTTCATTTTTATCAATCTCTTTTTAGTCCTTACTTTTATTTTAAGACTTTTTAGACTTCTTATTTTTACCAATAGCTATTCTAATTTAATATTATATCATCTTTGAATGATTCTTTAATCTTTTCAAGTGATATGAGAATATATTAATCTTTTAGTTTTTTAAGATTTATGTCTTTAATAATTTGACAAGAATCTTAGCTCACTTTTATTATTTTAGTTTTGAAGGTTGTAGATTTTCTATCTTTAAACTAACTTATAATTTTTTAATACTAATTTTTTTCTTAAAAAGAAAGAATTATCCTTCTTTATAGAAATTTTTATTTGATATTGGAGTTTTTAGATTTAACTTTTTAAATTTATTTGAATTGTCTATAAAAATAATTTATATATGTTATTCTCAGCAGAAGTAGAAAATGATTTATAACTATTATAGATCTTTACAAATTGATCAATATTCTTAGAATGGAAATTTTATGTATTTTTAAAATGAATCATAGAAGTACTATTCCTACACCTATGAAAGAAATTAATAATGAAGTTCAAAGTTTGTGCCAAAAAATTTTATAATTAAGAAAAATAAATAGATCAAGTTCATAATTAAATCCAAGTAGTCTTGCTACTATAAGTATAAGAGAGGTAAGGATAAGTATGATTGAGAAGTTTAATAGAATAAGATCAAAGTTTTGAATGTTTCTACAATAAGTAAAGCTTTATTTAAAATTGCATTCTTTTCAATTTCTTGATGGATTTATTCAAGTTAGAATCATAAGAATAATTTTTTTTGAAAGTATTTATTCTTAATTTGTATCTTTGATAGAAAGAGATTTAAGACTTCTATGAATTTATTTTTGGAAGTATTTATAGCTAAATTTAGAAAAAATAATTAAAAAAAGATAGCAAAGATTAAGTTCATATTTCTACAATAAGAATCACATTCTGCCATCATACATGCTACTAAATTTTAAAACCTTGCTTACAATATAGATTGAAATGAAAAAGCCTTTATCAATCAATTTTGATATGGATTAAAAGAAAATTTCAAAGATTTATTATTGATAATATAAAAAATAGACTTACTAGAATAATTTATTACTTAAGCCATTGTATGTAATAATTGACTTTCTAAAAGACATAAAAAATAAAGATTTGATTGGAAAGGTATAAGCTAAGTTATGTAAATACGTTCTAAGTTTTTAGAAGCTTATTCATGAAAGCCAAAGCCTATACAAATTGATATAATACATTTAAATCTCTTACTGAGCAAAAAAAGACTCATCATTGTAAAGAAGATTTATGCCTATATTATGGAAAATCCAAGCATACTATTCAATATTATCCAAAAAAGTAATGTAATCACAAAATAAGGTGTTTGGTTACAAAGAAAGACGATGTATCAAAAAACAAGTGTTTTTAAGTACAATAGATACTATATAATTGAAATCTTATAGAATACCTAGTAAAGTTTTTATTTTCTCCTCAAATTCTTCATCTTGTTTTACAATTGAAGTTTATTTAAGACTAAAAAATCACAAAGATATAGCTTATTTTATAAATGAAGACTTTGTGAAAAAATAAGAAATATCATTAATTAAAAAAATCAAGTATATACAAATAGAAGTAATAGATGGTCATTTGATGTCTTTTGGAGATGTTATCTATGAAATTATTCTTATAGATATAACAACTAGTAGCCATAATAGCTTAGTAATATTTAATGTGATTAAATTTCCTTCTAATCTAGTTATTTTAGGATTATTATGGCTAAAAAAATATAATCTTCAAATAGATTGAATTTCTTATAATCATTATTTTTCTTGTAGTTTAATCTAAGATTTTTCTAGTCAAATAGAAATCTATAAGCTTAATACATTCAAATCCTTACTGGTAGTTACAAAAACTTTTATACATGCTACAAAAAAGTGTCAACTTTTGTTATATATACCATACCTATTCTTGATGGAAAAAAGTTTTTGAGTAGTATTCCAAGTAGATATCAAGATTATGAATATATTTTTGAAAAAAAATACAAAGATTTTTTGAGAATATCATTCTTATGATTGTTCTATCAATCTTCAAGAAAGAGCTCAACTACCATTCAAATCAATTTATAACCTATTACGAAATGAGTTGGCTATACTTAAAGAATATATTGATGATAATTTTGTTAAAAACTTAATATGCCATTTTAAATCTATAGCAAGAGATCTTATATTATTTATGAAAAGAAAAGATAGATCTTTGCAGATATGTATAGACTATCAAAGACTCAATAAGATCACCATCAAAAATATATATCATCTATATTTGATTTTAAGACTTTTTAATTATTTTAATCAAATAAAGACCTATATAAAAATAGATCTATGAGAAATATATAATCTGGTACATATTAATAAAGAAAAATAATAAAAAAACCACGTTTTGAACTATATATGGTTATTTTGAATATGATGTTATGTCATTTGGACTTAAAAATGAATCTATTACTTTTCAACATCTAAAAATGATGTCTTTTGTGAATTTCTTGATAACTTTATTATCTATTATTTGAATAATATGTTAATTTATTCTAAAAATATTAAAAAGCATGAATTTCATATTTATTGTGAATTACAAAAACTAAAAGATATAAGATTATATGCCAAGATGGAAAAGTTTATATTTTACACTAATAAAATTAACTTCTTAGAATACACCATTTCAAATGATGGTCTTATGATAGATCCTAAGAAAGTCCAAACTATTATGGATTGGAAGATCTCAAAAATAATCAAAAATACTTAATATTTTTTAAAATTTACTAACTATTATAAAATCTTTATTAAGATTTTTTTTTTAAGTTGCAACTCTTCTTATATGTATGATATGTAAAGACAAATTGGAGTAAAAAAAAAAGAAACTGAAGCATCTTTTGAAGCCTTGAAGACAACATTTATTTTTGCACTAATATTGTATTGTCTTAACTTTTTTAAAGCATTCTTTATAGAAATAGATACATCAAAAAATTTTATAAATATTTATTATTATAAATAGAAATAAATTATAAATTTTACTTGATAGCTTTCTATTTTAAAAAATATTTAGCAACCAAAATCAACTATAAGATCCATAACAAAGAGCTTTTTATAATTATAGTTTTGTTTTAAAAGTGCCGTCATTATCTAAATTATGCTTTAGTCTAATCAAAAAATATATATAAATCATAAGAACTTTAAGTACTTCATACTACATATGTTTTTAATTGTTGCCAAGCTTGTTGAAGCATGTTCTTATGAAGATTTAATTTCAAGATTACTTATCAATCCAAAAAATAACACAGTTTATTAGATGTCTTTTCTAGACATTCTTGTCTTATATCAAAAGAAGAAGATGTAATTTTTAATAAGTAAAAAATTATTCTCTTGAAGATAAAGTATTTTTATCTTTGAGAAATGAAATCAATATTGATTTTTAATTTAAACTTTTTCAAGTAAGTTCAATCAAATATGTTCTCTAAGCTTTTTATTTATGATATTAAAAATAATTTTTTAAGTCTCATAATATTTTAAAGTTTGAATTCAAGAATAATCTATTCTATTTTGAAAGAAAATTATACATTCCAAAAAGTAAAGTATGATTATATGCTCTTTAAGCTTATTACAACTTTCCAATAGCCAAATATTTTGGATATAATAAGACTTTAAAGCTAATATCTAAAAACTTTTGGTAGCTTCAAATGTAAAAAGTAGATAAAGACTTTATACAATTATATAATATTATTTTAAGATCAAAAAAATTTTGTCATCAATATTATGGACTTCTTTAGCTATTACTTATTTTGAAACAACCATGGTCTTTTATTTCTATAGATTTTATTGCAAATCTTCTAATCTCAAGTTTATATGATTCTTATCATTTTATATAGTATTGAGTGTAAAATTTCATTAAATATATGTAGTTTAGTTTGATTAGTGGTTTTTTATCCATTGATAATTTTTTTGTTAGTTGATTTATTTATATCAATTAAGATTTGAATACTTAAATAGAAAAAAAACCTTTTTCTTGATATTTTTATGAAGGCAAGTCTTGTAAGTAATTTTGAGAATAAGAGAACTGATTCTAAGAGTTTGATTAGCTATGGTATTTTAGCTAATTTGATAAAGCTTTAGAGTTTTTCTTATTTTCACACTTGTGCTCTTAGATTTATCTTTTTTACTATAAAAGATAGCTTTATTTATTTTGGTATAGATTTCTAATCTTTTATTTAATAAGAATCTGTACTTTTCTTCAATTTGTAGTAATAAGTTAAAATAAAGTAGATACATATAAAATAATAAAAAAAAAAATCCGATATTGGTTTGTATTTTGATGTTGGATTTGTGGCACGATTTTGTTACATGTTGGAATTCAATTGGGATATAATTACAATCTTGAAGTAAGATACAATTGCAATAAATGAGTGGAGTATTGAGGTGTTGTGATGGAACTAAAGTTGTATAATTGGAATGTTGGAACAAAGCACTAATGCTATAGAAGAAGGTCGTAAGAGAAGCATATGAGTTACAGAGATTAATTGTAAAGAATAATATAAGGTAGTATTAGAATCAAAGTATCAATCATGGTCATAGGACCATAGTGATATGGTTCTTACAATTATAGAATCACAATGATAAATTTGTAGTCATAGATCTATTATATAATTATATGATTTAATATTAAAAAATTAAAAAATACATTATTCAAAATTCTTAAGTAATAAGTTTAAAAGCTCACTCCAAGTATATATAAAGTCCAAATTTGATTATTTTTGAGTCAATTTTATATAAATAAGGCCCAAGAAATTCATTAGAATATTTAATTTTTGAAGTGGAGGTCATTTGGAGTATTGAAGTAGCATTATTAAATGTCAATTTCTTTCTAAATGAATTTGATTTTCTTTCACTGCTATTAGGAACCATATACAAGACAAAGATTCAAGACTAAGAAATGGAATTAACTCGACATTAAAACAATACTTAGATACAAGATAAGAAGGTCCTAACTAGACTACAAGAAGTGAATTGTCGAGACTAGGGATTTCTTCAGCCTCAACTCTTATATATATTAGGTCCTAAGAAGCTTCTTAAGTAGTTTTTATGAGGCTTGAGAACAAAGCAAGCCTAAGATCATTCTTTGGCAACTTCCAAAATCATCTAAAGCCTCTTAGAACCTTCTAGGACCTCCTATAATCTTCTAGAACTTTCTTAGAATCTATTGGAACCTTTTGGAACCTTCCGTAATCTTCTTAGAACCTATTGGTATCTTTTAGAATCTTTTGGAACCTTCTCAAATCTTTTAGAACCTTCTTCAGTTGTATATCTGTAATATCACTTCCTCTTCTAGTATATGTGTAAGAAGTTGAAGATTTGTCGTATGGTGTCCATTATATATTCGAGTTGTTTTTTTGCAATGTAAATGATTCATAAGTTCTTCTAGCCATTGATAGTGCCTGAAGCCTTTTATTTTTGACCAAGAATGAATTTTGGTATTTTCATTATGGAATTATCTTGCAAAAACTTCTTGTGGACGTCCTTCATAAGTAAGTTCTATTTCAAACATAATTACTTGTGACATATTATTAGGTATCTTTTAATATCTTCTTAATTCAGACAACTCTTTATCTTGGAATCATCTTTGCGAGCTACTTGGTTGAGATGGTATAACCGGCACAGCGTCTATCTCTTGATTATTCATATCATATAAAGTAGACAAGACCAAAAGAATATAAACAAACTATGGTTGTGAACTCAAACTATTGACTTATATTGTTCTAAATATTTCACAGCAACTACCTGTTTAGAGGTTGCCTCCTCCTTTTCTTTATGAGGCTAAGAACTAAAAATCTTCATGGTGAAGCTATCTTATCAAGCTATTGTTCTTCATTTTGCTACTTTTGATATAGATAGATATTGTTGATGGAACCTTCGAACCTTCATTTATGTATTTACAAGGTTGCCAACTGGTTCCCATGTGCAATTATTGATATCACATCCGTGCCAATGGACAGATATTCAAGCCTTCTATGTTTCATTCTTGAATCTAATATCTCTTCTATCTCAAATTCAACATGATCATTGATTTCAACCATAGGAGGTGGTAGTTGTCTTTGACCTAGTATGTTTGATTCTTTATATCTTTCCAAAAGTGAAACATGAAAGACTAGATGAATTTTTATAGATGAAGGTAACTCCAAGCAATAAATTACATTATTAATTTGTTTCCAAATCACAAATGGTCCCAACCTTCAGTAGTCAAACTTATCACATGGCCCATTGATTTTTATATTACATCAAAGAAGCTACATTTTGTCACTAACATAGAATGGAAGATGTTCCTTCCTCAATTCATCTGCTAATAGCTTATAATGTTGTTGAGCCTTTTCAAGGTGAGTCTTCATGGTTGCTTAAAGTTCGGCCATCTTTGTAGCAAACTCCTTTGCTGTTGGATTTGTTGACTTTGAAGGCTCTATCATATCCAACTTTGGATGATGACCGTAGTTTGAACAGAATGACATTTGTTACATAGAGGCATAGATTATATTATTATATGCAAACTCTGCCAATCATAAGTAGAAACTCGAATTGTCTTATTGATAGTTGATGGTGCATGTCAAATATTGCTCAAGAATTTGATTGACATGCTCTATTTGGCCATCAGTTTGAGGGTAGAAGGTAGAGAAAAGGTTGATGTCAACCTTAAGAATCTTGAAGAGGGCCTTGTAAAACCTTGATACAAATTGTGGCCTACTATTTGACACAATATCATCTAGCAATCCATGGTAACAATAGACATTGTCAATAAAGAATCTTACCATCTCTTCATGAGTAATTGCCTTCTTGTAAGGTATAAAATAAGCCATCTTAGTTAATTGATCAACAACTATGAAGATAGTGTCAAATGAACTTGATGGTAGAAGATCTATAATGAAATTCATTGTGATAGATGACCATGGTTGTCTTAGAATAAGAATGGATTAAAAAAGTCTATATGGCCAATGTCAAGAATTTTTTGACCTTGAATAAGTATCACATGATAGTACAAACTCCTTAACGTCCTTTCATATTTTAGGTCACTAAAAATCTCTAAACAGAAGTTTTAAGGTCTTGTTAAATCCAAAATATCTAGCTAGAGGGAAATTACGGCGTGTTTGAAGAACACGCATGCAAGTTGTTCTTTTAGAAATAAATAAACATTCTTCAAAAAATAAGAGATTGTCGTTATACTTAAATTTAGAAGATTCTTTAAGACGATTGTTGGCAAGATGCTTGATATTAAGAACAAGAAGGTCCGTATTTGAGGCTTTACAAAGCTGATTAAGAAATGATGAATCTAAAGGCATTGATACATTGATTGCTCGAAGATGAAATTGCTTAGGTTTTAACAAGGTTGCCCATTATTGATTATATGCTGCCTTGCCTTCTTTTGGTTCAAGGTAGGGATAATTTGAAAATGCATCTGATAACCTTTATTGGCTCTCGGATCAATATGTGATATAAAAGTCAAATTGTGATAAAGATATACTCCAACATGCTTAGCAATGATTCAACACTCGGGCTGACATGAAGTATTCAAGATTCTTGTGATATATATATGTGATCACCTAATAAAAAGTGCCTTTAAGAAAGTGGTGCCATTCTTGGAAAGAATCTATGATAGCAAGTAGCTCTTTATTATGAATTTTGTAGTTAATTTCTGCCGCTGTCGTACTGTAAATGCTTATAGTATGTAAAAATTAGTTAAAATATATTATATGTTAATAAATCTAGATGTGTATTAGAGTGGCTAGTAGATTAAATTAAAAGGAGTTGGTATAAGAAACTTTACTTTGTTTCTTTACCTGTTTTGATTTTGACATTAAAAATATATATATATATATATATATATATATATATATATATATAGATAGGACCTAAATATTTAGTATGAAGCCTTGGGAGAAGGTGGAAGCCTAAAGATGAAAATTTAAACTAGTAGGAGACTAATTGGGAGGGATGAAAGTAAGACATGGTCCGATGAAGGCAAGAAATGGAGAACTTCATCCCTATTGGTCGAATACCATGCCCAATGGAGTTTGAGGAGGCTATCTAGGACCTTAACAAGAGTTTCGGTGACTTCAAAGAGGGCATATGGAGATTACAAGCTAAGGTTGTAAATTTTAGGATTTGAGATACAATTTATATGTAAAAATTAGAGGATTTGGAATTAAGGTGAAGAAGTTATAGCCGTTTGAAGTTAAGGTCTTAATTTAAGACATATTGTTACTCTTTTGAGAATACGAGGAGTTTTACAATAGCTTTTGAAGATCAAAAGGTGTAATTGGAATGGCGATTTTAAAGCCTATATCTTTCAGGAAAGAATTATTGCTTTTGGAGTTCATATCAAGGAGTTATAAGGAATTGAAGGCGGTGCTTCCAAATCAAAGGCACTAAGTAAGTTGTTTTGTTTGTAGTAATAGTTGGAGCCATAACTTGAGTATTCGGACGAATTTTTGGCTCAAACTTTTTGGAAAATATAATATTTTGTGTTAAAAAGCTATACATGCAAATTTCGTGGCATTTGAGCTTATATTTTGTGAGATATGAAGGAAATTGCATACAAGTATATAAAGACAAGGATTTGAAGCGACTATTAGGATTTTCAAGATATCTTAGATTTTAAAATGGAATGCAATTGGAGGAAGTTTGTTATATCTCCATATTGTCACAAAATTGCTCTCAATGCAAAGTTTGAGGTATTGGTCTCCATAAAATAGGGCTTGTTAAAATTTGGATGTATTAAAATTAGAGCTATTGTGAAAGTATCTTTTAAGCTTTGAAAAACTTTCTCTACTTTGAAGCCCTTGTCTAGTTTGTCCTTGCATGTCAACCACATAAGTGGAGTAGTAAACTTAGAATAATTCTTAACAAAAATCCTATAGAAGTTTACAAATCTAAAAAAATATTAGACATCACGTATAATTTTTGGCTTTGTCCAATCGATGATTGCTTGTACCTTATTTGGATCCATAAAAAGGCCTTTGTTAGAAATAATATAGCCAAAAAATTTGACTTGAGGTGCATAAAATACACACTTCTCTAGTTTTGCATATAGCCCAATACTTTGTAGCTTTTCTAATACAAGGTGGACATATCTTTTGTGGTCTTCCGGAGTCTTAAAAAAGATTAGAATATCATCCAAATAGATCACAATAAAGTCATCAAGATGCTTGTAAAATATGTCATTCATAAAGTGTTGGAATATAGTTGGTGCATTAATAGTCCAAAAGACATGACATTGTATTCAAAATGTTCATACTTGGTATAAAATACTATCTTTCATTCATCTCCCTCCTTAATGCATACCAAGTTATAAACACCTTGTATATCAATCTTTGTAAAGATCTTTGCTTGGCTAAGTTGATTGAGGAATCCAAATATCAATGGTAATGGATATTGATTTTTTACCATGATTTTATTAAGACTAGAATAATCGACACACATTTGTAAAGATCCATCTTTTTTCTTCATAAACAATATCAGAATATGAGTTGATGACTTGAAATGTTGAATAAAATTCTTAGGCAAATTTTCTTTAATTCACTCTTTTAAAGTTGCAAGGTCATTCTAGGATAAATTGTAGATGGGTCAAAACAGTGAATGAGCACTTTTTTAAAGGTCAATTGTACAATTGTAAGGACAATGCTTCGGTAGGATGATCACATTTTTTTTTTTCAAATACATGTGTAAAATCCTTATATGCCTATGGAATTATTGTTGTAGTAACCATAGGTTCCAATTGTAGATTTGTATAGACAGCAAATATAGTACCTTGTTTGGTCACCCTCACAAATGCTCTAGCTCTAATAAATAAATGTTGTTTAAGTTTTGGCTTACCAGGTGTTAAAAGCTTTTTTATAGATCTGGGGGTTCTATAATCTATTAGAAAAAATTCTAACTTTTGTGATATCTAATCTATTTATGGAGTGTATTTTTCAAACCATGAGAGTCTTAAAATGATTGGACTTCATGGTGATCTAATGATGTTGAATATTACTTAGCTACTATAATTATCAAAGATTATTTTTAATAGAATCGTTTCATAAGTGACATCTCTAAAAAATAAAGGCCGACCATCTATTACTTCTACATATACGGCTTTGAATTTTTTCATTGTACAAATTTTGTGTGATTTAGAAAATTCTTTGTGAATAAAACATGTACAAATTTCCAAGTCAAGTAATGTATGAGACCTTAGTTTTATGACTCCTAACTATATAAGTATAGTAAAATAATAAGAAGGGCTTGTAAAAAGTATATGACCTTTTTTAGTTTGTGATAGTAAAGATTTTAGTCGCACGATGTTGTATTGTGGTTCGGTTACTATATGAAAATAATGTAATTATGTATTTAATATTTAATTTATTAAGTAACATGGTGATAGCCATGTTAGTAGATTCTAGTTGGTTGTAGAAAATAATTTGATTATTACCTTGAGAAGAGGTTGTTTGAAAAGATTACTATAGAATTTGTATAACTTTAATTTCTTTTGATAGTGGCTTTTAAGATTGGTTTTGGTTGATAGTAACTTCTAAATATTTAGAGTCATCTTTGTTAGACATTAGTGACCTTTAGAAACTTATTTGGATCTTTTATTTGGTGTTTAGAGCATAAATTATATAAATCTTATAAAAAAAAGGATTGAAGAAGGGTTTTGGTAGCAAAGGGAGTAATTAGGGCACCAATATAGATGAATGGAGATGAATGATGAAAATCTCCATTCGTATTGATCAAAAATCATGACCAATAGGTTTTGAGGAGGCTGCCTGAAGCCATATTATAGATTAGGATTAGTTTTTCGGAGCCATTCAAGCTTTGAAGGCTAAGTTCAGCAAAGTTGGGTTTTTGGCTATTGTTTTGGTGCAAATTTTGTATGATTTGGAGATTATATGAAGGAGATATAGGCACTCAAAGTTAAGGTGTTGATTTGGGAGCTATTGTCACTCTTTTTGGCATAACGCATGTGTATGGATGGCAATTGGGGATCGGCAATTGCAAATGGAAAGAAGACTTTTGCGGCTACACTTTTTGCATATTGCTTGCTATATTCCAAGTTGGAATAAAGGAGTTATTGGATTTTGAATTCAGTGCATGCAATCAAATAGTAAATAACCCGATTTACTAGTGGTTGTGTCTTGAGCTATATCTTGAGCAATTTAACAAGATTTTGGCTCAAAATTTCAGAGAATGTATAAATTTATGTTAGTAAACTTTGTATATAAGTTTAATGACATTTGAGTATTGGATTCTTGAGATATTAAGAAAATAGTGCTCAGGTGCTTATTAATTAGGATTTAGAGCATTTGCTAGGATTTTTTAGATGCTAAAAGATCAAGAGTGAATTTGTGGTTGGTTTTTTTGTGGTAAAACTTATGAATAAATTCTATCTATTTTATAAATTTTAGACAAACTAAACGGTGTCGTATTACATGCTTTCCTGCTCGAGAACGCCCGGGCGTCTGGTTGTAGAAGGTAGTATAGAGATTCGCCAATAGTCAAGCAGTCTATCAGTTTTTGACTGCTAGAATATAAACGACTGCAAGAATATACCGTAAATCTATACAAATGCCCTTCGACTGCTTGTCGAAGTCCTTTTTGCCCCAGCCGATAGGTCTCTAGACGTTACAGAGAACCCCGAACAACCCAATCTGCTAATCTCCGATACCGCTTTGTACTTACGATCTTGTATCCACTGACTGTCTTGTAGATTAACCCAATAAATTTCATTCACTCCGCATACTCAATCCTATAGACACCCTTTTAATTCTTCAATCACAGACGTAACTCGATTTCACAAAATAGTCAAGAGTAATCAAACCCACTTCATTAAAAAAATCCCGATTCACCATTACAACACTGACTTCAGCAACGATTGCCTCAGTCTTCTCAAAATCCTATGAAGAAAAAAAAACCCAGTTCTCCGTCTTTTCTTCCCTGACTCGAAGCATGAAGCTCTTCTCCAATCCCTAATCTTCAAAAAAATCTCTAATGAAACCAAACTAGTAACCTTGAAAAAAAAACTTGAAGCTAGCTCTTCGATCCAAAAAACCCCCCGATCTGAAAAAAAACCCCCCTCCAAAAACTTATTCTCTCCCTAACCTTATCCTCTGAATTTCTTCAATCTTCCGTTTTGGATCCGGAATTGGTTCCCACCGTCAGAGCTTAGATCCAAAATTGGCTCCCATCGTCAGAGCTTTTTCCTTTGTTTTTACCTTTAAGAGATTCATTTACCGAAAACAACATTCCCTGAAACGGCACAGAGAATAGGATAGCCTAAAACAGAATCGAAACCCCGTACTCGGATCCACATTGAGTCGCCCGACCAATTCAGGTCTCGTATTGGGTAAGATGCCCGTAGTAACCTCGATGTTTGCATAATTGGGTCCAATTGGTCCTCTCGTCAGATTGGCGAAGGTCCATAGTAAGACCTGAATTTTTTCGTAATTAGACTGCATTGGGTTGCCCGGCCAATTCAGGTCTCATATTGGATAAGAGGACCCGGATTGAATTCTTGAAATTGGATCTAATTGGCTCTTCGAACCAGGCTCATCCATCGTGTGAATTGGTCTTTTTTCTTCCTGCTGACTTCCGTTAATAGAATCGAATGGAGCATTTCAGTATCCCCCGGCTGACTGTAACGGGGTGACTGAACTTGGCCACTCAGTATTTGCATCGGAGTTGGTCGTTGCTCCCAATATTCGAGGTAACTGAACATTAATAAAAGTCCCCTTTCTTTATATTTTCATAATATACTCGTGTTACAACATGACATCTATCTCCCCTCTGAACCTGTGCATCTTCCGGTATGCACCAATTTATCCAATTGCTGTTTGATTCAGAATATATCCTCTATGTCTTTGTCCTGTTCGACTTCGTCACCTTCATTATCCAAATCACTCTCATCAAGGTCTTCCATATTCATCTCTCCATGTCTTCGTTTAAATATTTTTACTCCCTTCCCTGCAATTGGTATTTTCAATTTTGTACCATCTAACACCCGTAATGAGTAAGTCGCATTATCATGAACAGTTGTTACTACATATGGTCCAAACCATCGTTTTGAAAATTTCCGCAAAGTACTATGTTGATTATCCAGACTATTGTCATAAACAAGTACCGAATCACCTTCTTCAATTGCTTTAGGTCTCAATCGATGTTGCTTATCGAATCGTGCCTTATTTTGTAACCTTGCTCTTTTTAACCTTTCCAACACTATTTGCACATCTTCTGATCTTTGCTCCAATTGTCGAATCCTAATAATCAGAAGTTCTTCTCTTGTCAATCCATCTTCCCATGGTAGCATACTCCAAGTAAGTACCTTTTTTTCAATTGACATAATTGGTTTTCGACCTGTTATAAGTTCTACTAGCATATATCCTGTCACCAAACTATGTATTATTTGATCAGCCCATAATGCAAATGACAAAAGCCGTGGCCACTCTTTAACTTTCCCATTACAAGCTTTAACTAATGCTTTCACAATCGGTAGGTGACCGCGTTCGCTTTTCGCATTCCCTTCTGGATTATAAGCAGTAGTCAGTGATAGTTTAACTCCACATCTTTCAAAGAACTTACCAACTTCTTGTGCATTTAATTCTCCACGATCTGCAGTGATTTTTCCTACGCATCCGTAGCGGCAAATGACATCTTCAAGCAAAAACCTACAAATCCCCTCTGTATTTTTTGTCCTCAATGCTCTTCCTTCTACTTGATTTGATAAATCTTCATGAGCTAAGACCAAATATCTCATCTGCCATAACCCAACCAACATAATAACCAAATCAACAACCCATTTAAAATGAATAGCCAGAGGATACATAGGATGAAGACCATCTGGATGTCACATATTAGAATACGATTGACAGATTTCACATGACTCTACAAATGAGAACACATCTCGATACATATTTTTCCACCAATATCGTTCCTTGAGTTTAGCAAAAGTAGCCCAGATTCTTCTATGCCCTGCCCATAAACTATCATGAAACTCCTTTAATAATTTTAGTCTTTCTTCCTTTTTGCCTATCACTCGTTATGGCATCTCAATTCCTTTTTTCGATCTCTTCCATAAGAATCCATCTCGAAATAAAAATCCATATGCTTTTTTTCTTATTTGTTTGAATTTTTTTGTAGACCAATTCTCCTGCTTAGTCAAGGTATACAAGTAATGACCAATATCCAATAATTCTCCTTCAAAAGATTCTTCAAGAAATAGCTTGTCTTCTCTGTTGAGATTTGATATCGAATAGAATTTCAATCCGACGTCATCAATGTCTTCAACCATTTCGTCCTCCCTCTCGTATCTTGCTCGAGATAGCATGTCTGCTACTAAATTGTCTTTCCCAGTAACATGCTTAAATTTTGGATTTAGTGACTTAATATAAGCAATCCATCTCAACATTGCAATATCTGGCATTGACCAATTAGTAATCATTTCGAGCAATGGCAAGCAATCTCTTTCAATTACTACTACCACCCGAATCAAATAGTCCTTTTCAGCTTTCATAGCCGAAACAACTCTCTAAAGTTCTCTTTTGACTTACGAATATGCACACTGACGAATACTTTAAACTTTAGCTCTAAATCGAACTACAAATCTATTCCCACTTGAATCATCTTGACCCACAACCCATCCAATGGCAATTGGACTAGCGTCCACAATAAGAATCACTGGTCTATTGCACTTATAATCAACCTTCCTCAATATTGGAGGTGACATCAATAATTTCTTCAATCTTTGCATTACCTGAATATGCCTTTCTTTCCATTTAAATTGGTAACCCTTGCGTAACAGTTCATATAATGGATCCGCTATATGAGCAAAATGAAGGATCCAGATTCGATAAAATACACATGCACCCAAAAACCTGCGAACCTCTGTTAAAGAATCACAATCCTCTTTTATCCTTCCAATTGCATCAACTTTAGTCAGATCTGATTTTCTTCCGTAAGATCCACATAAATGTCCAACAATTACAACCTCTCGCACTCCAAATACGGACTTCATACCCGATAATGTAAGATGAACTTCTCCAATCCGAGTTAAAATCTTTTCACAATCTTGTATATGATCAACAACATATCTGCGACACCCCCTCGTATCTAAAGTTTCATCCTTGTCTCCTTCTCTGCACCCCTTTATAGGAACATCATCCAGAAAAGGCAAAGTCTTTTCCAGGATAAAATCTCTCAATACCTTATTCATCCCATTTATCATATGCGCAACTGAGTTGGTCGCGCCTTGAGGAAGAGTGCACATTCTAACCAATCCAAGCAGTGTCCTCATCTTTGTCATATCTCTACTTCCTTCAGCAAGTTGAAATTGATCATAACCTGAATACAAATCACCCATTGAATAGATCGCCCTTCCAGCAAATGCCTCAGCAAATTCATCCACAATAGGTCCAATTCCTGCATTCCTGACAGTTACTGCATTCACCGGTTGCATATCTTGAATAAACCGTAGTGACCCATTCTTCTTAGGTACCGTAAACCATCGACTAGAATACGGCGCAAATAAAGGTTCCAATATTTTCATCTTTATCTTTTCTTTCAATAGTTCCACCAATTTAGGTAAATGTGCCCTTGGTATTGGAATCGGTCTTAGATTCCAAGGTACATGCGGTACAGTGAAGATAACCATAGGTGTTATAATATTTGAATCCACACACTCAATTTCATAAGATTTGAAGGCAAACGATCTACCTTGTTTAGCCAACATCTTTTTGAAGTAAGTAATTTCTTCCAACAATAAAGAACCATCAGAATAATCTTCAATTCTTCAAAAGTCTCTTTAGTAAACTGATGTCCAATTCTCATTGGATCTCTTAAACTTGCTTCTTTTGATGCTTCTCCCATTTGTTCCTTCGAATCTTCTGGTAATGGTCCGGCAACAAGCTTTACCTTCTTATCTGCCGTATTATATCTTGTCTCTACAGTGACTTCCGATGCTTGAAAAGATTCAAGTATGGTATAAACCTCTCTCGAATGAATCTCAACAATCTTATCATTTTCTCCTAACTCAATAGACGTAATCAATTCCAATGAATTTTCTAGTCCATTTTCTTCATAAACATCTAAAATCCTCTCATCATCTTATAATGTACCTAACTTGTGTAATTCTCCTTTAAATATTATTTAATCTTTTTCTTTCTTTTCTTTTAAAATCATCAACTTTTTTATACATAATATTTCCATTCTCCAAAATATCAATAAAACTTGCATCAAAGGCACCTTCATCTGGCAAGAGTACCTCCTCTTTTGTACCTCCATAATCTCGCTTTATAGGGGTACATCTCCAAAATCCTTAAATCCTTCAACAATCTTTGGAAATGGTTTCTCCCTCAACCTATCTCGATTCCATTCATGATTAGGAGGTATTGTTAGAAAATGTACCACTTTCCTCCCATCTTTGCTACGTACCCTTGCATAAACAGAACCATCGTCAAGTACTTTTGTTTCCATCCGTGTTGTCATAGTATAAAGTTGTCCTAAAATCAACGGATAAGACGTTGTATCTTGAACAAAGAAATGTTGCTCCGTCGCAACATCCCTAATCTAAATTTTGACATCTGGACAAGCTCCATATAATTCGCCCTGTGTGTTATTAGCCGCTCAAATTACCCATCCATGTTTCATATCAATTGGCCATTTTTGCTTCTTATAAAGATCTTTAGACATAAGATTTATTTCAGAACCATGGTCGACTAAAGCAACTATTGGTTCTTCTATATCTCCTACTTTCACCAATACCTTAGTAGTTGCCCTTGCCCAATGTTTTCGAGTATAATGGCTCAAAGTTTCCATTTCCTTGTCACTAGAATCTTCAAAACGTACTCGTTGATTATACCCATTCTTTTCATTTGTTGATTGCTTGTAACCAATATCAACCTCTTCTTCATCTCTATATATTCTTGCATCAATAGCATGACTCATTCCAGTTTCGCCCATTAATTACCTCTTTCGCTTAATGCTGTCAATGATGACATCATGAAACTCCTTCTTTGCAATTCCCAAAACTTCTTTCAATGTGAATTCCACCTTAGCGTTTAATATACGTTCTTTCAAGACCCCTTTCAAATTTGTTGCCGCTTGAATGTCAGAAAGTAACTTATAAGCAATTATTTTGCCCTTATTTGTTGTCTCCCTTGTTTTTTCTTCTAATGATGCTGAGGTATCTTTTATAGGCAATTCTTATGAAGCTGCCTCCCAAGCCTTGTCTCCTCGAGTTTGCCTCTTAAAAGAACTTCCTTCTCTCGTATCATCAAAATTTCTTCATCTCTTTTCTTCGATCAAAGCTTTATGTTGGCTCTTAGCAATATATGCATGAACTGAAAGAGACTCAACAAGATCTTTCCAACCTGTTCTACCTCGTATTGTAGCTACAGTCCTCAATAATGCTTCTCGAGGTAATTTCCTTTCTTATATTGTAGAAACGGTAGAAGCCCAAAACTCACTAGTTTCCGTACTTCCACCAATTTCATCATCTACTCTAGCACCATAACTTGCATTTTCTCGTGCTGCTGTTTCATGCTCTTTTAGATAATCTTGAACCAATGCTCTCATTTCTTCTTTGCCAAAATTGGTTTGAAAAAGATCCTCCCTATCTTTCAATGCTATCTTCCCATCTTTCCAGCAAATAATTCCCTGCCGTATCATATTATTAAATTCATTGCAATCTTTTTTAGTGTATGAAGCATCATCACACCAAATGCATCTTTGTACATATCCTTCTTTTGAAATATTCTTCGAACTGTTTATAGAAGTATTCTCTTCAAGTCTTGCCAATTTGATTTGAAATCTCACATTCCTCGTATAATTTCTTCCATTTCCATATCTGCTTTCTTTGATAACGATGTCAAAGGTTGAATTGTAGGCATTGTTGGTGGTATTGTACGTACTGGAGCTTTGGGTGCTTGTACTATTTTCTGAATATTGCTCCTATCCTTTCTCCTTTCTTTTTTTGTAAGCAACCCCACCGCATCTTCAACGTTCTTCCACTTCATTGTCAATCCTTCATCTTCTTCTTTGTCTTGAAGAAGGACTTCTAATTTCTCTTACAATTCTCCATCAGTAGCTTGAAGAAATAGATCAACTTTGTTCGGCTCCAATGTCAATTTTTCTACCTTTGATAATTGAAAGTACTGCCTCTCAAATTCCCTTAGTAGCTTTGTTGCTTGCAAATTCTTATTGGGCCGTTCAATCCATTCCAGGAGCAGCTTCTTAATAACGCAATCAGCATCTTCCAAGAAATATTCGTCTTTCAATGCATGTAAAAAAACCTCCCATGAATTCCCATAATGATCCGTGATCGATGTAATGTGGTCTCTTATCTCCGATATCGTGGCAAGTCCAAATAGTTCAACCATTTTCTTCTCAGAAACTCGATTTAATTCCATTTCACGAACATAACAACTTAAATACCTTAAAATATTCCTCCCATCAAATTGATCAATTTTAATGACCACTACTTGCAATGCTTTGGTTGCCAAAGCTTATTTTCGATCATTGCTTTGCTGTTGCTGCATTGACAATGAAAAGGCTTGAAACATACTAGCAATAGACGGATCCATGTACATACCTTGTCCTTTAGAAGAATCCCGACTAGAAACTCCTCCCAAAAATCCTTCAAAATTTTTATTTTCGTTTTCCTAAAATAAAGATAAAATCAACCAAAATCCAATACCTTCCACCTCAAGCATTCATGTCGGGTTCATCACTTTTGTCGTATTACGTGCTTTCCTGCTCGAGAATGCGCCGGGCGTCTGGCTGTAGAAGGTAGTATGGAGATTCGCCAATAGTCAAGCAGTCTATTAGTTTTTGACTGCTAGAATATAAACGACTATAAGAATATACCGTAAATCTATACGGATGTCCTTCAACTGCTTGTCGAAGTCCTTTTTGCCCCAGCCGATAGGTCTCTAGACGTTACAGAGAACCCCGAACAACCCAATCTGTTAATCTCCGATACCGCTTTGTACTTACGATCTTGTATCCACTGACTGTCTTGTTAGATTAACCCAATAAATTTCATTCACTCCGCATACTCAATCCTATAGACACCCTTTTAATTCTTCAATCACAGACGTAACTCGATTTCACAAAATAGTCAAGAGTAATCAAACCCACTTCATTAAAAAAATCCCGATTTACCATTACAATACTAACTTCAGCAACGATTGCCTCAGTCTTCTCAAAATCCTATGAAGAAAAAAAAACCCAATTCTCCGTCTTTTCTTCCCCGATCCGAAGCATGAAGCTCCTCTCCAATCCCTGATCTTCAAAAAAACCTCTAATGAAACCAAACTAGTAACCTTGAAAAAAAAACTTGAAGCTAGCTCGTCGATCCAAAAATCCCCCGATCTGAAAAAAAAACCCCCTTCCAAAAACTTATTCTCTCCCTAACCTTATCCTCTGAATTTCTTCAATCTTCCATCTTGGATCCGGAATTGGCTCTGTGATTGTCGTTTTACTTACTCTAACTTATCTAATCAGAGTAAACCTGTATAGGGGAATTCGAACACAGGGAAAGAATACCGCATGAGCTTACACGTTAGGGTCACACAATTAACTGTATTCCGCACTACTTAAAACATCCAGGAAACACTACAATGCTTTCCACTTCCTAATAATACTCCACCATCACTGATAACAAACAACATGTAATCCCGCACTATCCTAAATGACAGGACATAATCATACTATAATCCAAATTCTGGAGTTCTTCACCATTAACTGCCTTCACATTACAGTGTTTCACACAAACACAGACTCATTCTCTCTGCTGAACCACATTCAGATTTCAGCATTCAATCTCTCTTCTTCTCATTCAATAACATATAATTCCATTCACACTTTCATTCCATGATTCACTTCACAATATTCAGAAACTCTCAATACTCTTATTTCAAAGAACATAACAACAAAAGAAAAGAGGTAGCACCAAGCTTACCCCGGCTCACACTATCACAGTAATGGCCCCTACTTCCTCTCTCCCATCCTCCTTATGCTACCACGAGATACCAACTGCTACATCTCTAATGAAAACTGCTTTTCCTAACTATTCATCCATTTTACCTACTGAACTACCTTTTCAACAGTCATCTATCCCTGTTTACACTATGAACTAAGTATCTACAATTCAACAAATAACTACTTATTCTACATAGCCCCACTCCCATCTGTGCAGCGTCCTCGCAAACATAGAACCGATACATAACTAAAAAAAAACTTCTCCAAAATTTCTATTTATTTGATATATCCAATTGATCAATTACTACATTATCCATTATTGGTTCCACCGATTCTGGCTGTAGTGGTACGTCTTCATCCTCTTCCAATATTTCAAGCGACTCCTTTCTCAACTAGGCTGAAAGATCTTCATTGTATTCTCCCAATTCACGGATCTGAGCTTCCAGTTTCAGGATCTGGGCATCGCGAAGTTCCAATTGATGTTGCTGCGGACTCATCCCTTCTGGGACATCTTTAATCGACACTTGAGATTGGCTCCTCACAGTTAACTCTTCCGTCAGTTTTGACACCTCATTTTGTAAAACTTCAATTTCAGACCTCATTTTCCCCGTTTCACATCTCAATTGGTCACACAATAACGCTTTCTCTGTCGCCAATAACTCTGTCTTGTCCACTTCCGCTTGCAACTGGCATTTGAACTTCTCCCGTTCCAAATCCCATGACTTCCTATTCTGAATCAATTCGTCCCGTTGTCCTTCCACAATCCGTGAAATCTGTTCTTTTTCCTTTGTCCAAGCCTCATATTGGAGAACCAATTTCCGCTCCAGGACCAACTTGACTTCTTTAATTTCTTGAATCCTCAGTTCTTGCTCCCTGATTTTTTTATTTTGATCCGATATCTTTTTTTTACTGTCCTCCCAATCCCGTTTACTTCTGTCTTCGACATCCAATGCTCGTACCATACAATGTATTTGCGAAATGTGCTTCAATACGGCATTTTTAAGAGATACTCCTTCAGGGAATCGACCCTCTGGAAACGCCAACTGGTTGATATCTATCAATAATGGGACTTGATTCTCCTCTTCCACCGCAAGACCACTTGGAACCCGTCTCGCTTCGATAACCGGAGCTACCCCTTGAACCATTGTACGACTTGATTCTCCAATTTCGTGTATTACATCCGCTACATTGTGATTCTGTGCCAACAAATTTCGTTCTCTCTGCAAAGGTGCTGACACTGGTATAGGGTTTTCCTCTTCTGACGGTGGTTGACGCAATGTGTGCGCGATGACAGCATACACATAATTTGAACAAAGCAAGGATGTGAACTTCCCCAATTTGAACTTGGCTCCTATCTCCGCATGAATACGAGTAGCTACGTAAGCCGCCCAGTTGAACACCATCCCCTCAAACGCCCCTACTGCTGCATACAATAATCGTTTTGACACATATGTGGGGTGTCGGTACAATCCTAACCGCCTCAGCACGAACCGCAACCATTCCACATATTCTGGTGTAATCGCCTCCTGAGTCCGCCATCCTTGGCTCCTTTCAAAGGATGACATTCCTCCCTTGAAATATCTACCTGGGCTGAAATCGCCTGACTCATCAGTCCCAACTGCCATCTCTCCAATGGGAAGAAACAACACCTTTTCCAGGATTGTTTCATCAATCCCAATAATTCGCCCTTGAACGACACTCGATCCATCCTCGGGGTCGTAATTCTCAATGTATTCCTCCACTAATGACACATTGATTGATGGTAAACGCTCTGAATGGTGCAAAAACTGGAACAGCTTCGCAGTCCGAAAATCCCTTATTTTTCTCTGCGTCCAACAGATTTCTAACTTCATCGGCTCCATATTGGTAACGATTATCACAGCCGGTGGTTTTGCTGTGCGTTTAGCTCTCACATTCCGGCCACTTTCATCTCTGTCTACAGCTCTCTTGGTACTTTCAATCGCCATGACTCAAACGCTTACAGGTCCTAACCGTCAATGCCACTCTCCAGTCTGCCCGAAACACTAAAATGAGACACAAGTAAGCAACAACATAATATAACACCACAGAATAACCCTTAGTAGGAGCCCCACTCCTATTCTATTACCTAGTGATGAGAGCGACAACATGGTACCCATACTGTCCATTTCTCACTTCCTTCGCATCTGACACAATAGTGATTACTACATATCCTTGCAGCCGCCTCTACGTCTTATACCATAATTAGGTCCCTCCTGAGTCCATTCGAAGTCCCCTCCCCTCAAATGAAATAAAACCCGTCCCGGGTTTTAGGTATTATATAACCGTAAACGATTTCTATTAATGCGGGTACTGAAACGATGGCCCGTGAAATCCTCCAATTGAACAGACCCATTGGAAAATCCTTCAATTACGCGATATGGCCCATGCCAACGAACTTGAAATTTTCCCGGAAAATGGTTGAATCGGCTGTCATACAGCAATACCAAATCATTGGGCATAAAACACTTCGGCCACAGTTTACTATCATAGTAACTCTTCCTCCGTTTTTGAGTGGCTTCCATGTAGAATAGAGCGACAGCCCGTATTTCATCCAATTCCTCCAATTTCATCAACCGAGAGTGTAATGACTCAGTGTCACTGAGGCGTTCGTCTAAGGCAATTCGTAAACTGGGAACCTCCAATTCGATAGGTAAAATTGCCTCTTGACCGTAAACTAATTGGAACGGAGTAGAGTGGGTAGTTACCTTATAGGCGGTACGATAAGCCCACAAAGCTGCAAAGAGTTTGGTCTCCCAATCAGTACCGGCCCCTGAAATTGTCTTAGTCAAGACTTTGCACAAAATACCGTTGGTCTTTTCCGTTTGCCCATTGGCACGAGGATGGTAGGGAGTGGTCTTACGATGCTTGATCTCATATGTGGTCGTCAAGGCGGCGATGGTAGCATTGATGAAATGGGTGCCTCGATCGCTGACCAATTCCTTGGGACACCCAAAGCGAGTGATAATATTCTCATACATAAAAGTTGCCACCGTACTGGCATTATTGGTGCGGGTAGCAATCGCCTCTGCCCATTTGGTGACATAATCGGTGGCGACTAAGATATACCGCTTTTGACCAGGTTTTGACGCTGGTGCAATGGGACCAACAAAATCAATACCCCATTTTTCAAACGGAACCTGGGCCAAGATTGGGACTAACGGCATGGCGGAAGTACCCGTAGGTCGACCAATTCGTTGACAAGGATCACAACGGCGAACGAACTGGTGGGCATCAGAAAACATTGTGGGCCACCAATATCCGGCCATTAAAGCCTTGCGGGCAGTGCTGTCTCCCGCGAAATGACCACCACAACTATCCAAATGACAACCTGTAAGTATCGACTGTACTTCACTGGGAAAGATACAGCGCCGTAAAAGACCATCGCGTCCTTGTTTATACAAAGCATCACGAATCATCGTATATGGGGCACTCTTCAGAATAAGGCGCTTCTTAAGCTTGTCCGTGAAAGTCGGCGGAAAAGTATGGAAGGTCAGAAACTGAATAATTTTGCTATACTCGGGGGATATCACATCCACCACAAATAATACGGCGTCGAGAAGATCATCGGGAACAGGCTCGTTGCCGAGAATATTAGACAACCGGGATAAATGATCTGCGTTCGCATGTTGCTTCCCAGGTCTGACAACCACCGTAAAATTGAACTCCTGGAGGAGTAAGACCCAGCGAGCAATGCGCCCACTCAATTGAGACTTATTAATCAGATATTTGAGGGCATCATGATCCACATAAAATACAAACGGATACCCAAGCAAATAGTGCCGAAATTTTTTAACCGAGTATATCATACCCAACGCCTCTCGTTCAGTAGTAGTATAGTTGCGTTCGGCAGCCACCAATTGTCGACTGGCATAATATATTGGATGATCGAATCCCTTATCATCCTTCTGGCTTAACACCGAGCCAATAGCAGCATTGGATGCATCAACATACACATGAAATGGCTTTGTCCAACAAGGAGCCACCAATATTGGTGCAGAGACCAATTTTGACTTTAAGACCTCGAAGGCTACGGTACACTCCTTGGTCCAGAGGGGACTAGTACCATCGGACGGAGGTTTCTTCAGTAAGTTCGTTAAAGGTTGACAAATAACCGCAAACGAACTTATAAATCGTCGATAATAACTGACATGACCAACGAACCCTCGAACACCGGAGACTGTCTCCGGTCTGGGCAAGTTCATGATATGCTGCACTTTGTCAGGATCTGTAGCAATACCACGACTGGAAACAATATGGCCCAATAATTTTCCGGACGGAACACCAAATTGGCACTTCTCCGAATTCAACGATATTCCAAATTTGGCACACTGAGCCAAACATTTGCCTAAACAATGAAGATGATCTTGTTTGGTACTGAATGTACAAAAGTCATCTAAAAAGATCTCCATAAACAGTCGGAGATAATCTTGAAAAGCCTGAGTCATCACGCGTTGGAACGTGGCTGGGGCGTTACATAACCCGAAAGGCATCACGCGATAAGCAAATGTGCCCCAATCCGTAGTAAAGGTTGTCTTGAGCTGGTCTTCTTTTGCAATTTGAACTTGAGTATACCCGGAGAAACCATCGAGAAACGAATAGCATTCGTGACCGGCGACGGCGTCCAATATACTATCCGTGAATGGTAACGGAAAGTAATCTTTCTTGGTGGCTGCATTAAGTTTTCGGAAATCTTGACAAATTCGGATTTTTCCGTTCTTTTTCGGCACCATCACAATTGGAGAAACCCACTCACTATTCGGTACCGGGTAAATGAAACCCACCGCAAGAAGCTTTTCCAATTCTTCCTTCACCATAAGGGAATATTTAGGATTAAGGCGATGTTGCCTCTGGCGTACCGGTTTAGCGTTTTCTTCCAATATGATACGATGTTCACAGACATCAGCGGGGATACCTTGTAGATCATTATAAGTCCAAGCAAAAGCGGATTTATGATGTAAGAAAAAGTCTGTCCAATAGGTCAACTCTTGTTCCTTAATACCTTCGTAGACCTTAATTAGCCGAGGTTCGGCCGTGGTCGCTAAGTTAATAGTTTGACATACAGGGTCAGCAACAATACTCTGTTTCAATTCCCGCAGTGATTTAAAGTTACTCGGTATGTCCGACATATGCGAAGTAACGAATCCCGTCTCGAGGGCACTAACATGGTGCACATCGTACCCAGGTTTCCAGTCAATACTTACATAAGCAGAGTTTTCCGAATCCTTCGGGTATATCAAGTACTCCCCCGGACCTCCACATTGGTACACCACCTCAGGGTGCTGTGCTGCCTCCACATTGGCCTCCGTACTCGGTACTTCTGTGTCATTATCGGAGCTAAGCCCTTCGTCCGACGTCAATTCAGATACTGGCAACTGAGACTCCCCGTGATAGCGTACTGGGTACATTTGTAACACCATTTTATCTACGCCCTTACCAATTGTCAAAGTACCTCGACCCCAATCGTTCTTGGCTTTCGCTTGATACAGCCAGGGTCGTCCCAATAAAATAGGGTACGATAAAGTCGAACGTTGTAAGCGAAAGACAATGTAGTCAATTTCATAGGCAATACCTGCAATTATAGTTTGAACACTCCGTACAATACCCATTGGCTTAACTCGGCTATGATCTGCCATCCGTAATACCAATGTCGTGGGGACTAATTGTTCCAGACCTAAAGCATCCATTGTATCAGCGTTCATTAAATTGACGCTGGAACCTCCATCTACCTGGACGCCAGAGATCCGAACACCATCAATCGAAACATCAATGGTTGGTGCACCTGGATCAGGGTTCAAACTAACTTCACAAACTTCCATATTACGATGCCGATGTCTTGTTAGGGATGAATTCAAGGTGGAACGACACTCTGGTGCGACTGCTAGAAGTTGCTTCATAGAGATTGAAGGCCGAATAGCGTCCAAATCCTTTAAAATGTCATAGGGTTCCATATTTAGGGTAATTCCCAATGCCCTCTTCCGTTTCATGGGTTTGAGCTTAACTCCGTGAGGTAATTTATTCTGCCGCCCTGGACTTGGAATTGGAACAGCAGATTGAGCTTCCTTGGGACTTCCTTTCCCAAGGGGATCTTTCAAAGGGTATGATGCTTTCAATGACCGTGGCCCTGACAATTACTGCACCATACATTGGTCCTAGTATTGGTTGGCTTTTGCCTCTTCTCCTTATCTTTGGCCATATTAACGGCCATTTCCTCCATTTTCTTCGTCAAGTTCAATAACAAGGCTTCATTGGAATCTTTTGAAGCTGATATTATTTGTTTTTCCGCCAAAGTTGACTCGTGTGTTTGATATGGAAAATATGGGGCATACGCTGTTGTTACTTGCGGTGGTAAAGCTTGCAATGGGGTAACATTAACTGGCCCCTGAGTATTGACACTTGACTGGGCAACTGTTTCGATCATCTGTGGATAACTACCCACTGATCCGTTCAAAGCCGGATATTGATAATTGCTTTGAACTGGTATCATCGTGGCACACGCAGTTAAAAACTGATCATAATGGCATTCCTCCCAAACCTTGGCTCTATCAAGGGATGCAGATATCGTAACTGGTTGAGCTTCTTTTACAAACATTTTTAGCTCTGGTGGGTGCAAACCATTTATTAATATAGATAATATAAATGCCTCCGGCATTTGGTGGTTCGGCCACTTACTAAGTATATCAGCCACTCGGCCATAGAACGATTCCACCGCCTCTCCTAGGATCATTTTGCTGTTCATTAACCTTCCTCGAAGACGGTCTTCAAAACCAATTGGTCGAAAACGGGTCAAAAATGCATTCTTCAATGCTTCCCAGTTCGAAAATTGACCAACTGGTTGACGGTTATACCATTCAAACGTCGTATCCTTTAAGGTTGCTGGCAACCATCGTAACCAAATATCCTCGGTTCTCCCATTATTGGCGACACATGCTGTCAAAAACTGCGACAAATGTTGATCTGGATCCGCACCCGGAAAACCCCTAAAGGTAGGTAATGGAGCCACGCTAGTTGTGCGATCACTCACAGTACCCATTTGTACTGCTATGGGAACCGCTGGACCTCCCGTCGTCATTGAATTTGACAATGTGACACTTAATCGTTTGTTAATATAGTCTGCGTCTCTCCTAGATATATTTTCCGAACTTTCCACCCTGCTCAATTTGCTATTATTATCCTTGAACAAGTTTATTGGTTGAATAGGAGGTGAGAATGACGGATTTTGAAACACACTGAATTGGCCCTTATTGACCAATAATTTATGCCACTCTATGGAACCAGTTTTGACGGAATCGGCAGTTTCCGCTATTGGAAACGTACCCAATGGAGTACCCAACTCTTCTGTGATTCCCCCACTCTCAATTAACGGTCTCAGAAGAAACCCTGGCCTATTGATCAAATTTTCAGCAAGTGCTCTTGGCAATTTCTCTAACGGTATATACTTCTGAAATATTAGATGTCGATTAGCTTTTGGGTATGCTCGAATATGACGACAGGCATGCAACCATGGCTTAATCCAGCTTTGTCTATGATTCCTTTTTAACTTTCTTTGTTGCTCGTTTCGCAACAAATTTCTTGCTTGCGATCTCTCTATTCTTTCTCTTGACTGCCGTATTTTCTTTACTGTTAAGTTCTCATTCTTAATAACCATACTCTTTCATTATATTCTTCTGCGACTGCTACCTATTTCCCATCTACTTCAACCGGCAGTTAAAACCTAACACTCCATGCTATTATCAATTTCCCCGGCAGCGGCGCCAAAATGTGATTGTCGTTTTACTTACTCTAACTTATCTAATCAGAGTAAACCTGTATAGGGGAATTCGAACACAGGGAAAGAATACCGCATGAGCTTACACGTTAGGGTCACACAATTAACTGTCTTCCGCACTACTTAAAACATCCAGGAAACACTACAATACTTTCCACTTCCTAATAATACTCCACCATCACTGATAACAAACAACATGTAATCCCGCACTATCTTAAATGACAGGACATAATCATACTATAATCCAAATTCTGGAGTTCTTCACCATTAACTGCCTTCACATTACAGTGTTTCATACAAACACAGACTCATTCTCTCTGCTGAACTACATTCAGATTTCAGCATTCAATCTCTCTTCTTCTCATTCAATAACATATAATTCCATTCACACTTTCATTCCATGATTCACTTCACAATATTCAGAAACTCTCAATACTCTTATTTCAAAGAACATAACAACAAAAGAAAAGAAGTAGCACCAAGCTTACCCTGGCTCACACTATCACAGTAATGGCCCCTACTTCCTCTCTCCCATCCTCCTTATACTACCACGAGATACCAACTGCTACATCTCTAATGAAAACTGCTTTTCCTAACTATTCATCCATTTTACCTACTGAACTACCTTTTCAACAGTCATCTATCCCTGTTTACACTATGAACTAAGTATCTACAATTCAACAAATAACTACTTATTCTACAGGCTCCCACCGTCAGAGCTTAGATCCAAAATTGGCTCCCGCCGTCAGAGCTTTTTCCTCTGTTTTTACCTTTAAGAGATCCATTTACCGAAAACAACGTTCCTTGAAACGGCACAGAGAATAGGACAGCCTAAAACAGAATCGAAACCCCGTACTCGGGTCCACATTGAGTCGCCTGACCAATTCAGGTCTCATATTGGGTAAGATGCCCGTAGTAACCTGGATGTTCGCGTAATTGGGTCCAATTGGTCCTCGCGTCAGATTGACGAAGGTCCGTAGTAAGACCTAAATTTTTCCGTAATTAGACTGCATTGGGTTGCCCGGCCAATTCAGGTCTCATGTTGGATAAGAGGACCTGGATTGGATTCTTGAAATTGGATCTAATTGGCTCTTCGAACCAGGCTCATCCGTCGTGTGAATTGGTCCTTTTTCTTCCTGCTGACTTCCGTTAATGGAATCAAATGGAGTATTTCAGTATCTTCCGGCTGACTGTAACGGGGTGACTGAACTTGGCCACTCAGTATTTGCACCGGAGTTGGTCGTTGCTCCCAATATTCGAGGTAACTGAACATTAATAAAAGTCCCCTTTCTTTATATTTTCACGGTATACTCGTGTTACAACACGACAATGGTTAGATCAAGAGTTATGAATTTTTAAAATTTGGAAAGAAAAAATCTTATTCGAGAAAAATATATTTTGAAGGGATTTTGAGTTTTATGCAAAATAAAAGAGTTTTGGAAGCTAAGACAAGATTTGTATAAAGGTTTAAGCTACACTCTCTATATCTAGATACCCAATATATTCCCAGATAGTAAATCACGCCATACAACAATGGTGCTTATTGTAGCTGGATGCTGTCATTTTCTTGCAATGTCTTTGATGATGTGGCTACACTCATCATACTATACATGTGCTGGTATTTTTCTGAATAATTATTAACCTTATGGCGAGATTTTTCACAATATAAAAATAGGCTAATTTCCCTTTGATGCTTGTTTTCTTACTCAGAAAAAAGTTTGAAGCAAACTACATCAATCTGCATATCTTCTACTTCCAACTGCTCATTAAAATTGGGTGGTGAAGAAGCTGCAGAATAATTGGTGTATTCATGTGGCATAATTGTAAAATATTTATCTTATCATTGTTGAAATAAATGATTATTATATTTTACAACTTGATTAATGGCTTCATTGAGTGTTAGAAGATTTGGCATAGACAATAATAAATCCTTGACATTGTCTCTTAATCTCCAATGAAATAGCCTCATTAATGCGTCTTCTCCTTAATTTATATCACATATTAATTATCAAAAATTTGAGGCATATATTGATATAGAGTACATTTCTTGTCAAAAGCTTCAAATTTTAATTGTTGAAGAACAAACCTTATTATGTTCACCAAATGCTTCTGCAAATATTACCAAAAATGCTTTAAAATTGTGCAATATGAGAGAATTTTTTTCAAATAATGAAGCAAACAAAGATAAAGCTTGACTTGAGAATAAAATTCCAACTAAATTAATACGAGATGCTTCAGTGGAATATTGTTGAAGTTGAAGCAAGGTGTTTAGTCATACTTAATTTACAAAGTTGAGAAATTTTGAGCCGGTGCCATCAAACTTTTTCAAAAGGCTGATCCTTAGTTTTTTTTTTATTATTGTTGTCAGATTATTGTCTAAAGTGGATGCATCTTCCATGTTTGAAGTAGATATAGTCGTTTGAGAATTTGAAATCTCTGTTGTAATTTCATGTGATATTTGAAGCACCTCGACTTCTTAACTATTTTATATAGTCATATATAGTTTTTCATTCTACTTTGACAAAATCTGAGTGTAAATCTTCAATGCTTTAAGATCATTAATAATAGAATCTAATTTGATTTCTTTTGAATCTCTCATATTGACTTTTTCACCTTTTTCCATAGAAAATCAAAGAAACACATGCCTTCAAAAGAAAAAAATCTAATCTATGATATAAAGAAAAGAAATCAAAAGAATATTAAGAAAAGAATAATATTAGTCTAGGAGAGGGTAATCTGCAACCTCTAGAATGCTATAGTACTTCCAAGAAGAAGAATAATCCACTCTCTGTTAAGAAAAATCAAGCCCTTAATATTATTTTATGGTAATCTCAACAAACTATGAAGGACTATATATATAATAAGCTTCCAAGATTAAGAAATGGAGTTAACTCAACATTACAATAATAACTAGATACAAGGCAAGAAGGTCCTAGCTAGACCATAAGAAGTGAGTTATTGAAATTAAAGATCCCCTCAACCTCAATTCTTACATATGTTAGGTCCTAAGAAGCTTCTTGAGAAGTTTTTATGAGACTTGAGAACAAATCAAGCCTAAGATCCTTCTTTGGCAACTTCTTAAATCATCTAAAGCCTCTTAGAATCTTCTAAGACCTCTTTTGACCTTCTAGAACTTTCTTAATATCTACTAGAACCTTTTAGAACCTTCTGGAGCCTTTTCAAAACCTATTGGTACCTTTAGAAATCTTTTGGAACCTTTTAGTATCTTCTAAAATCTTCTCAAACCTTTTCGAACCTTCTTTAGTTGTATATCTCTGACAATTGCTCCACATTTTATTTTAAAATAATTATCTTTTATTATCAATCCTTCTCACTAATATATACATTTATCTCAATAGTTACTTATATGATTAAGTAGAAGTAGGTAAATATAGAATAATTTCATAAAATCTTCTAAAGAAGCTTCTTAGAAGCTTCATAGATGTGGTTTTAATTTTAGATGTGTTTGTAGGTTAGAAACTTGGCCAAAAAGCTAACCATGTATTGGTAGCTTGTGAAATAAGTTATCTTTGTATAATAGCTTGTGGAACATGCCAAGTACGTGGTGCATACATAGATAACTTGCCTTACAAGATAAGAAATGTGGTTAACAAAGTCAACACATATTGGAGGTCCTATAGGACATCGCCATGTAGCTCTTAATTAGAAAGTATATATAGAAGCAAAAGTGAAGCCTTCTTCACTCTTGTCAACACCTTTCTAGTCTTAGTCTTGTTTCAAGACTTTCTAGTCTTCTTATTTTTGGTAATAGCCATTCTAGTTAATATTATATCACCTTTTGAGTGACTTTGTAGTTTTTTTCAGTGATAAAAGAGTGTATTGAGGATTTTCTTTCTTCAAGATTCATGTCCTTGACAGTTTGAGAAAAGTGCTAACATATTATTTCTGTCTTGTTTAGAAGTCAGTGGATTATCCCACTTCTATTTTTATATTTTAAAGGTTGTGGACTACCTACTTTTAAATAAAAAATCTTATTTTTTAACACTGATCTTTTCTTTTAAGAGAGTCGATTATTCCTCTTTTTGAGATTTGTTTTTAGAGGTTGCAGATTACCCTCCTCTAATTTAACTTCTAAATTTATTAGAGTTGTCTATCGAAGGAAAGATTATGGATGCTACTCTCAACGGAAGTGAGAATAGATTTGCAACTATGGCAAATCTTCATGATCTTATCAACACTCTAAGAGTGAAAATCTCATGTATTTCTAACATGAATTATGGAAGTACTATGCCTACACCTATGAAAGAAGTTCAGAGTTTGTGGCAAGAAGTTGTGCAGTTGAAAGAAGCAATTAAATCAACGTCACAACCAAATCTAAGGAATTTTGTTTCTACAAGTATGACAAGGATAAGGATTAGTATGTTTGAAAAATTTGATGGAACAAGATAAAAAATTTGAAGATTTTTGCAACAAGTCAAGCTCTATCTAAGGTTACATTTTTTCCAATGTCTTGATGGATTTACCCAAGTCGGATTTATATGTGCACTACTATCAAGAAGTGTTCTTTTTTGGTTTGCACTTTTAATGGAAAAAAGATTCACAACTTCTTTATGATTTGAATTCATTCCTAGAAGTGTTTACGGTGTCGTATTACGTGTTGTCTTGTTTGGGAATACACTGGGTATCTGGCTGTGGAAGGTATAGTTGTTTTTGTAAATAACAAAAAAACTCTAATAGATTTTATCCATGTATGAAGAATATAATTGAAATATCAATTTCTAAGTATTTAAAAAAACTCCTCATAGTCATTTTAATCATACAATATTCCAATTGCTTTATTACTTTTATAATTAAGTTGTTTTTGTTTTTCTTAACAAGCCCTAACCCTAGCCAGTGAGCTTTGACAAGCTGTAACTTTTGATCTAACCGTCTACTTAGTGGGAAATTTTGCACCGAAATACCATTATAAGCCTTCTATATGCTCAGAAAATTTCAGCCCAACCCAACTTACAAATTGCAAGAAAATGCCCAAAAACTGCACTGATGACACTCAGCCACAACCTTGAAATTTGATGTAGAAACTCCAGAAGTGATTTCTCCTTTGTCAACTGTTAACTCTAGCTCAAAATTGAATAGCCACTTGATCTCCAAATCTTCTATTACCAAGCCAAAAATTACGTCGATCCAACTAGTAGATCTTCAGATATCATAGAAATCCTATCCAACCCTAGACTGCCAACTTCCGACAACCCTTTGTACTAAAACCCAGATATTTCTTGATTGCATCGTTAGATTAACACAAATTTTTGTATACACTTAGCACACCCAACTATCTAGATCATACCAAATTTTGATCTATAGATGCTACACTACTTGCACAAACCCATTGAGAATGCAAACCATCAATGTTTTATATAAAATCCGAAACACCAAAATAAACACTGACTTTGAGCAGCGATTGCTCTCCCCTCACAAACCCTAATGATACCAAACTAGTGACCTTGAAAAGAGCTTGAAGCTAGCTCTTCCATCCAAAAAAACCCTCACTGAAAAAATCCCCCCCCATTTTTTAACCTTCCTCCCCTTTAACCCTAATTCTCCCCTCTTTCAAATCCTAGCCTCTGAATTTCTTCAATCCTCCCTCTTGGATCCGGAATTGGCTCCTTCCATCTTGGATCCGAAATTGGCTCTTGTCGTCCGAGCTTTCTCTTTCATTTTTACCTTTAAGAGATCCTTTTATCGAAAACAATGTTCCCTAAAATGGCACAGAGAACAGGACAGCCTGAAACAGAATCGAAACCCCGTAATCGAGACCACATTGAATCGCTCGACCAATTCAGGTCTCATATCGGCTAAGAGTCCAGTAGTAAGACCTGGATGTTCCTGTAATTGGATCAAATTGGTCCTTCGCGTCAGATTGGCTGAGGCCCGTAGTAAGACCTGGATTTTCTCGTAATTAGACTGCATTGGGTTGCCCGACCAATTCAGGTCTCATATTGGATAAGAGGATCCGGATTAGATTCTTGAAATTGGATCTAATTGGTTCTTCGAACCAGGCTCACCCGTCGTGTGAATTGGTCCTTTCTCTTCCTGCTGACTCCCGTTATTGGAATCGAATGGAGCATTTCAGTATGCCCCAACTGACTGTAACGGGGTGATTGAACCTAGCCTCTCAGTATTTGCACTAGAATTGGTCGTTGCTCCCAATATTCGAGGTAACTGAACATTAATAAAAGTCCTCTTTCTTTATATTTTCACAGTATACTCGTGTTAGAACACGACAACGGAGACATTCAAAGAAAGTGATCAAAAACGAGTAGCAAAAATCAAACTTTTATTATTACGACAAGGATCACGATCAGCCACTATATATGCTATCAAATTCCAAAACTTCACTTGCGATGTGGACTAGAACGTGAAAGCACATATCAACCAATTTTGATATGGGTTGAAGGATAGCTTCAAGGATTTTTTATTAATAATGTCAAAGATAGAATCTTTAGAACAATTTGTTACTCAAGCCATTACATGTGACGAATGTTTATTTGAAAGACATAAAGAACAAAGATTTGGTTGGAGAAGAACAAATCAAGTAATAGCGGCAGCTCTCGAGTTTTTTGAACCTTATTTGTCAAAGCCGAAACCAATACAAATTGATATGATACATTTTAAACCTCTCAGAAAGTAGGAAAAGACTCAATGTCGCCAAGAAGAATTGTGTTTATATTATGGAGAAGCTAAGTATATTGCTCAACATTGTCTAAAGAAGCAACGTAATTATAAAATGAGGAGCACAATTACCAAATCATATAATGTGTCAAAAAATGAGTTTCTCCAGCAACAATAAGAACCATGCGACTAAAAATATGTACAACACCTAGTAAAGATCCTATCCTCTCTTCAAACTCTTTACCTTGTTTTATAATAGAAGTATATTTAGGACCTAATAATCACACAGTCTTTGTTTTGTTAGATTCAGGTGCCTTAGCATGCTTTATAGTCAAAGATTGTGCCAAAAATCAAAAAATACCTTTAGTAAAGAAAGTTAAATCCATACATGTAGAAGTTATAGATGGTCATTCGTTGTCTTTTAGAAATGTTATCCATGAAACTATTCCTTTAGATGTAGCAATTAAAGATCATAACATCATAGTAGTATTTATTGTAATAAAATCTCCTTCTAATCTGGTTATTTTAGGATTATCATGGCTAGAAAAATATAACTTTCAAATAGATTAGATTTCTTATAACCTTAAATTTCTTGATAGTATAATCTTAGATCACATTAGTAAAGTAGAAGTATATAAGTCCAGTACATCAAAACCTTTAGTAGTAGGTGCAAAAGCTTTCATGCATGCTACAAAAGAAGGATCATCTTTTGCTATATATGCTACATCCATTTCTAATGGTGAAACAACTTTGAGTGATATTCCTAACTAATATTAAGAATTCAAAGATGTTTTTGAAAAAAAAAATGTAGATATTCTTTCTAAGTTTCGATCTTATGATTGTTCAATTGATCTGAAAGAAGGAGCTCAACCACCATTCGGACCAATCTATAGCTTATTATAGAATGAGTTGGCTACATTAAAGGAGCATATTAATAAAAATTAGGAAAAGAATTTTATATGCCATTCTAAATCTCCAGCTGGGACTCCTATCTTATTTGTGAAGAAGAAAGACAGATCTTTGAGAATGTGTGGATTATCGAGGACTCAACAAGATCACCATCAAAAATAGGTATCCTTTGCCTTTGATTTCAGGACTTTTTGAGCAACTCAATCAAGTAAAGATCTATACCAAAATAGATCTACGAGGAGCATACAACTTAATTCGTATCAAAGAAAGAGATGAATAGAAGTTTGCTTTTCGAACTAAATATGGATATTTTGAATATAATATAATGCCTTTTGGACTCACAAATGCATTGGCCACTTTTCAACATCTTATGAATGATATTTTTTGTGACTTTTTAGATAATTAAGTTGTTTGTTATTTAAATGATATTCTAATATATTCTAATAATAGAAAAGAAGATGAACTTCATATTTGTCACCTGTTATAGAAACTTAGAGATACAGGATTATATACGAAGTTGAAAAAGAGTGTATTCCATACTATTCAAGTTGACTTTTTAGGATACATCATTTCCAATGAAGGCTTTATGATGGATTCTAAGAATGTTCAAAATATCGTAGATTGAAAGATTTCAAGAACAGTACAAGATGTGCAATGCTTTTTGGGATTTGCTAACTACTATCAAATCTTCATCAAGAATTTTTTTAAAGTTATAGCTTCACTTACACGTTTGACTTATAAAAACAAACTTAAGTGGAAAAAAGAAGTAGAAGCATCATTTGATGCTTTAAAGAAGGAGTTTATTTTTGTACCAATCTTATTTTGCGTTGACTTCTCTAAGATAATTTTTATGGAAACAGATGCTTCAAATTTTGCTATAAGTGCTATGTTGTTACAAATAGAAACAGATGACAAACTCCACTCAATAGTTTTTCATTTGAAAAAATTTTCAACAACCAAGATTAATTATGACATCCATGATAAAGAGCTCCTTATAATTGTGGATTTATTTCAAGAATGGCATCATTATCTACAAAGCACCTCAAATCTAGTTACTGTACACATAGGCCATAAGAACCTCAAGTACTTTATGTCAACACATGTCTTAAATTGTCATCAAGCCCGTTGGAGCATGTCATTATCTAGATTCAATTTCAAGATCATTTATTGATCCAAAAAACAACAAGGTCTATTGGATGCTCTTTCTAGACATTTTTATTTTGTACCAAAAGAAAGAGATGTATCTTTTGATCAACAAAGATCAATTCTCTTGAAGCCTTAGTATTTTTATCTTTGAGCTATAAAATCAACATTGACTATTGATTCAACATTTGTGAAACAAATTCAATCAAGCATGTCTTGTGATCCTATTGTTCAAGATATCAAGGATACTTTTTCTAAGTCCTATGATACTTTCAAGTTTTAATTCAAGAATAATCTATTATATTTTAAAAGATGCCTGTATATTCGAGAAGTTGAAGCTCGATTACGTGTTGTTCAAGCTCATCATGACTTTTCAGCATCAAGACATTTTGGGTACAATAAAAATTTGGAACTAATATCCAGGGATTTTTGATAGCCGCAAATGTAGCAATGAGTCAAAGATTTTGTACAATCATGTGATTTGTGCTCAAAATCAAAAACTCCTCATCATCGATCTTACAGACTTCTTCAGTCGTTACCCATTTCAGAACAGCTATGGTCTTTTGTTTCTATGGATTTCATCATGAATCTTCCAATCTCAGATTCTTATGACTTTATATTCATGATAGTAGATCATTTTACTAAGATGGCACATTTTGTACTATATACAAAATCTATCATAGGTGAAGAAACAGCTAAGCTTTTCATTGACAATATCTAACGCTATCATGGATTGCCAAAGGATATTATATTGGATAGAGGGATTCAATTTGTATCAAGATTTTAGAAAATCCTATTCAAGATTTTAGAGAATCCTATTCAAGATTTTAAAGGTGGATATAAAACTTTCTTTAGCTTTTTATCTTGAAACTTATAGACAAATGGAATGGATAAATCAAGTTCTAAAGTAGTATTTGAGATGTACTATCAATTATCATCAAGATGATTGAACAACTCTTTTACTATTGGTAGAGTTTGCATATAATAATTCGGTACATTCTTCCACTCAACAAACACCTTTCTTTGCCAATTATGGTTATCATCCACGTCTTGATACTTTTGACTTTTTAAAAGTTGATAATCTTACAACGGAAGATTTAGCAAATCGCTTATCAGAGCTACATACAACAATGAAGATACAATTAAAAGAAGCTCAAGAATCACAAAGACTAATGCGGATGCCTATCGAAAGAAGAAAATATAATATAATATAGGTGATAAGGTATGGTTACTTTGTCGTAATATCAAGACTACTCGTTCTTGTGATAAATTAGATTATCGTAGGTTGGAACCTTTTCCTATTTGTGAACAAATCAATCTTGTTGCCTATCGATTACATCTACCGAAGGCTATGAGGATCCACCCTATATTTCAAATATCTCTTTTAGAGCCATATAAGACAGTGAATATCTTGGGAAGAAGACAAATGCCACCTCCTCCTATAGAAGCAGATAATAATCAAGAGTTTGAGATGGAAGAAGTCTTAGACTCAAGGTGGTGCTGAAATAGATTGGAATATCTTGTTCATTGGTACGGATATGATATTAGTGAATGCACATAGGAGCCATCAAAGAATCCTATAAATGTAGCAAAGAAAGCTGAAGTCTTTCATCAATGACATCCATCAAAATTAAGATTAAGAATAGCAGACTTTTGCTATAAAAGAAACAAGATCAAAAAAAAAAAAAAATTCTTTCTTCTATCTTTTATTATAGCTTTTATGTATTTGAGATGAGATGGAGTACCAACAACCACTAGATTCAACTCAAGAGCTTTCATTTGCAGACTTATGAGACGAAACATTACAATTGTCACAACCTTTAAGATGACAAAATTGAGATGAAGATCTTCAAGAATGACTGTATGTTAGGGACATAGTCCTTAGAACCTTCTAGAGATAAGTTTCTAGAACCTTCTAGAGACAAGCTTCTAGAACCTTCTAGAAGCAAGTCTCTGGAACCTTCTAGAAGCTTCTTAGTTGGTAGAAGATGTTCGGGACATAGTCCTTAGAACCTTCTAGAGATAAGTTTCTAGAACCTTCTAGAAGCAAGTCTCTGGAACCTTCTAGAAGCTTCCTAGTTGATAGAAGTTGCTTGAGAAGCTTCCTAAATAGGAGTATATATTAGAATCGAGGCTGAAGAGTTCTTCAGTCTCGACAACACATGTCTTGGAGATCTAGCTCACCTCTCTGGTGTTGTTCTTGTATTCATCTGATTAATCTAATTCTTGCCAGTTCTTCTTGAACTTCTTGGTAGATATCAAGTCTGTATTCTGTGTCCATGACAATTTGTCGAGACTTCACTCACCTCAGATATCAGAGCTAGTTTCTTCTTTGTTAAAGTATGGATTACCTCTCTGCTTAGAAGTGTACTAGCACTTTAGAGGTTGCGGATTACCCTCCTCTAAACTGATACTTCTTTTGTTCTAATATTGGAGTCTTATTCTTCTTGGAGAGAGTAGATTACCCCTTTTCTTGAAGCTCTTAAGGCATTTTAGAGGTTGCAGAGTACCCTCCTCTAAACCAATATTGTCTTCTTGTAGAGTCATTCCTGTCCTTCTCTTAGAATAGTCAGGGGCCAAGACATTAGTATGATGGAAAGTTCAGAGTCCAAGTTAGATGCTATCATGAATGCCCTCGCTACGTTATCACAAAAAACTGCAGAGATTGAAGGAGTCGTGGCAAGGCTTCATAATGATAGAGCATCTGGGATGGCACAATCTAGGTTGTACCAGCCTCAAACTTCTACACTTGGAGAAGCAACTTTGCCTCAGGTTCGACAAGCATCGCTGGTTCTACAACATAAGGAACCCCGAGTTAGCCTTCCAGACAAGTTCGATGGTACACATTCTAAGTTTTGAGGATTCATGAACCAAATCAAGTTGATAACAGTTTTACAGCCCGAACGCTATCCAACGGAGGAGTCACGTGTTGGGCTTGTTGGAACCTTACTTACAAGACAAGCTCTATCATGGTTTGCTCCTTTGTTTGAGAAACGATCGTCCATACTAAACAACTTTGAAACCTTTTTGGAGGCATTTGCGGAAGCATTTGGTGAACACGACAAGGTTCGATGGGCTACAACAAAGATCCGGTCACTACGACAAGGGATGCGTTCTACATCAATCTATGCATCGGACTTTCGGCAATTAGCATGCGACATCAATTGGGATGAAGAAGCGTTGATGAGTCAATTCTATTGGGGTTTAAGGGACGATATGAAGGATTTGCTGTTAACTCTTTCTGATCTGTAAACGCTCAACGAAGCTATTAGCTAAGTTGTGAAGTGCGATAACTGCCTATTCCAAAGTCACCAAGACCAACGTTCAAGACAACATACGGTTTGCCACACCCCAACTATGTCGGCAAGCAGCGCGAATTCACATTCAGAGGTAGAAGACATGCAAATTGATGCGGTACGTATCAAATCTCTTACTCTAGAAGAAAAAAAGCGACGTATGGAAGAAGGTCTATGCTTGATTGCAGTGAAGAAGGCCACAAAGTTAGAAACTGCCCCAAGAAGCAAAATCGACGTATTATCAAGACTAAGGATGCGTTTATTCAGGAAAACGAAGATGTCCAACCACAATAGGAACCGTGCGGCTGAACAGTGAAATATCGCAACAACAACCAGGTTCCTTTCTTTCCGCTCAACCTGCCCTTTGTTTTACAATCCCTTTGCTTATTGGCCCTCAGAAACTGAGAACTTTAGCATTATTAGATTCAGGAGCATCTGCTTGTTTCTTAGACGAAGAATTTGTAAGGCGTCATAAGATCCCTTCAGTACAAAAATCCAAACCTGTTCACATTGAGGTCATAGATGGACGACCTTTATTGTCTGGTAGTGTCACCCATGAATTAGAACCTATAGAAGTGACGTTTAAGGACCATAGTAGTCATATTATTTTCAATATTATTAGAACCCCATCAAATCCTATTATTCTTGGTCTTTCCTGGTTGAAAAAGCATAACCCATCCATAGATTGGAAGTTGCGGAAGATGACCTTTCCCACAAAACCACCCAAGAGCAAGCCTAGTAGAAAACCCCGAATAGAGAAATCCTTATTTATTGGAGCAAGAGCGTTTATAAGATTGTCCAAAGGAGGCACACCGTTTGTCATTTATGCAGCTCCAACTACCGGGGAGAAGATCTCGACAACAAGTATATCGGAGCAATATAAGGATTTTAAAGACGTGTTTCAAAAGAAGAATGCCGACATGCTACCAAAACACAGACCATATGATTCCGCCATAGACTTACAGAAAGGAGCACAACCGCCTTTTGACCCAATCTACAATCTATCGCAGATGGAGTTGGCGGAGTTGCAGAAGTACATCGACGAGAATCTAGCCAAGAACTTCATCCATTATTCAAAATCATCAGTTGGAGCACCCATCTTATTTGTGAAGAAGAAAGATGGCTCAATGCGGATGTGCGTGGACTATCGAGGCCTCAACAAGGTAACAAAGAAGAATTGTTACCCGTTACCCTTGATTTTTGGTCTCTTAGAACAACTTGGATGTGCAAGGATCTTTACAAAAATTGATCTAAGGGGAGCTTACAACCTCGTACAAATCAAGGAAGGAGATGAGTGGAAGACAGCGTTCCGTACAAGGTATGGCCATTTTGAATATAATGTCATGCCTTTTGGTCTTACCAATGCTCCAGCGATCTTTCAACATATGATGAATGACATTTTCCGAGAGTACCTTGACGATTTTGTTGTCATCTATTTAGATGATATTTTGATATTCTCCAAAAATGAGGAAGAACATGAAAAATAAGTTCGTTTGGTATTGGAGAAACTACGCAAGCGAGGATTATATGCCAAGTTGGAGAAGTGTTTATTTCATCAAATAGAGATGGAGTTTCTAGGGTTCGTTGCGACTATAAAAGGCTTGAAGATGGACCCCAAGAAGGTGGAAGCAATTGTGTTTTGGGAGGTTCCGAAGACGGTTAGAGACGTACAATACTTTCTTGGTTTTGCCAACTTCTATTGGATCTTTATCAAGAATTACTCTCAAGTTGCTGCTCCTCTCACTCGGTTGACATGCAAGGATAAGCTGGAATGGGGACCTCTAGCAGAGAAGGCGTTTCAAAACCTGAAGACCGCATTTACTACGGCCCCAATCTTGGTACATCCAGACTTTACAAAGGTCTTCTATTTAGAAACTGATGCTTCGGATTTTGCTTTGGGAGCTGTACTTTCACAAATGGCAGAAGACAAGAAGCTCCATCCTGTTGCATTCTATTCTCGAAAGTTCTCTGCTGCTAAAATCAATTATGAGATCCACGATAAGGAACTTCTTGCTATAGTGGATTCTTTCCAAGAATGGCATGATTTTCTTGAAGGAGCTGCACATCCAGTGACCGTATACACAGATCACAAGAATTTGGAGTATTTCATATCGGCTCGAGTTCTAAATCGACGTCAAGTTCGATGGAGTATGTTGCTATCTAAGTTCGATTTTATTATCACTTATCGACCTAGAAAGCAGTAAGGACTATCTGATGCCTTATCGAGGAGATTGTATCTTGTATCAAAGGCTAGAGAAGCAGCGTTTGATCAACAATATATGACATTGTTGAAGCCAAAGCAATTTCAGCTTTACGCTACTATTATGCCAATTGATGCTGACTTCCTGAATCAGGTACATGCCGTAACCATTGAAGATTCAGTAGCCATTGATATTAAGCGGCGTGCCAATGACGACAAGTTCAAGGTGGAGGGAGATCTTTTATACTTTGAAGAGCGGTTATATATTCCAAAAGGACCAGCACGACTCCGAGTTCTTCAATCTCACTACGATTTTCTAGCTGCGGGACATTTTGGATTCAACAAGACCTTGGAGCTTATTTCTCGAGATTTTTGGTGGCTCCAAATGTGGAAGGATGTGAAAGATTTTATCCTCTCCTGTGACATTTATTCAAGATCCAAGAATCCTCGACATCGCCCTTATGGACTCCTACAGCCATTGCCGATTCCACGTCGACTATGGCTTTCAATTTCCATGGACTTCATCACGGACCTGCCATCATCGAACTCATTTGACAACATCTTTGTCGTGGTAGATCGGCTTACAAAAATGGCACACTTTGTCCCTTGTAAGAAGACATCGTCTAGTGAAGTGACAGCAAGGCTCTTTCTCGATAATGTGTATCGATATCATGGACTACCAGATGTTATCATATCAGATCAAGGAACCCAGTTTGTATCAAAGTTTTGGAGATCTCTCTTTGAGATACTGAAGGTGGATATCAAGCTTTCTTCGACTTTTTATCCTCAAACTCACGGTCAAACGGAACGAGTGAACCAAGTCTTTGAACAATACTTACGATGCAGCATCAACTATCAGTAAGATGATTGGACCACATATTTGCTGCTAGCCGAGTTTACATATAACAACACCCTCCATGCGTCGACTCAATATACACCATTCTTTTCTAACTATGGGTATCATCCAAAGGTTGATTTATTGAGTCCATCAACAAATAACAATCCAACAGCTGAAGGATTTACGAAACAACTATCAAAGCTTCAAAATACGTTGAAGCTTCAATTACAATCCGCTCAAGAATCCTACAAGGTCTGTGCAGATAGATTTCGGAATCAAGCACCTACTTTCAAAATTGGAGATAAAGCATGGCTTCTTCGATGGAATATCAAGACCAAGCGACCATGTGATAAGTTGGACTATCAAAGATTGGGACCATTTATCATCCAAAAGCAAATCAACCCAGTGGCGTACCGTCTGGAATTACCGGCTTCTATGAAGGTACATCCAGTCTTTCATGTTTCTTTGATAGAGCCTTATCGAGAGTCATCTTTTCCTGGAAGAGTGCAATGTCCGCCATCTAGTATTGAGATCGAGAACCACGAGGAATACGAGGTTGAAAAGGTGCTGGATTCTCGGCGAAGGTGGGACAAGTTGGAGTATCTTGTTCATTGGTGCGGCTACAACATTAATGAGCGAACGTGGGAGCCAGCTGAAAATCTCACCAATGCGCCGCAAAAGGTACAGGAGTTTCATCAACAACATCTTCATAAATCTAAGCCAGTTCGACAATAGCTTCTTTCTAAAGCTTGCTCACCCAAGAATATAAGAAAGGGAGAGAGCACCACCAAAATTCGTAGTTGATGTAGTTATTTTTTCCAAGATAAAAAAAAAAAAATTCAGTAGCCATAGTTTGGTCTTCTGATATGGATAGCCAAGAGATAGATACTATGCCAGTCAGATTATCTCAACCAACTAGTTCACAAAGGCGACCCCGAGATGAAGAACCACCTACACCACGACGACAACGGAGGATATTAAGTAACCGATCACTGTTGATTGTATTTGAGTCCGAGCCTACTTACGATGGTCAACCAGAAGGCATATTTGTAGGACAATTTCACAATGAAGACACGGAAGTTCATGCTTGGTCAGAAGTTGAAGGAGTGGGCCACTACCGTTGGCTTCAAGGGCCGATGAACCACTTACCTCATGAACAACAGTTGGAGTTTATAGCAGACGTTATGCGATAGATCTTCATTTTCTTGCGTTGGTACTGATTGACAACAACATTACTTCTTAGAAACCTCGAAGCTAAAGGAGGGGGTGATGTTAGAGACATAGTCCTTAGAACCTTCTAGAGGTAAGTTTCTAGAACCTTCTAGAGATAAGTTTCTAGAACCTTCTAGAGACAAGCTTCTAGAACCTTCTAGAAGCAAGTCTCCGGAACCTTCTAGAAGCTTCTTAGTTGGTAGAAGTTGCTTGAGAAGCTTCCTAAATAGGAGTATATATTGGAATCGAGGCTGAAGAGTTCTTCAGTCTCGACAACACATCTCTTGGAGCTCTAGCTCACCTCTCTGGTGTTGTTCTTGTATTCATTTGATTAATCTAGTTCTTGCCAGTTCTTCTTGAACTTCTTGGTAGATATCAAGTCTGTATTCTGTGTCCGTGACACTGTAGAATAGATATTAGTTTGTTTTTGTAAGATATTGATAAAATAGATTAATAGTCCATAGAATAGTCAGTTTAGGAGGACGGATGATTGATTCAGTTATTAAAAGTAGTTATTATAGGATTACAGTTAGAATCTGGAAATCAGTAGCAATTATATAAGAGTTGTAGAAGTTTGTTAGGGAGCCAGACTGTGATAGTCATGAGCCGGAGTTAAGCTTGGTGCTTCCTCTTTGTTTCTTTTGTTTTTTTTGTTGTTGAAGAATAATAGATAGTTTCTAATTATTCAGAAGTGAGTCTATGGAAAAAATCAGAGATTGATTTATGAGTTATTGATTATGTAATTGGAGTACTGAGTGATTAAATTATATGAAAAGTTATTGGAAGCTTGATTATGGAAAGAAGATTATGGTTGTTTTTTATTAAGAGTTGTGTATGTGTGTTTCGACAGAGGAAGTCTGTGGTTACAGGAATTTTGTGAATTCAGATGGTTAAGGTGAGGTTTGTTATTCCAAAAGTTGGATGGAATTTATTGAGTTTTGAATGGTCTTTTGAGAGTGTATCACGGCCATAATCATGTAAGCTAATAATTACATATAGAAATAGGTAGAAGTAAGTAAAAATAGGTAAAAGTAAGTTAATTCTATAATATTTAATATGAAAGCTTTTTAGAAACTTCCTAGACGCTGCTTTGACTTCATAGGTGTCTTTAATTGACATTTTGGATCAGAAACGTGGTCAACAAGTTGGCCATGTGCCACACATGTTGTTAGCTTGAAGATCAAGCTAACTATGTGGCCCACACGTAAAAAAACTTGCCGTGTAAGTCAAGGCATGTGCCCTACAAAGTCAACACCTATTGGAGGTCCTATAGAACGTCGCCACGTAGCTCTTAGTTAGATAGTATATATAGAGACAAGAGTGAAGGCTTCTTCACTCTTGTCAACTCCTTTCTTGCTTCTAATCTAGTTTCAAGGGTCTCTAGTTTTCTTGTCTTTTGGCAATAGCCATTCCACTTCCTCTTTTAATATATATACTTGTTTATATATATTTTGTTACCTCTCTTCGAGTGAATGCTCACTTGTTTGAATTATTTTTTCATCGAGTTCTTGTCCTTAACAGATTGACAAGAGTGCACTTACAATATCAGAGCTTTATTTTTCTTGACTAAGAGTGGATTATCCCTTTCTCTTGACAAGACATAAGCATATTAGAAGTTTGCGGATTACCCACTTCTAAACTGATAATATTCTTAGTATCTTCTTTTTTATCAAGTCTTTTCTTTTTCTTTTGTCTTGAGCAATATCAGACAAATTTTTCTTCTTAGTATCATTATGGCAGAGCTTATTGAAATGAAGAGTGCAATGGTATAAATGCAAGAACAATTGAGGGAGTTAATGCTTCCGATGCATCAACTCAATTCACCAACACAGGAAAGAACAAGAATAGCAGAAAGTAGAGATATAGAGATAATCGGAGCTGCTTCAACATCTACACCAAATCACATTCCTTCTCCAATTGTACAACACCTTGTAAGCACTAGAGAACCAAGAATTGCTTTACCCGAGAAATTTGATGGTACAAGATTAAACTTTCGAGGGTTCATCAATCAAGTACAATTGGCAATTGAACTTCAACCGCAAAGCTATCCAACTCTAAGATCACAAGTCAGGTTTATTGGCACTCTACTTCCTGGTTCTGCATTATCGTGGTTTTTGTCTTTTTTTGAACAACGAAATCCAATATTGGACAATTTGGAAGCTTTTTTGGAAAAGTTTCGATATATGTATGGTGAACACGATGTAACTCGTGTTGCAACAAACAAGATGTGAATTCTGCGACAAAGAAACCGCTCAGTAACAATGTATGCTTCACAATTTCGACAACTTGCAATTGACACCAAGTGGAATGATGCTGCACTCATCAGTCAATTTCTTTATGGATTGCAATACAAAGTAAAGAAATTGATGCTCAACTTACCTGATCCTCAAACTTTGAGTCAAGCAATCGATTTTGTGGTAAAATATGACAATCGACTTTTTGAATTTCGATTCGAGAGTCGTACACAGGAACCTCAACATTATTACTCAATGGCAACATCAACATCTTCACCAAACATACATTCGAAAGTAGAAGACATGCAAATTGACGCGGTATGTTTTAAATCCCTAACTGAGCAAGAAAAGATTCGTCGTCGTCAAGAAGGATTATGTTTATACTGCGAAGAACCTAAGCACACTGCTCAACATTGTCCAAAGAAACAACGTAACTATAAAATGAGAGGTACGGCGGTCAAAGAAGACAACATGTCAGAAAACGGTTTCGTCCAGCTACAATAGGGACCATGCAGCTGGAACCTTGTACAATTCCTAATGAAGGTCCTATCCTCTCCTCAGAACCTTCTTCTTGTTTTATAATAGAATTATATTTAGGACCTAAGAATTACAAAGCCTTTGCTTTATTAGATTCGGGAGCCTCAGCATGTTTTTTAGATGAACAATTTGTTAAAAGTCATAAAATACCTTTTGTACAGAAAACTAAACCCGTACATGTAGAAATCATTGATGGCCATCCTTTGTCTTCTGTAGATGTCACTCATAAAACTCGCCCTATAAAAGTAACAATAAACGGTCATGTTAGCTACATAGCTTTTAACATAATTAAATCCCCGTCCAATCCAGTTATTTTAGGTTTATCCTGGCCAGAAAAATATAATCCTTGAATAGCTTGGAATTCTCGTAAACTTGATTTTTTCCAAAGCATTATTAATAGTTCTACCAACCAAGTAAAAAGTTATAAATCTAATATAGTAAAACCCGTACTTATAGGTGCAAAAGCATTTATATACGCAGCAAAAGAAGGATCAACTTTTGCTATTTATGCTGCACCTATTTCTGAAAGCGTAAAGACTTCAAGAAGCATTCCTAGTCAATATCAGGATTATCAAGACGTTTTTGAGAAAAAGAATGCAGATATTCTTCCTGAGCATTGCCCATATGATTGTTCAATCGACCTCAAGGAAGGAACTCAGCCACCATTTGGACCAATTTACAGTTTATCGCAAGATGAGTTGGGTGAACTCAAGACATATATTGACGAGAATTTAGCGAAGAATTTCATACGCCATTCAAAATCTCCAGCAGGAGCTCCAATTCTATTCGTAAAGAAAAAAGATGGATCTTTGCGAATGTGTGTTGACTATCGAGGACTCAACAAGATCACAATCAAGAATAGATATCCATTACCTTTGATATCAGGACTCCTTGACCAGTTGAATCAAGCTAAGATTTATACAAAAATAGATCTAAGAGGAGCATATAATCTAGTACGAATCAAGGAAGGAGATGAATGGAAGACTGCGTTTCGAACCAGGTATGGACATTTCGAATATAATGTCATGCCTTTTCGACTCACGAATACACCAGCTGCTTTTCAACATCTCATGAATGATGTATTTTATGAATTCTTAGACAATTTTGTCGTCTGCTACCTAGACGATATCCTGATCTATTCTAACAACGTCAAAGAGCATGAAATACATGTTCGTCAAGTATTACAAAAACTTAGAGATGCAGGATTGTACGCCAAGATAGAAAAGTGTGTATTTCACACTACTCAAGTTGACTTTTTAGGATACATCATTTCAAATGATGGTCTCATGATGCATTCTAAGAAAGTCCAGACAATCATGAATTGAAAGATTCCAAGGACAGTAAAAGATGTCCAATGTTTCTTGGGATTTGCTAATTACTATCGGATCTTCATCAAAGATTTCTCATGAGTTGCAGCTCCACTTACACGCTTGATGAATAAAGACAAATTCCAATGGAATCAAGAAGCGGAAGCAACATTTGAAGCCTTGAAGATATCATTTGTATCTGCACAAGTCTTATATCGTGTTGACTTTTTCAAGGTATTTTTTATAGAAACAGACGCATCAAATTTTGCCTTCGGTGCAGTTTTGTCACAAATGGGAATAGATGATAAACTTCATCTGATAGCTTTTCATTCAAGAAAATTTTCAACAACCGAGATCAATTATGAGATCCACGATAAAGAACTGCTTGCAATCCTAGATTCCTTTCAAGAATGGCATCATTATCTAGAAGGCGCTTCTAGTCCAGTCACTATGTATACAGATCACAAGAACCTCGAGTATTTCATGTCAGCACACATGTTGAATCGCCGTCAAGCTCGTTGGAGTATGTCTTTGTCAAGATTCGAGTTCATTATCACTTATCGGCCTGAAAAACAACAAGGTTTGTCCGATGCATTGTCTAGACGTTCTTATTTTGCACCAAAAGAAGGAGATGCAGCTTTTGAGCAACAAAGAATGGTCCTCTTGAAACCGGAGCAATTTCATCTCCGAGCAATGAAATCAACATTGACTGTTGATTCAACTTTTCTCAAGCAAATCCAGTCCAGTATGTCCTCAGACCCTCTTGTTCATGATATTGAGAATAATTCTTCTAAGTCTCATGATTCTTCTAAGTTCGAGTTCAAGAATAATCTATTATATTTTGAAAGACGCCTATATGTTTTAGAAGGAGAAGCACGTTTACGTGTTCTTCAAGCATGTCATGATTTTCCAGCAGCAGGACATTTTGGATATAATAAGACTTTGGAACTCATATCAAGAGATTTTTGGTGGCCACAAATGTGGAAGTCAGTCAAAGACTTTGTACAATCATGTAATATTTGTTCAAGATCAAAAACTCCTCGTCATCGACCTTGTGGACTTCTTCAGCCATTACCTATACCAGAACAACCATGGTCTTCTGTTTCTATGGATTTCATCACAGATCTTCCAAGCTCAAGATCTTATGATTCTATATTTGTGATAGTAGATCATTTCACCAAGATGGCACATTTTGTGTCATGTATAAAATCTATCACAGGTGAAGAAACAGCTAAGCTTTTCATTGATAATATCTATCGCTATCATGGATTACCTAAAGATATCATATCGGATAGGGGAACTCAATTTGTGTCGAGATTTTGGAGGACCCTTTTCAAGATTTTAAAAGTGGACATAAAGCTATCTTCGGCTTTCCATCCTCAAACTGATGGACAAACAGAGGGCGTAAACCAAGTCTTAGAGCAGTATTTAAGGTGTACCATCAACTACCAACAAGATGATTGGACAACCCTTCTGCCATTGGCAGAGTTTGCTTATAATAATACGGTACATTCTTCCATGCAACAAACACCTTTCTTTGCAAATTATGGCTATCATCCACGACTTGATGCTTTTGATTTTTCAAAAGTTGATAATCCTATAGCAGAAGATATGGCAAATCGGTTGTCAGAGTTACATGCAATAATGAAGGCGCAATTGAAGGAAGCTCAAGAATGACAAAAGATAAACGTAGATGTATATCGTAAGGAGCAACCACAACTCAACGTGGGTGATAAGGTTTGGCTACTTCATCGTCATGTCAAGACCACTCGTCCTTGCGACAAGTTGGACTATCGAAGGCTGGGACCATTTTTTATTTCTGCACAAATCAATCCAGTTGCATATTGTTTACATCTACCGAAGACAATAAAAATCTATCCTGTATTCCACGTGTCTCTTCTTGAACCATACAAAATAGTGGGCATACCAAGAAGACGACAAGCTCCACCTCCTCCTATAGCAGTGGACAATAATGAAGAGTTTGAAGTAGAAGAAGACTTAGATTCAAGGCGGCGTCAAAATAAAATAGAATAGCTTGTCTATTGGCACGGATATGATATTAGTGAATGCACATGGGAGCGAATGAAGAATCTTGTAAATACAGCAAAGGCGGTGGAGGCTTTTCATCGACGACATCCATCAAAATCAAGATGAAAACCTTCTTTATAAAAGAAACAACATCTAGGCAAGATAACATTCTACTTTCAATTCTTGTTCGTAGCTTCGTTGTAGTAGTGGCGCTCAGGAGATGGAGAACTAACAACCAACGGATTTAACTCAAGAGCCTTCATTTGCTGACTTGTCGGACGAGATATTACGATTGTCACAACCTTCAAGACAACACAATCAAGATGAAGATCTTCAAGAATGACATATTCTTCCTCGAATAGAAGGTGAGATACAACGCGTTTGGTATCACGATTTGGGAAGGGACTCCCGATGTTTGGTGATTTTGCTAAAGGTAGAAACAACTCCTGATGGTGTTCCAAATATTCTATTCGAAGGAAGTTATGAAGGCCTCAACAATGATCAAATAACTAGGTGGTCTTCCCGCCCTGGTATGGGACACTACCGATGGTTGAGAGGCCCTATCAATCATCTTCGAAGTGAACAGAGATCAAAGTATGTGGCGAATACAATTCGTCTCATTATAGATTTCCTCAACATATGATGACTGCTCCTCGTGGAACTCGTCTCTAGAAGGGGGGGATAATGTCACGGCCATAATCATGTAAGCTAATAATTACATATAGAAATAGGTAGAAGTAAGTAAAAGTAGTTAAAAATAAGTTAATTCTATAATATTTAATATGGAAGCTTCTTAGAAACTTCTTAGATACTGCTTTGACTTCATAGGTGTCTTTAATTGACATTTTGGATTAGAAACGTGGTCAACAAGTTGGCCATGTGCCACACATGTTGTTAGCTTGAAGATCAAGCTAACTATGTGGCCCACACGTAGAAAAACTTGCCTTGTAAGTCAAGGCATGTGCCCTACAAAGTCAACACCTATTAGAGGTCCTATAGAACGTCGCCACGTAGCTCTTAGTTAGATAGTATATATAGAGACAAGAGTGAAAGCTTCTTCACTCTTGTCAACTCCTTTCTTGCTTCTAATCTAGTTTCAAGGGTCTCTAGTTTTCTTGTCTTTTGGCAATAGCCATTCCAGTTCTTCTTTTAATATATATACTTATTTATATATATTTTGTTACCTCTCTTTGAGTGAATGCTCACTTGTTTGAATTTTTTTTTCATCGAGTTCTTGTCCTTGACAGAGTGTTGGATTGCACATTGTGGTTATTAGTTGATGAAGGAGTATTGTTACTGGGAAGAAGCATTGTAGTGTTTCTTTGTATTTTAGTGGTTCGGAATACAATTAATTGTGTGACTCTAACAAGTGAAACTCATGCACTTAGTCTTTTTTTGTGTTCAAATTCTCCTATACAAGTTTATTTTGGAAGGAATTGTAGAATAAGTAAAATGAAAATCACATTTTTGGCCGCGCTGCCAAGAATCGACAATAGTATTGAGTGTTAGGAATGAACTGCTGAATGAGTAGATGGGAAATAGGAAGCAAATTTAATAGTATATAATGAAAGATTATAGTTATTAAGAATGAAAATATTGCAGTAAAGAAAACACGCCAGTCGAAAGAAAGACAAGAAAGAGTGTAAGTTAGAGAATCATTACAAAACGAGCAAGAATGTAAGTTAAAAAGGAAGCATCGATAAAGTTGGATTAAATCATGGTTGCATGCTTGTCGACATATCCGAGCATACCCAGAAGCTGACCATTCTCTAATATTTCAGATATATATACCATTAAGAAAATTGCCAAGAGCACTTGCAAGAAATTTTGTCAACAACCTAGCATATCTCTTTAGCTTGTTAACTGTAAGTTGAGGAAACACAAAAAAATTCGGTACTCTGTTGGATACCTTCTCAATAGCGGAAACTGTCGATTCTGTAAAAATTGATTTCGTAGAATGACATAAATTGCTTGTCAATAAGGGCCAATTCAGCGTATTTCAAAATCCGTTGTTTTCACCTCTAATTCAACTAATAAATTTATTCAGGGATTATAATAGTAAATTTAGGAGGTTGAAAAGTCTGAAAAAGACAATTGGAGAAGGTAGTGGTAATTTTAATAAGAGATTAAGTGGTACATTTTTCTCTTCAATGGCGATGGATGGTCCAACGGTTCCAATAGCAGTACAAATGGGTGATGTGAGCAATCACATAATGAGCGTGGCTCTATTATCTATTTTTAGGGGCTTTTTGAATATGGATCCCGATTAACATTTGTCTCAATTTCTGACAGCATGTATAGCCAATAATGGAAGAACCAAAGATATTTGGTTACAATGGTTTTCAGTAACTTTAAAAGATACGGCTTTTGAATGGTACAACCGCCAACCAATGGATCAATTTTCGAATTAGGAAGCATTGAAGAATACATTTTTAATCCATTTTTGGCCAATAGGTTTTGAAGATCATCTTCAAGAGAGATTAATGAACAGCAAAATGATTCTAGAAGAGGTGGTGGAATCGTATTATGGTCGAGTGGCTAATATACTCAGTAAGTGGCCAAATCACCAAATACCGAAGGTATTTATCTTATCCATATTAATCAATGGTTTGCAACCACCAGAGTTAAAAATATTTGTGAAGGAAGCTCAACCCATTATGGTGTCTGCATCCCTTAATAGAACCAAGGTTTGGGAGGAATGCCATTATGATCAGTTTTTAACTGCGAGAGTTGCGCTGATTCTAGTTCAAGGCAATTATCAAAATCCAACTTGGAATAGATCAGTGGGTGCTTATCCACGGATGTTAGATACAAGGGCCAATTCCAATGCTAATATTCAGGGGCCAGTTAATGTCACCCCATTACAAGCTATACCATTGAATGTGAAAACAACATATGCTTCATATTTTTTGTATCAACAACAAGCGTTAACTGCGGCAGAGTTATCAATAATACCAGTCTCAAAAGATTCCAATGAAGCCTTGTTATTGAACCTGACAAAGAAAATGGAAGAAATGGCCGTGAATATGGCCAAGGATAAGGAGAAGATACAAGAGCCTACTAATACTAGAACCAATATTTGGTGCAGTAATTATAAGGGCCACGATCATTTGGTAACGGAATGTCGTTCATCCTCACAAATGATGGATCAATGTACATTCTGTAAAGAAAAGCACTTAACAACTAATTATTGGAATTTGCAAAGGCAACATCAATTCAGTAATCAGACCATGATCCTATCAACTCACTGGGAAATATGTTTGGATGAAATAGAAATTGATCTAATCGACAAAATCGAGCATTCAATAACTTTTAAAGTTCCAATTTTAATCAAGGATCTATATCAAACTCCCAGAACTACGGAAAAGAGCAACAGAGGTATCAGCAATACGCTCTATTGGTGTCATCAAATCAAGTTCCCTCCATTCCAATGGAACAACCAGGATCATTTTCTAATCCTACATGGAACAATCTTAGTAGATATATACCAATGGAGACACCCAATATGCCTAATGGAGGTACGAGAAGACTACTTTGTTATTTCCGTTGTAGACAGATTACCCATTATGCTAGTAAATGTCCCAATCCCAGAGCAAGTAACGATTATGTGTCAGTTTGTGGGAATTGCAAGCAGTCGGGGCATACTTATTAACAATATAATGCTCCGTTTAATTTCAATAATCGAGATGAGTAGATTCAAAACCAAGGAAAAATAGAGGAGATACATCAAGGACCTCAAGATTCTCCAATAAGTCGGGTGGAATGTGTCTAAGCCATTCTTAGCAAAAGTCAGCAAAAAAAAAAATAACCAATTCAACATTTGGGTGATCCTGAAGCAAAGGGCCAATTTGACCCAATTATGGGGATATCCAATCTAGGTCCTGTTACGCGCCTCTTAGACAATATGCGACCTGATTCGGTTGGGCTATCCAATGAGGTACCGATTATAGAGGCTTTGGATCCGTTTCAAGCTTTTCCATTCTCGATGCCGTTCCAAAAAATGTCTTATCCATTGAAAGCTCTTCTAGGAGGCTTGAATTCCAAAGAAGCTCCATCTGCTATTCCAATTCCAAGTCCACGACAGAAGAATATCTTACCTCAAGGAGTTAAACTCCAACCAATGAAAAGAAAGAGGGTATTGAGTATTATCCTAAATATAGAATCTTATGATATATTGAAAGATCTGGATGCTATTCGGCCTTCTATTTCTATGAAGCAACTTCTAGTGGTCACATCAGAGTATCGTTCTACATTGAATTCATCATTAACATGGCATAGATAACATAATAAAGAAGTTTGTAAAGTCAGTTTGAACCCTGACCCAGGTACACCAACCATCGATGTTTCGATTGACGGTGTTATGATCTCATGTGTTCAGGTAGATGGTGGTTCCAATGTCAATTTAATGAATGTTGATATAATGGATGCTTTAGATTTAGAATACTTAGTACCTACGACATTGGTATTATGGATGGCAAATCATAGCCGAGTTAAACTAATGGATATTTTACGGAGTATTCAAACTATAATTACTGGCATTACATATGCAATTGACTATATTGTCTTTCAGCTACAATATTTAACTTTATCATATCCAATTTTATTGGGACGATCCTGACATTACCAGACGAAGGCCAAGAATGATTGGAGTTGGGGTACTTTGATAATTGGCAAGGGCGATGACAAAATGGTATTATAAATGTACCCAGTATGCTATCACAGGGAGTCTCAATTGCCAACATCTGAATTGACGTCAGACGATGAGCTTAGCTCCGATGATGACGTAATCACATCGATTACGGAGGCATCCATGGAAGCAGCGCAATACCCTGGAGTGATGTATCAATGTGGAGGTCCGGAGGAATACTTGATATATCCGATGGATTCAGAAAACTCTGAGTATGTTAGTATTGATTGGATGACCAAGTATGATGTGTACCATGTTAGTGCCCTAGACACAGGATTCAGTACTTCGCACATGTCGAACTTACCAACTGATTTTCAACCAGCGTGGGAGTTAAAACAGAACATCATCATTGTACATTTATGTCAAACTATTAACTTGGCGACCACAGCAAAGCCACGGACAATTAAGATCTATGAAGGTATTAAGGACCAAGAGTTGACCTGTTGGATAGAATTTTTCTTGCATCATAAGTCTACTTTTGCTTGGACTTATGCTCATTTAAAGGATATTCTTGCTGACGTCTGTGAACATTGTATCATTTTAGAGGAGAACACTAAACCGGTACGGCAAAGGCAACATTGCCTTAATCCTAAATATTTCCTCATGGTGAAGGAGGAATTGGACAAGCTTCTTGCGGTTGGTTTCATTTATTTGGTGTTGAATAGCGAGTGGATTTTTCCAATCCTCAAGGTGCCAAAAAAGAATGGAAAAATCCGCATTTGTCAAGATTTCTAAGAACTTAATGTGGCCACTAAGAAAGATTACTTTCCGTTGCCTTTCATAGATAGTATATTGGACGTCATAGTCGGTCACGAATGCTATTTGTTCCTTGATGGATTTTTCAGATATAATCAAGTTCAAATTGTAACAAAAGACCAGCTTAAGATAACCTTTATTATAGATTGGGGCACATTTGCTAATCACGTGATGCCTTTTGGGTTATGTAACACTCCAACCACGTTTCAGAGAGTGATGACTCAAGCCTTCCAAGACTATCTTCAACTGTTTATGGAGATCTTTTTAGATGACTTTTGTGCATTCAGTACAAAACAAGATCATCTTAATTGTGTAGGCAAATATTTGGCTCAGTGGGTTAAGTTTGGAATATCGTTGAACTTAGAGAAGTATCAATTTGGTATTTCGTTGTCGTGTTGTAACACGAGTATACAATGAAAATAAAAAAAGAAAGGGGAATTTTATTAATATTCAGTTACCTCGAATATTGGGAGCATCGACCAACTCCAGCGCAAATATTGAGTGGTCAGGTTCAGTCACCCCGTTACAGTCAGTCGGGGCATACTGAAATGCTCGATTCGATTCCAATAACGGGAGTCAGCAGGAAGAGAAGGACCAATTCACACGACCAATTCGAAGAGCCAATTGGATCCAATTTCGAGAATCCAATCCATATCCTCTTACCCAATATGAGACCTGTATTGGTAGGGCAACCCAAGGCAGCCTAGTTACGGGAAAATCCAGGTTATTACGAGTATCTTACCCAATATGGGACCTGAATTGGTCGGGCGACTCAATGTGGTCCCGATTACGGGGTTTCGATTCTGTTTCGGGCTATCCTGTTCTCTGTGCTGTTTCAGGGAACGTTGTTTGCGGTAAATGGATCTCTTAAAGGTAAAAATGGAGGAGAAGGCCTTGATGACGTGAGCCAATTTTGGATCTAAGCTCTGACGGCGGGAGCCAATTTCGGATCTAAGATGGAAGATTGAAGAAATTCAGAGGATAACGTTAGGAGACAGAATAGTTTTAGAAGGGGGAGGGGGGTTTTTTTCGAAGAATCGGGGAGATAGCTTCAAGCTTTTTGCAAGGTTACTAGTATGTTTTCATTGGAGGTTTTGAGGATCAAGGGGACTGGAGAGGAGCTTCATGCTTCGGATCAGAGAAGAAAAGACGAAGAATTGGATTTTTCTTCTTCATAGAGTTTTGGGAAGACTGAGGCAATCATTGCTGAAGTCAGTGTTGTAATGGTGAATCACGATTTTTAATGAAGTGGATTTGAGTACTCTTGACTGTTTTGTGAAATCGAGTTACGTCTGTGATTGAAGGATTAAAATGATGTTTATAGGATTGAGTATGCGGAGTGAATGAAATTTATTGGATTAATCTAACAAGACAGTCAGTGGATACAAGATCGTAAGTACAAAGCGGTATTGAAGATTAATAGTTTGGGTTGTTCGGGGTTCTCTGTAACGTCTAGAGACCTACCGGTATTATATTATGTGCTTTCTTGCTCGAGAACGTGCCGGGTGTCTGGCTGTAGAAGGTAGTATGGAGATTCACCGATAGTCAAGCAGTCTATCAGTTTTTGACTGCTCGAATATAAACGACTCCAATAATGTACCGTAAATCTATACAGGTGCTCTTCGATTACTTGTCGAAGTCCTTTTTGCCCCAACCGGTAGGTCTCTAGACGTTACAGAGAACCCCGTACAACCCAAACTGTTAACCTTCAATACTGCTTTGTACTTACGATCTTGTATCCACTGACTGTCTTGTTAGATTAACCCAATAAATTTCATTCACTCCGCATACTCAATCCTATAGACATCTTTTTAATCCTTCAATCACAAACGTAACTCGATTTCACAAAATAGTCAAGAGTATTCAAACCCACTTCATTTAAAAATCCCGATTCACCATTACAACACTAACTTCAGCAGCGATTGCCTCAGTCTTCCCCAAAACTCTACGAAGAAGAAAAATCCAAATTCTATGTCTTTCCTTCCCCGACCCGAAGCATGAAGCTCCTCTCTCTCTTTCCTTTGATCTTCAAAAAACCTCCCATAAAAAAAACCGAACTGGTAACCTTGCAGAAGCTTGAAAAAATCCTTCCCCCTCCGATTTCCCTCAAAAAAAAAACCACACACCTCCAAAACTATATCCCCCCTAACCTTATCCTCTGAATTTCTTCAATCTTCTGTCTTAGATCCGGAATTGGCTCCCACCTCAAGCTTGGATCCGAAATTGGCTCTCGCCATCAAGCTTTCTCCTCCGTTTTTGCCTTTAAGAAATCCATTTACCGAAAACAACGTTCCCTGAGACGGCACAAAGAACAAGACAGCCTGAAACAGAATCGAACCCCGTAATCGGGACCACATTGAGTCGCCCGACCAATTCAGGTCCTATATTGGGAAAGATGCCCGTAGTAACCTGGATGTTCCCGTAATTGGGTCAAATTGGTCCTCGCGTCAGATTGGCTAAGACCCGTAGTAAGACCTGGATTTTCTGTAACTAGACTGCATTGGGTTGCCCCACCAATACAGGTCTCATATTGGGTAAGAGGACCCGGATTGGATTATCGAAATTGGATCCAATTGGCTCCTCGAACCCGTCGTGTGAATAGGTCCTTTTCTTCCTGCTGACTCCCGTTATTGGAATCGAACGAGGCATTTCAGTATGCCCCGGCTGACTGTAACGGAGTCCAGAACCTGACCACTCAGTATTTGTACTAGAGTTGGTCGATGCTCCCAATATTCGACGTAACTGAATATTAATAAAATTCCCCTTTCTTTTTATTTTCATTGTATACTCGTGTCACAACACGACATCCACCCCCTCTGAACCTGTGCATCCTCCGGTATGCACCAATTTACCCAATTGCTGTTTGATTCAGAATATATCCCCTACGTCTTTGTCCAGTTCGTCTTCGTCACCTTCATTATCCATATCACTTTCATCTTCTTGCTGCGGAATCTCTGTACCTTCATTAAGGTCTTCCATATACATCTCTCCATGTCTTCGTTTAAATATTTTTACTCCCTTCCCTGCAATTGGTATTTTCAATTTTGTACCATCTAACTCTCATAATGAGTAAGTCGCATTATCATGAACAGTTATTACAACATATGGTCCAAACCAACGTTTTGAAAATTTCCGCAAAGTACTATGTTGATTATCCAAACTATTGTCATAAACAAGTACCCAGTCACCTTCCTCGATTACTTTTGGTCTCAATCGGTGTTGCTTATCGAATCGCGCCTTGTTTTGTAACCTTGCTCTTTTTAACCTTTCCAATGCTATCTGGACATCTTCCATTCTTTGCTCCAATTGTCGAATCCTAATAGCCAGAAGTTCTTCTCTTGTCAATCCATCTTCCCATGGTAGCATACTCCAAGTAAGTACCTTTTCTTCAATCGGCATAATTAGTTTTTGACCTATCATAAGTTCTACTGGCATATATCCTGTCACCGAACTATGTGTTGTTCGATCAGCCCATAATGCAAATGACAAAAGCCGTGGCCACTCTTTAACCTTCCCATTACAAGCTTTAACCAATGCTTTCATAATCGGCGGGTGACCGCGTTTGATTTTCGCATTTCATTCCGGATTATAAGCAGTAGTCAATGATAGTTTAACTCCACATTTTTCAAAGAACTTACGAGCTTCTTGTGCATTTAATTCTCCACGATCTGCAGTGATTTTTCCTACGCACCCGTAACGGCAAATGACATCTTCAAGCAAAAACCTACAAATCCCCTCTGTACATTTTGTCCTCAATGCTCTTCCTTCTACTTGATTTGATAAATCTTCACGAGCTAAAACCAAATATCTCATCTGCCATAACCCAACTAGCATAATAACCAAATTAACAATCCATTTAAAATGAATAGCTAGAGGATATGTAAGATGAAGACCATCTCAATGTTGGATATTAGAATACGATTGACACATTTCACATGACTCTACAAATGAGAGCACATCTCGATACATATTTTTCCACCAATATCGTTCCTTGAGTTTAGCAAAAGTAGCCCAGATTCCTCTATGCCCTGCCTATAAAGTATCATGAAATTCGTTTAATAATTTTACTTTTTCTTCTCTTTTGCCTATCACTCGTTGTGGCATCCCAATTCCTTTCTTCGGTCTCTTCCATAAGAATCCATCTCGAAGTAAAAATCCATATGCTTTTTTTCTTATTTGTTTGAATTTTTCTGTAGACCAATTCGCCTACTTAGACAAGGTATTCAAATAATGACCAATATCCAATAATTCTCCTTCATAAGCTTCTTCAAGAAATAGCTTGTCTTCTCTGTTGAGATTTGATATTGAATAGAATTTCAATCCGACATCATCAATGTCTTCAACCATTTCGTCCTCCCTCTCGTATCTTGCTCGAGATAGCATGTCTACTACTAAATTGTCCTTTCCAGTGATATGCTTAAATTTTGGATTTAGTGACTTAATATAAGCAATCCATCTCAACATTGCAATATCTGGCGTTGAACAGTTAATAATCATTCCAAGCAATGGCAAGCAATCTGTTTCAATTACTACTACTGCCCCAATCAAATAGTCCTTTTCAGCTTTCATAGCCGAAGCGACTCCCCAAAGTTCTCTTTTGACTTGCGAATATGCACGCTGACGAATACTTAAAACTTTAGCCCCAAATCGAACTGCAAATCTATTCCCACTGGAATCATCTTGAACCACCGCCCATCCAACGGCAATTGGACTAGCGTCTACAGTAAGAATCACTGGTCTATTGCACTTATAATCAACCTTCCTCAATATTGGAGGTGACATCAATAATTTCTTCAATCTTTGCATTGCCTAAATACGCCTTTCTTTCCATTCAAATCGGTAACCCTTGCGTAACAGTTCATATAATGGATCCGCTATGTGAGCAAAATGAGGAATCCAGATTCGATAAAATACACATGCACCCAAAAACCTGCGAACCTCTGTTAAAGAACCACAATCCTCTTTCATCCTTCCAATTGCATCAACTTTAGTCGGATCAGGTTTTCTTCCGTAAGATCCACATAAATGTCCAACAATAACAACCTCTCGCACTCCAAATACGGACTTCATACCCGATAATGTAAGATGAACTTCTCCAAGCCGAGTTAAAATCTTTTCACAATCTTGTATATGATCAACAACATATCTGCGACATCCCCTCGTATCTAAAGTTTCATCCTTGTCTCCTTCTCTGCACCCCTTTATAGGAACATCATCCAGAAAAGGCATAGTCTTTTCCGGGATAAAATCTCTCAATATCTTATTCATCCCATTTATCATATGCGCAACTGAGTTGGTCGTGCCTTGAGGAAGAGTGCACATTCTAACCAATCCAAGCGGTGTTCTCATCGTTGTCATATCTCTACTTCCTTCGGCAAGTTGAAATTGATCATAACTTGAATACAAATCACCCATTGAATAGATCGCCCTTCCAGCAAACGCCTCAGCAAATTCATCTACAATAGGTCCAATTCCTGCATTCCTGACAGTTACAGCATTCACCGGCTGCATATCTTGAATAAACCGCAGTGATCCATTCTTCTTAGGTACCGTAAACCATCGACTAGAATACGGCGCAAATGAAGGTTCCAATATTTTCATCTTTATCTTTTCTTTCAATAGTTCCACCAATTTAGGTAAATGTGCCCTCGGTACTGGAATCGGTCTTAGATTCCAAGGTACATGCGGTACAGTGAAGATAACCATAGGTGTTATAATATTTGGATCCACACACCCAATTTCATGAGATTCGAAGGCAAACGATCTACCTTGTTTAGCCAACATCTTTTTGAAGCAAGTAATTTCCTCCGGCAATAAGGAACCATCAGAACCAATCTTCAATTCTTCAAAAGTCTCTTTAGTGAATTGATGTCCAATACTCATTGGATCTCTTAAACTTGCTTCTTTTGATGCTTCTACCATTTGTTCTTTAAAATCCTCTGCTAATGGTCCGGCAATAGGCTTTACTTTCTTATCTGCGATTTTATATCTCGTCTCTACTGTGACTTATGGTGCTTGAAAAGATTCAAGCATGGTATAAACCTCTCTCGAATGAATCTCAAGAATCTTATCATTATCCCCTAACCCAATAGATGTAATCAATTCCAATGAATCTTCCAGTCCATTTTCTTCATAAACACCCAAAATCCTCTCATCATCTTGCAATGTACCTATCTTGCGTAACTGTCCTTCAATATCATATAATCTTTTTCTTTCTTTTCTTTTAAAATCTTCAACTTTCTTATACATAATATTTCCATTCTCCAATATACCAATAAAACTCGCATCAAAGGCACCTTCATCTCGTGAGAGTACCTCCTCTTTTGTACCTCCATAATCTCGCTTTACAATGGTACCTCCCCAAAATCCTTAAATCCTTCAACAATCTTTGGCAATGGTTTCTCCCTCAACCTATCTCGATTCCGTTCATGGTTAGGAGGTACTGTTAGAAATTGTACAGCTTTCCTCCCATCTTCGCTCCGTACCCTTGCATAAGCAGAATCATCGTCAAGTACCTTTGTTTCCATCCGTGTTGCCGTGATATAAGGTTGTCCTAAAATCAACGGATAAGACGTTGTATCTTGAACGAAGAAATGTTGCTCCGTCGCAACATCCCCAATCCGAATTTTGACATCTGGACAAGCTCCATATAATTCGCCTCGTGTGTTATTAGCTGCTCGTATTGCCCATCCATGTTCCATATCAATTGGCCATTTTTGCTTCTTATAAAGATCTTTAGACATGAGATTTATTTCAGAACCATGGTCCACCTAGGCAACTATTGGTTCTTCTATATCTCCTACCTTCACCAATACCTCAGTAGTTGCCCTTGTCCAATGCTTTCGAGTATAATGGCTCAAAGTTTCCATTTCCTTGTCACTAGAATCTTCAAAACATACTCGCTGATTATATCCATTCTTTTTATTTGTTGGTTGCTTGTAACCAATATCAACCTCTTCTTCATCTCTACATATTCTAGCATCAATAGCATGACTCATTCCAGTTTCGCTCATTAATTGCCTCTTTCGCTTAATGCTGTCAATGATAACATCATGAAACTCCTTCTTTGCAATTCCCAAGACTTCTTTCAATGTGAATTCCACCTTAGCGTTTAATATACGTTCTTCCAACACCCCTTTCAAATTTGTTGCCGCTTCAATGTCAGAAAGTAGTTTATAAGCAATTGATTTGCCCTTATCTTTTGTCTCCGTTGTTTTTTCTCCCAATGATGCTGAGGTATCCTTTATAGGCAATTCTTGTGAAGCTGCCTCCCGAGCCTTGTCTCCTCGAGTTTGCCTCTTAGAAGAATTTCCTTCTCTAGTATCATCAAAATTTCCTCGTCTTTTTTCTTCCATCAAGGCTTCATGTTGGCTCTTAGCAATATATGCATGAACTGAAAGAGACTCAACAGGATCCTCCCAACCTGTTCTTCCTCGTATTGTAGCTGCAGTTCTCAATAATGCTTCTCGAGGTAATTTTCCTTCTTGCATTGTAGAAACGGCAGAAGCCCAAAACTTATTAGTTTCCGTACTTCCACCAATTGCATCATCTACTCTAGCACCATAACTTGCACTTTCTCATACTACTGTTTCATACTCTTTTAAGTAATCTTGAACCAATGCTCTCATTCTTCCCTTGCCAAAATTGGTTTGAAGAAGATCCTCTCTATCTTTCAATGCTATCTTCCCATCTTTCCAGCAAATTATTCCCTGCCGTATCATATTATTAAATTCATTGCAATCTTTTCTAGTGTGTGAAGCATCATCACACCAAATGCATCTTTGTACATATCTTTGTTTTGAAACATTCTTCGAATTGTTTATAGAAGTATTCTCTTCAAGTCTTGCCAATTTGATTTGAAGATCTCGCATTCCTCGTATAATTTCTTCCATACCCATATCTGCTTTCTTTGACAAGGATGTCGAAGGTTGAACTGTAGGCATTGTCGATGGTGTTGTACGTACTGGAGCTTTGGGTGCTTGTACTGTTTTCGGAATATTACTCCTATCCTTCCTCCTTTCTTTTTTTGTAAACAATCCCACCGCATCTTCAACGTTCTTCCACTTTGTTGTCAATCCTTCATCTTCTTCTTTGTCTTCAAGAAGAGGTTCTAATTTCTCTTGCAATTCTCCATCAGCAGCTTTAAGAAATAGATCAACTTTGTTCGGCTCCAATGTCAATTTTTCTACCTTCGATAATTGAGAGTACTGCCTCTAAAATTCCCTTAGTAGCTCTGTTGCTTGCAAATTCTTATTGGGCCGTTCAATCCATCCCAGAAACAGCTTCTTAGTAACGCGATCAGCATCTTCGAAGAAATATTCGTCTTTCAATGCATGTGAAAAATCCGCCCATGAATTCCCACAACGATCTGTAATCGATGTAATATGGTCTCTTATCTCCGGTATCGTGGCAAGTCCAAATAGTGCAACCATTTTTTTCTCAGAAACCCGATTTAATTCCATTTCACGAACATAACATCTTAAATACCTTGAAATATTCCTCCCATCAAATTGATCAATTTTATTGACCACTGCTTGCAATGCTTTGGTTGCCAAAGCTTCCTTTCGATCATTGCTTTGCTGTTGCTGCATTGACAATGAGAAGGCTTGAAACAAACTAGCAATAGACGGATCCATGTGCATACCTTGTCCTTTAGAAGACTCCCCACCAGAAACTTCTCCCAAAAATCCTTAAAAAATTTTATTTTTGTTTCCATAAGAATAAAGATAAAATCAACCGAAATCCAATACCTTCTACCTCAAGCTTTCACGTCGGGTTCACCACTTATATCGTATTACGTGCTTTCCTGCTCGAAAATGCGCCGGGCGTCTGGCTGTAGAAGGTAGTATGGAGATTCGCCGATAGTCAAGCAGTCTATCAATTTTTGACTGCTGGAATATAAACGACTGCAACAATGTACCGTAAATCTATACGGGTGCTCTTCGACTGCTTGTCGAAGTCCTTTTTGCCCCAGCCGGTATGTCTATAGACGTTACAGAGAACCCCGTACAACTCCAAACTGTTAACCTTCAATACTGCTTTGTACTTACGATCTTGTATCCACTGACTGTCTTGTTAGATTAACCCAATAAATTTCATTCACTCCGCATACTCAATCCTATAGACACCTTTTTAATCCTTCAATCACAGACGTAACTCGATTTCACAAAACAGTCAATAGTATTCAAACCCACTTCATTTAAAATCCCGATTCACCATTACAACACTGACTTCAGCAGCGATTGCCTCAGTCTTCCTCAAAACTCTACGAGGAAGAAAAATCCAAATTCTATGTCTTTCCTTCTCCGACCCGAAGTATGAAGCTCCTCTCTCTCTTTCCCTTGATCTTCAAAAAACCTCCCATAAAAAAAACCGAACTGGTAACCTTGCAGAAGCTTGAAAAAATCCTTCCCCCCCCCAATTTCCCTCAAAAAAAAAACCACACACCTCCAAAACTATATCCCCCCTAACCTTATCCTCTGAATTTCTTCAATCTTCTGTCTTAGATCCGGAATTGGCTCCCACCTCAAGCTTGGATCCGAAATTGGCTCTCGCCATCAAGCTTTCTCCTCCGTTTTTGCCTTTAAGAAATCCATTTACCGAAAACAACGTTCCCTGAGACGGCACAGAGAACAGGACAGCCTGAAACAGAATCGAACCCCGTAATTGGGACCACATTGAGTCGCCCGACCAATTCAGGTCCTATATTGGGAAAGATGCCCGTAGTAACCTGGATGTTCCCGTAATTGGGTCAAATTGGTCCTCGCGTCAGATTGGCTAAGACCCGTAGTAAGACCTGGATTTCTCGTAACTAGACTGCATTGGGTTGCCCCACCAATACAGGTCTCATATTGGGTAAGAGGACCCGGATTGGATTATCGAAATTGGATCCAGATTGCTCCTCGAACCCGTCGTGTGAATTGGTCGTTCTCTTCCTGCTGACTACCGTTATTGGAATCGAATGGGGCATTTCAGTATGCCCCGGCAGACTGTAACGGAGTCACAGAACCTGACCACTCAGTATTTGTACTGGAGTTGGTCGATGTTCCCAATATTCGAGATAACTGAATATTAATAAAATTCCCCTTTCTTTTTATTTTCACTATATACTCGTGTCACAACACGACACCGGCTGGGACAAAAAAGACTTCGACAAGCAGTCGAAGAGCACCCGTATAGATTTACGATATATTGTTGCAGTCATTTATATTCAAGCAGTCAAAAACTGATAGACTGCTTGACTATCGGCGAATCTCCATACTACCTTCTACACCCAGACACCCCACGCATTCTCGAGCAAGAAAGCACGTAATACGACATAAGTGGTGAACCCGACGTGAAAGCTTGAGGTGGAAGGTATTGGATTTCGGTTGATTTTATCTTTATTTTTATGGAAAACAAAAATAAAAATTTTGAAGGATTTTTGGGAGGAGTTTCTGGTGGGGAGTCTTCTAAAGGACAAGGTATGCACATGGATCCGTCTATTGCTAGTATGTTTCAAGCCTTCTCATTGTCAATGCAACAATAGTAAAGCAATGATCGAAAGGAAGCTTTGGCAACCAAAGCATTGCAAGCAGTGGTCAATAAAATTGATCAATTTGATGGGAGGAATATTTCAAGGTATTTAAGATGTTATGTTCGTGAAATGGAATTAAATCGGGTTTCTGAGAAAAAAATGGTTGCACTATTTGGACTTGCCACGATACCGGAGATAAGAGACCATATTACATCGATTACAGATCGTTGTGGGAATTCATGGGCGGATTTTTCACATGCATTGAAAGACGAATATTTCTTCGAAGATGCTGATCGCGTTACTAAGAAGCTGTTTCTGGGATGGATTGAACGGCCCAATAAGAATTTGCAAGCAACAGAGCTACTAAGGGAATTTTAGAGGCAGTACTCTCAATTATCGAAGGTAGAAAAATTGACATTGGAGCCGAACAAAGTTGATCTATTTCTTAAAGCTGCTGATGGAGAATTGCAAGAGAAATTAGAACCTCTTCTTGAAGACAAAGAAGAAGATGAAGGATTGACAACGAAGTGGAAGAACGTTGAAGATGCGGTGGGGTTGCTTACAAAAAAAGAAAGGAGGAAGGATAGGAGTAATATTCCGAAAACAGTACAAGCACCCAAAGCTCCAGTACATACAACACCACCTACAATGCCTACAGTTCAACCTTCGATATCCTTGTCAAAGAAAGCAGATATGGGTATGGAAGAAATTATACGAGGAATGCGAGATCTTCAAATCAAATTGGCAAGACTTGAAGAGAATACTTCTATAAACAATTCGAAGAATGTTTCAAAACAAAGATATGTACAAAGATGCATTTGGTGTGATGATGCTTCATACACTAGAAAAGATTGCAATGAATTTAATAATATGATACGGCAGGGAATTATTTGCTGGAAAGATGGGAAGATAGCATTGAAAGATAGAGAGGATCTTCTTCAAACCAATTTTGGCAAGGGAGGAATGAGAGCATTGGTTCAAGATTACTTAAAAGAGCATGAAACAGTAGTACGAGAAAGTGCAAGTTATGGTGCTAGAGTAGATGATGCAATTGGTGGAAGTACGGAAACTAGTGAGTTTTGGGCTTCTGCCGTTTCTACAATGCAAGAAGGGAAATTACCTCGAGAAGCATTATTGAGAACTGCAGCTACAATACGAGGAAGAACAAGTTGGGAGGATCCTGTTGAGTCTCTTTCAGTTCATGCATATATTGCTAAGAGCCAACATGAAGCCTTGATGGAAGAAAAAAGACGAGGAAATTTTGATGATACTAGAGAAGGAAATTCTTCTAAGAGGCAAACTCGAGGAGACAAGGCTCGGGAGGCAGCTTCACAAGAATTGCCTATAAAGGATACCTCAGCATCATTGGGAGAAAAAACAACGGAGACAAAAGATAAGGGCAAATCAATTGCTTATAAACTACTTTCTGACATTGAAGCGGCAACAAATTTGAAAGGGGTGTTGGAAGAACGTATATTAAACGCTAAGGTGGAATTCACATTGAAAGAAGTCTTGGGAATTGCAAAGAAGGAGTTTCATGATGTTATCATTGACAGCATTAAGCGAAAGAGGCAATTAATGAACGAAACTGGAATGAGTCATGCTATTGATGCTAGAATATGTAGAGATGAAGAAGAGGTTGATATTGGTTACAAGCAACCAACAAATAAAAAGAATGGATATAATCAGCGAGTATGTTTCGAAGATTCTAGTGACAAGGAAATGGAAACTTTGAGCCATTATACTCGAAAGCATTGGACAAGGGCAACTACTGAGGTATTGGTGAAGGTAGGAGATATAGAAGAACCAATAGTTGCCTAGGTGGACCATGGTTCTGAAATAAATCTCATGTCTAAAGATCTTTATAAGAAGCAAAAATGGCCAATTGATATGGAACATGGATGGGCAATACGAGCAGCTAATAACACACGAGGCGAATTATATGGAGCTTGTCCAGATGTCAAAATTCGGATTGGGGATGTTGCGACGGAGCAACATTTCTTCGTTCAAGATACAACGTCTTATCCGTTGATTTTAGGACAACCTTATATCACGGCAACACGGATGGAAACAAAGGTACTTGACGATGATTCTGCTTATGTTAGGGTACGGAGCGAAGATGGGAGGAAAGCTGTACAATTTCTAACAGTACCTCCTAACCATGAACGGAATCGAGATAGGTTGAGGGAGAAACCATTGCCAAAGATTGTTGAAGGATTTAAGGATTTTGGAGAGGTACCACTGTAAAGCGAGATTATGGAGGTACAAAAGAGGATGTACTCTTGCGAGATGAAGGTGCCTTTGATGCGAGTTTTATTGGTATATTGGAGAATGGAAATATTATGTATAAGAAAGTTGAAGATTTTAAAAGAAAAGAAAGAAAAAGATTATATGATATTGAAGGACAGTTACGCAAGATAGGTACATTGCAAGATGATGAGAGGATTTTGGGTGTTTATGAAGAAAATGGACTGGAAGATTCATTGGAATTGATTACATCTATTGGGTTAGGGGATAATGATAAGATTCTTGAGATTCATTCGAGAGAGGTTTATACCATGCTTGAATCTTTTCAAGCACCATAAGTCACAGTAGAGACGAGATATAAAATCGCAGATAAGAAAGTAAAGCCTATTGCCGGACCATTAGCAGAGGATTTTAAAGAACAAATGGTAGAAGCATCAAAAGAAGCAAGTTTAAGAGATCCAATGAGTATTGGACATCAATTCACTAAAGAGACTTTTGAAGAATTGAAGATTGGTTCTGATGGTTCCTTATTGCCGGAGGAAATTACTTGCTTCAAAAAGATGTTGGCTAAACAAGGTAGATCGTTTGCCTTCGAATCTCATGAAATTGGGTGTGTGGATCCAAATATTATAACACCTATGGTTATCTTCACTGTACCGCATGTACCTTGGAATCTAAGACCGATTCCAGTACCGAGGGCACATTTACCTAAATTGGTGGAACTATTGAAAGAAAAGATAAAGATGAAAATATTGGAACCTTCATTTGCGCCGTATTCTAGTCGATGGTTTACGGTACCTAAGAAGAATGGATCACTGCGGTTTATTCAAGATATGCAGCCGGTGAATGCTGTAAGTGTCAGAAATGCAGTAATTGGACCTATTGTGGATGAATTTGCTGAGGCATTTGCTAGAAGGGCGATCTATTCAATGGGTGATTTGTATTCAGGTTATGATCAATTTCAACTTGCCGAAGGAAGTAGAGATATGACAACGATGAGAACACCACTTAGATTGGTTAGAATGTGCACTCTTCCTCAAGGCACGACCAACTCAGTTGCGCATATGATGAATGGGATGAATAAGGTATTGAGAGATTTTATTCCGAAAAAGTCTATGCCTTTTCTGGATGATATTCCTATAAAAGGGTGCAGAGAAGGAGACAAGGATGGAACTTTAGATACAAGGGGGTGTCGCAGATATGTTGTTGATCATATACAAGATTGTGAAAAGATTTTAACTCGGCTTGGAGAAGTTCATCTTACATTATCGTGTATGAAGTCCGTATTTGGAGTACGAGAGGTGTCACGGCCATAATCATGTAAGCTAATAATTACATATAGAAATAGGTAGAAGTAAGTAAAAGTAGATAAAAGTAAGTTAATTGTATAATATTTAATATAGAAGCTTCCTAGAAACTTCCTAGACGCTGCTTTGACTTCATAGGTGTCTTTAATTGACTTTTTGGATTAGAAACGTGGTCAACAAGTTGGCCATGTGCCACACATGTTGTTAGCTTGAAGATCAAGCTATCTTTGTGGCCCACACGTAGAAGAACTTACCTTGTAAGTCAAGGCATGTGTCCTACAAAGTCAACACATATTGGAGGTCCTTTAGAACGTCGCCACGTAGCCCCTAGTTAGATAGTATATATAGAGACAAGAGTGAAGGCTTCTTCACTCTTGTCAACTCCTTTCTTGCTTCTAGTCCAGGTTCAAGAGTCTTTAGTTTCTTGTCTTGCGGCAATAGCCATTCCAGTTTCCTTTTAATATACCTACTTGTTTATATTTTGACTTATTATATCGAGATAGCCTTTTGGTGTATATTTTTCCTCATCGAGTCTTTGTCCTTGACAGATTGACAAGAGTACACTTACAATATCAGAGCTTTGTTTTTTCTTGAGTAAGAGTGGATTACCCCTTTCTCTTGACAAGACATAAGCGTATTAGAAGTTTGCGGATTACCCACTTCTAAACTGATATTGTTCTTAGTATCTTCTTTGTTATCAAGTCTTTCTTTTCTTTTGTCTTGAGCAATATCAAACAAATTTTTCTTCTTAGTGTCATTATAGCAGAGCTTGTTGAAATGAAGAGTGCAATGGCACAAATGCAAGAGCAAATGAGGGAGTTAATGCTTGTGATGCATCAACTCAATTCACCAACACAGGAAAGAACAAGAATAGCAGAAAGTGGAGATATAGAGATGATCGAAGCTGCTTCAACATCTACAACAAATCACGTTCCTTCTCCAATTGTACACCACCCTATAAGCACTAGAGAACCAAGAATTGCCTTACCTGAGAAATTTGATGGTACGAGATCAAAGTTTCGAGGGTTCATCAATCAAGTATAATTGGCAATTGAACTTCAACCGCAAAGCTATCCAACTCCAGGATCACAAGTCAGGTTTATTGACACTCTACTTTCTGGTTCTGCATTATCGTGGTTTTCGTCTTTTTTTGAACAACGAAATCCAATATTGGACAATTTGGAAGCTTTTTTGGCGGAGTTTCGATCTATGTATGGTGAACACGATGCAACTCGTGTTGCAACAAATAAGATCCGAATTCTACGACAAGGAAATCGCTCAGTAACAGTATATGCTTCACAATTTCGACAACTTGCAATTGACATCAAGTGGGATGATGCTGCACTCATCAGTCAATTTCTTTATGGATTGCAATACAAAGTAAAGAAATTGATGCTCAACTTACCTGATCCTCAAACTTTGAGTCAAGCAATCGATTTTGCGGTAAAATGTGATAATCGACTTTTTGAATTTCGATCTGAGAATCATTCACGGGAACCTCAACGTTATTACTCAATGGCAACATCAACATCTTTGCCAAACGTACATTCGAAAGTAGAAGACATGCAAATTGACGCGGTACGTTTTAAACCTCTAACTGAGCAAGAAAAGATTTGTCGTCGTCAAGAAGGATTATGTTTATATTACGGAGAACCTAAGCACACTGCTCAACATTGTCCAAAAAAACAACGCAACTATAAAATGAGGGGTACGACGGTCAAAGAAGACAACATGTCGGAAAACGGATTTGTCCATCTACAATAGGGACCGTGCAGCTGGAACCTTGTACAATTCCTAATGAAGGTCCTATCCTCTCCTCAGAACCCTCTCCTTGTTTTATAATAGACTTATATTTAGGACCTAAGAATTACAAAGCCTCTGCTTTATTAGATTCGGGAGCCTCAGCATGTTTTTTAGATGAACAATTTGTTAAAAGTCGTAAAATACCCTTTGTACAGAAACCTAAACAAGTACATGTAGAAGTCATAGATGGTCG